>NC_080685.1:19695243-19998274 GCF_030445035.2 Dasypus novemcinctus | reverse complement strand
CAGTCATACCACCCAGGGATGGTGTATGGTCTCTCCACCCACTTCTAAAACTTAGCTTGTGTCTTTCCTCTTGGAAAAAAAATATTAACAACCAATATTTACAAGGTACTGAGATAGGCTCACTGCCTCCTCCCGCCCTCCACCCAAGTGCTGGCAGTTGGCGCAGTCTGTCTCAGAGCTCTAGACCAGAAGTCAAGAGATGATTTTTTCTTTCCAACTATCTTTTTATTCACATATAATCTTTCACTGTTCCTTTTCTTTATAATGTCTTTTTTTAATAATTTTCAAAACATAACATACCCCTTAAAGAAATTTTAGAAATGAGAAAAGTGTATAGAGAAGAATAAAAATAATTGAAAAAAATGCTACCACCTAAAGGCAACATTGTAAAGATGTTTATGTATTTATTTTTTGTTGTTCTTTAGTTCATTTGCCTGAGTGAATTCTACAAAAGAGGAATAATACTGAACTTAATACAATTTTGTATCTTCCTTTTATTTATAGTGCTGAAATCAAAGGTTGTGAGGAATATTTTTATAGGTCGAGGAAGAGTCAGAGAGAATGGGAAGAGGGAGGAGGCAGGTTGGAGGAAGAGGAGGAAAAGAATTTCTCAACAACATTATAGGACAGCTGAGATTAGAAAGAATGAATTGTGCACCTACCTTCTCAGTATGATTTCAAAATGTACAACAACAAAGCTTATAGATTTCTAGAAGATGAAGCCAACTGAGGGTTACTAAAGGTTGGAGATTGCTAAGGCAATAAGAAATTCCAAAGCAATGCTGAGAAGGTGATTCAAATAGCTGATTCTGAGTTCTAGGCTCAGTAGGGAGTTAAGTGAGATAAGGAACAGATGACCTGGAAGATAGGAAGGAAGTAAAGAACTGGACATTCAGAAAGAACGGGAGGAGTGGGTGCAGTTCAGTGGCTGAGCGCCTGCTTCCCATGTACGAGGTTCCGGGTTCAATACCCAGTACCTCCAAACAAACAAAAAATGAATGGGAAATGGGAGATTTGACCTTGTGGTTAGGGAATGTAATTTCAGAGTAAGGATGCTGAGGGTGGAGAATTTAGAGTGAAGATGAGCTACAAAGGATGACTGTGCTTACAGAAAACTGAAGCAAATTAGAGTTTAAGAACATCAAGATCAAGGTATAACTGTGGTTTATGTGCACACATGGTAACCCCACTAGCATGTCAGCTCCTTGAGGGTAGGGTCTTTACATGACTCACAATTGTGTACCCAGCATTTAAGGAGTCTAGATCATAACAGAAAGTGGATGTATATTTCTTAAAACAATGAATATATACAATTTGAATGTATAACGGCATCAACACTTGATAACCTTAACCTGCTGTATCCACTCCATGATAAGGAGTTGCCTGCCCTACAGTTATTCACATCAGCCTGGCAGGGAATGTTCTCTGGAGAGTTTTTAATTGAGCATCTGCTAAGTGCTTTGAAACAATGTTAGATACTGAAGATTTGGAGATAAGATAGTCCTCACAAGGTTTATAGGGAATACCAAATAAACCACCAGCAATGCGCTATGACAGAGTAGGCAAAGCCATGCTCTGGCTACAGAAAACTCCCAGTACTAAGGGTGTAAATACCCAGGAATAATCCCAAAAGGATTATGCTGATGCTAACCTTTGAAGGATAAACAAAGTTGTCTTGGCAAAGGCAAGGCTAGGTGTGTAGGTGGGAACAACTGGTGTATGAAGGCCCACTCATAATAATTTTAGCTCAGGATGGGTAAAGTGAATATCACTCTACAACCATTTCCCTGGGTCTGCCAGCAAAAATGCTGTTCCTCTAGTGCCAATAATCTGGAAATCTCTAAGCAATGCACAGAAGAATCTTTCTGAACACAACTCAGTTCCAAACTTCATCTGCTGTTACTTGGTAGACATAAATGTAAATTTCTTCTTGTTTTAAAAACATAGGTTAACTAAGTTTTAAAGTAGCATAAATGGTTATTGCTTGTAATCCCATTACCAAATACAGCATTTCTTTTCTTTTCTTTTTCTTCCTTCCAATTGACATCCTAATATGCATGCACAATTTTGGTGTAATTTGTATGTACTTTTACTTTCTTATTTTTTAATTTTTTGCTTCTTCCTGTTTCAGAAAACAACTTCAAGATGGTAACAGATGTTAACAGCAACACTACAGCATTTTACCCTAGAGAAGGGTAAAAATTTGCAAATGTTGCTACTGATACACCTAGGATATGCCACTCTAAAACTATGTGCCTCAGTTTCCCCTTCAGTAAAACAGGGATTCAGTTCTTTAAAAAGGTATTTAAATTGAATAAAATGTCAAATGTATTTTTAATGTATTTTCAAGAACCACAAGTATTTGACATCGTTATTCTACTTCTGAATATCTATCAGTCAAAAATAATCCTAGGGAAGAAGATGTTTTAGGCACCTAGATTTTTACCGAGTGGTATTTATAATAGTTAAGAATTGGAAACCTAAATGCCTCAGGAAAGGGGAATGATTATGTAAAATATGGTAATTCCACATGACATGCTTTCACATTATGAATAATAATATTCCACATTATTAAATTTAAAAATACATATATTTTCAAATCATGTGAAATACTAGCAATTACTCAATTTTCTTTCCATCAATGCTTTCTACGTATCTGCAGTTATTGCTTCTTTACCACCCTTCCAAACTGCCCATAACGAGACGAGACCAGACACAGGCTACCTCTTCTCCTAGCTGGCCTTGGAGAAACCATGGAAGAAAGACATTCCTGCAGATGGAGGCAAGCAGAAAAAGGATTGGAAATAATGAAATAAGGAAAAGTATATCACAAACTATTAGAGTACTACAAAAATACAAGTCGTTTTTGCTGTTATTAACTCATTATTTATAGTCTATGACTAATGAAGTCTTTTAAACATGAGACCTCAGGGGAAAAAAACTAAGATCATGCCTGTCTTGCTGGCTACAGACCTCAGGAGGTTCTCTGAGACACAGAAAAACAAGGCCACAGTGTATTTGACTGTTTTAAATAGAATTGGGTAGAGCTACCTTAGGTCATCATGACATCTTGTTTATTCTGATCTTTCTTCTAAGTTTAAATGCTACTTGAATTTTTGCCAGAGACAACTTGTGGAATGTTCTGAGCCCAGTTTGGAATGTTATTTATAAAATAGGACTTATTTCAACAGGCACAGAACTCCCAGAGTATTCACTGAATGGATGGATGCTCAGTACAGCCTTGTACAAACCATCTTCCCGCCAATAGGCAGGCCACCCAGTCTGGAGGGATCACTGCCATGACAGCCAGCTAACTTCTCTTTTCAGAAACAAAAACAACCCTTCTTCTGGTATTTTAGATCCAGCCTTAGCATGTGTGCTGAAGAAGAAGGAGTCAGGGATGGAGACCAATCTGATCTGGGGTATGTGGGAATTAAGTGAGAGAGGCAAGGGGCAGCACTGATGCAGGCAACTTCCCTAAGCCAAAATCCAAGGATAGGCCAGAGTTGCAAAAGCAGAGATCTTCCTTACTACAACTCAGAAAATTAAGTGCTACCAGTCCTGAATGTTAAATGGTAAATTTATGCTGCAATAATAAAATTATGAAAAGGGGCATTTTCCTGACAATGCTCTATACAAAGCAGCAGAGCAAAGGTAAGCAAAGACATCAGAATCAAACACTTTCGCATATTGTCACCTACTAGTTGTGCGAATCACAGCAAATTATTTAACCTCCCTAGTCTTACCTGCCACATCTGTAAAGACTGGGAAATGCCACCAGGTATAACGACACATAGTAAAGGGGACTCTATTAACGCACCATGACTTCAAAGAGAAATAAATGCCCATGCTTCCTCTAGGCTAAGAGTTAATATAGAGCAGAGAAGATGCAAGTAAATTATCAATGGTGGTCTATTAGGTACAACATAGCCATGATAAATGAGGATAGCTTGTCTTACATGAAGGCTTCACTTTATGTGGGAGAAGAGCAACAAAACTAAAATATTTAAATTTTGAAACATTTTCCTTAGATGTTACTTCTTCAAATTGCCACAGCTACAATAGGCAAATCCTATTAATGCTTGCATTTTATTAATCAAATTACAGGGTAATATAAAACAAACCAAACGGACTAACTACTTTACTTCCCTTCCTGATCTTCTGTCTTAAAAGCAGCCTTGAAATTTTTTCAAGTTCACTTTTTCTTATTTATCCAAAGAAGCCGTGTTAGGTTCACATGTGATGATTTGCCTGAGTTTTATTCAGTTTCCCCATAGACCACATGAAATAAGAACATTTCCCTCTAAAAGGGGAAGAGAATGACTCATGATTTATCCATCATTTAACAGTGTGGTGTGCTGAATAATGCCTCCCCCCACCCCAAGATGTCCTCATCCTAATCCCAGACCCTGTGAATCTACCATCATACATGGTGAAACGGACTTTGTATATGAGATTTAAGTTAAGGATCTTTAAAAAAAAAACTTTTTATTGTAGTAATGTATATACCATTCGAAATTCCCTGTTTTAACCACTTTCAAGTACACAGTTCAGTGGTATTAATTACACTTTCAATATTGTGCTATCATCGTCAACACCCATCACTCAAACAGAACCTCTGTACCCATTAAACAATAATCTCCCATTCCCTTCACCCTCTGGCCCCTGGTAACCTGTAATCTCCTTTCTGTCTCTATGAGCTTCCTTTTCTAGGTATTTCGTATAAGTGAGATCATACAATATTTGTATTTTTGTGTCCGGCTTCCTTCACTCCACATGGTATCTTTAAGGTTCACAATGTTGCAGCATATCTCAGAACTTTGCTCCTTCTTATGGCTGAATAATATCCCTTTGTATGTATATACCACATTTTGGACATTTGGATTACTTCTACCTTTTGGCTAATGTAAATAATACTGCTATGAACATTGGTATGCAAATATCTGTTTTAGTTTCTGCTTTCAGTTCTTTTGGGTATCTACCAACAAGTGGGATTTTCAGGTCGTTTAGTAATTCTGTGTTCAACTTTCTGAGGAACCACCAAACTGATTTCAACAGTGGCTGAACCATTTTACAATCCTACCATAAATTAAGGAGTCTGAGATGGGGAGATTATCCTGGATTATCTAGGTGGGCCCAGTGAAATTGCAAGGATACTTAAAAAAGGGTCAGAATGAGAAAAGGGGATGTGCTGACGGAAGCAGATGTCAGAGCGAAGCCATTGTTAGAAGGGGCCTCAAAGCAAGGAATGCAGGTGACTTCTAGAAGCTGGAAGAGACAAAGAACGGTTTCTCTCTTAAAACCCCCAGAAGAAAGGTAGCCCTGAGAACTATTTTAAGACTTCTGATCTCCAGAATTATAAGATAAATTTGTATTGTTTAAGCCACTAAATCTACAGAAATTAGTTACAGCAGCAATAGGAAAGTAATACAAAGTCACCCTGAAATACCACACAATGCTCTAAGGCAGAAAGTGTAGGGAGTTGCCAGTTCGGATAGGTGAATAGTACACATTTAGAGCAGAAGAAGCTGTTTGCCTGATTGATACTAGACTTACGAAGTGAAGAAAACTACCCTCATCGTGTTCTTCATCATCTTCACGAGCTTCTTTCTTTGACAGCTCTTACCCTATTCATGGATATCAGTTTAATTAGTGACCAAACCAGTTTTTCCAAGGCCAGTGTCTTCATGAGAGATCTGTTATTCTGAACCAACCACACTCACCTCAAATGATTTAACCAAAGAGTTTGGCAAGAGTCAGGCTATATGCCCAGAAAAAAAAAAAAAAAACTCCCATTGAGCTGTAGAGGGGCAGGTGATGTACATCTAGGAGTTGGGGGTGTCTCACTTTGAGAACTCAGATACCCCACACTGTCTTTTGTGGTCAGACCGAGCACGATAAAGGACTTGGAGGCTCATGTGAAGAATTCCTCAGAGGGGGCTTTTCAGAGCTTCCTAGAATGAAATATGAGGACAGAATCACAATCTGATGTTTATCCTTAAGCTTAGGAATGGCTGGCTTCAGACCCACCTCAGAAACTTGAGTTTCCTATAAGACTCCAGTGAAGCAAATAAGAGCGTAGGCTTTTGAATTACATAGTTCCAGGCTGCATTTCTTCCGTAGCTATGTGTACCAGTCACCCCAGGCAAATTATTGTATTTAATAGCTTTAAAATTCAACTTCTTTGTCTTGAAGATGGATATAGCAACACATCTCATAGGGTTGTAAGGATTAAGTGAAATAAAGTATGCAGAGGAGTTAGCACATATTAGAAACTTAACAAATGGTAGCTATTATGATTAATTTCTGTTCTCTGAATCCCTCAAATTGGACTTCTCCACTGTGTTTCCAATGCATATCTCTGCCTTAGTCCTTCTGTATTAAAATTATAGAAAATGAAAAGGTAAAGCGCTCAAGGGCATCCATTGTTTTATCCTTAGTGCCTAGTCCAGTGCCTGCAGGAATTGGACTTTTATAAACATCTTTAGAACTGACCTCACCTGTGAGTAGGGGAGAGTCTGAGACTTCAGCTAAGATCTATGATCCATTAAGTGATGAAATAAAATTAGCAAGTCACAATCAGCATTTTTTAAAGAAAAACAATAAGAAAATATCAGAGTACAAATCACACAGTAAGGTAAAGCACTGTTACATGAAACTTTTGTTTCAGTTACAGATGTGAGTGTACTTGGTTACAATGTAATTATATTTCTTATTGTGGGTAGGGATAAAAAAATGTGAACTTTCTGACTATTCTACTTTGTCAACATTTGATATTATCTCTTTTTCATTTTAGCCATTCTTATTTGTGTGTAGTGGTATGGCACTGTGGTTCTCATTTGCAGTTTCCTGTTGACTACTGGTGTAGAGCCTCTTTTCACAGTATCTCAGCCATTTCACTATCCTCCTCTTTTGTTTTTATTTTTTATTTAAAAAAAAAATGTTTTGAGGTACCAGGGATTAAACCCAGGACCTTGTACATGGGAAGCAGGCTACACCACTAAGCTACATCTGCTCCCCTGGTTATCCTCTTTTATAACCACTTTAGAAAATGAATTGGCAGTAGCTATGAAGGCTGAACACATTTCCAGCCACTCTACTTGCACATATATAGCTAACAGAAATGTGTACATATGTTCACTAAAAGATAAATACAGGAATGTTCATAACAATACTATTCATAACGGCAACCAACTGGCATTAACCCAAATGCCCAATTGCAATAGAATGGATATATAAATTGTGATCTTTTCACATAACGGAGTCCTATTCAGAAGCAAGAATAAATAAACTACAACTACACACAACAATATGGAAGAATCGCACAAACCTAAGGTTTAGTAGAAGCCAGATACCAAAAAGTACATGGTGTATAATTTCATTTACATAAAGCCCCAAAACAGGCAAAACTCATCCATGATTTCAAAAACCAGGACCGTGGTTATCCATGGGGTCACAAGGCGGGCTCTAGGGATGCTGGTAAAGTTCTGTTTCTTGATCTGATTAACTATCACATGGATATAGACAATTTGTAGAATTAATTGGACTATAAATATATAGTTTGTGATTTTTCAGAATTATTTCTGAATTTCTCTGAATTTTTATATCTAAATATAAAGTTCGAGAAAAGCAAATAAAACTTTTTTAAAGTGTGAAAGATACTTATCTAAAGAAAGAATCCCTGATACATTTACATCAAGTGATCATCTAGCCTTTGCTTGAATAACTCCAGGGTCAGGAATCTCTTTACCTGCCCAGGTAGCTGATTTGTCAGAAAGCTTTTCCTTTACACTAAGCTATAACTTGTCTCCCTATAACTTGTTCCAATCAGTGCTTGCTCCATCCTGCTAAGGGACTGTAAATTGATCTAATTCCTCTACCACCAGTGGCCCTCAAATATTTGAAGGGAGTTATCACATACTCCTCCAGTATCCTCTTCTCAGACTACACAGCCACAGTTCCTTTTCATCACCATTCAAGATATGACTTTCAGCCCCTTGCAACCCATTCATCTACTGATGCCTAAAACAGAGACCAGTTCTCCAGGTGAGGCCTGAGAAGAACAGAAAAGAGCAGAGAATAGAATCATTACTTGTCAATCTAGACAGCATGTTTCTTCTATCAACACACCCTCAGCTTCCATTGGCCCTTTCTCTAAAATTCACATTTTACCAGTCACTCCTGCTGAGCTTGACAACCAGCTGAAATCCTTCAGGTCTTTTTCACACATACCATTAAGCCCCAAACTTATCTTTTGTGTGCAGTTGGCATTCTCCTAGGAGAAGAATGCTCGTGTTGCCCCATCCCAGTTATCCAAAGCTAAATCCTCAGGAGGGAGGTGCGTCTGTTAAGGAAACACCTTTGGAAGACAGAAGCCCCATCTTTCACACACACACACCCTCTCATCAAAAAACAAAAGCAAAATCTTTGTCTCAATACTTAATTTTTCCTCCTTACTCCTCCTTCATGTAAGCTCCATTTAAAAGTATATTTAGGGAAAGAAGTGGGGATGGAAAAAATACAGTTCACCAGGCATCTCCAAAATCTGACCTAAAGGTAGGCTGTCACCCTGGCCTTGACAAAGCCTGAGCAACGGAGGGGACCCTGGTCTCTTCTTTTCTCGTTCCTCTCCCAAAGTCAGCTCCACCTGGAGACGCTGGTGCTGAGCTTTTGTGTGACTACTGGAAGGTGAGTTTGAGAAGGAAAACGTGGCAGAAAGTGAGACTGCATCTGACAGTGCTCACAGGGTCTGAAATCCAAGGTATCAGGAAAGAAAGACCTACAGGAACCCCTATAATCTGTGGGAAAGGGAGCCCCGAGCACAAGAAAAGACAGAAGTATTTCTACAGAAATTTTCAAGATGCTTCCCTGGGTATTTTTTAACATCAAGACTAGGTGGAAGGGAGATTCATTTAACGAGGAAAACATAAGAGGACAGAACATGTGCTGGAGGACCAAGAGAAGTGGGCTGGGAATTAGGGAGGAGCAGGCAATAATAAAAAAGAGAAGCTGTCAAAAAAAGGCCCCATTGTGGGGGGCATGGGAGAGTAGGAGCAAGGGGTGACCTCTGTCAGGGCACTGGGAGGCGGGGATGAGTGACACCAATCCCCAAATGCCACAAAAAAAGACCCGGCGCACGTACCTGGTCCACATCTGCTCCATTTCACAGGCACTTTGCTTACTCTCAGGCGCTCCTCACCCCGAGTGGAAACAGCCTGGGACAAGAAGGAGACGGCTTGCCCACGAATCTCCAGGGTAGAAAGCCCCAGCGTCTTCCTCCCCCGCTCCTGCTTCCTGTGTCAGCAAAGAGAGCGCCCTGCTCCCTGCTTTTTTAGCAAACCGATTTGACGTGGCCAAGCCTCCAGCTAACGGTGCGCGGGCACAAGGGAGGGACTGTTCCCAGCAGGCAGCCTCCCCGGGAGGGGAGCGACGCTCAGAGCTGCTGGCGGAGCTGGGGCCCAGGCGCCCTGGCGCACACACCCGCAGGCTGAGACACCACTGGCTGGCACGAGTTGCTCAGCCCCAGCTGAGCTGTCAACCGCGCGGGAGGCGGGGCTGCCCGCAGCCGCTTCGCTGCGGGCAGCATCGGCCCAGGTTACGCCCTGCTTTCCATCTCCCCTGGCCCTCTCAGCTGAAATGCGTGAGGCTGGCGAGGGGCAGAGAGCTTGGGAAGGCACGGCACTGAGCCCTCGGTCCCTCCTCATCCCGGGGAGAGGCTTCGCAGTAAGCCAACCAGCTGTAGGGAGAATTTAGGGAGGAGGTCCTCTCCTCTGCCTGCATCACCCCAGCCACGGGTAATCCTGAAGCCTGAGCTGGAGGCAGGCAAGGTGTCGGTGCGAGCCTAGCTAAACCCAGATGTGTGCATAAAATGGTCAGAGGGCAACATGCAATTTTCTTCCAGAGCTGTAATGTCAATCTCACCAGTAATCTGGGAACAGAGATAGGAAGCTTCCTCGGCAAGGAGGCATCGTAACAAAAGCTTACAGCCTCATTAGCTGCCTCCAGCCCACAGGCTTCCCTTGATGTGATGGTCTGGTTTTCAGTTTCTCAAGCACAGAGGCTGTTGGACTCTACCAATAGCTTTAAGGGCGCAGAAGGTCCATGCCCTTCCTAGCACATAACAAAGCTTCAAGACAATGGCCATCCGTCCTGGAATCTCCACCATAACTGTTCTAAGAGCACGGAAAAGGCAACTGTCTTGCCTGAGAGTCTCTACATCTATTTGTATAGATAGGCTTAAACAAGTCAGAAATACTCTTAGTGCTCCCAGCCCCGAACTCTTTTTAGCTCTAAAATAAACCTTTTTAAAAGTGATATAATCACTGTTATTTTTAGCATTACCACTGACCTTTCTTTATTTGCAAAAAGCTTTACAATGCCAAGATGTGGCAATGGTGATTTAATTATCCTAGTTTCAGAGATGGCAAATCTGAGACCCAGGCTCAAAGTCTCTGTTAAGGCTATGATAGGAATTCCTTCCTCTGTGGTGTGGCCCTTGAGACATGTTTTCTGGATTTTTGGAGATATTAGCAACAAGGCTTCTCCAGAACCTCTCTCAGGCATCCTAGCAGTTGCACTCACTCAGGACGCTGGCATGCCTGAGGCTCTGTGAGCCTGTGGGAAACCTGTATTCTTGGAGCAAACTCTCATGCCTCCCACCTCTGTAGTTTAGTTCCTTTAATTATCGATACAGAGTAGGGGTGGGGAGAACAGGATAACATTTAAAAATTGGACATTCAGAAGAACTGTCTGAAAGTCCGTGAGTCTAGAATCCCTCACCCACAATGTTTAGCTGGAGCTAAGGCCACTCTGCTCCTGAGCTCAGCAGTTACCAGGAAACATATAAGGCCAGGCTCATAGACCACCTGTCTCAACAAGAATCTCCTGCTGCCTGAGGCAAAAAATATATATATAAGAGACAGGAAGAGTCAAATTTCCATCCTCCCTACAAAATATGGTGCTATTTTTAGTTTTGTCTCAAATCAAATTATGGGCCACTGAGTTGTGGAGAGGAACTCTGTCTAGAGCCAGGCATGCGTTGCACTCAAGAAATGACAGCACTAACTAGGTGAACTGTGGGGTCTCAAGGGAGGCTAGAAAATATGCTCATTTATTTTTAAAATAACTTTTTAAAAGGCTAAATACACTTATAAATAATTTGAATAATACAGAAAAGTAGACAGAATAAACGAATAAAGAAATAGATATAGAAAAGAAATTACTCATTAATACCTGAAGATAATCAAAGTTCATAGTTTGTTGAGTTTCCTTCCTGTATTTTTGAACTCTGTCTTCTAACTTGGAACCCCTATCCCACATAAGAGTATATTCTTGAGAAAAGAAATTGCTTTATTTTTAAAATTGCACTTATTGTCAAAGGAAGAAAATTGTAGTGTTATATTTTTAAAGAAAAATATTCATTCATCTATCCCACTCCGCCAGCGCAACTGTTTGTTTCTCCATAGTCCCTCCCTCTAATCATTATCCATATATATTATGTTATCTATTTGTCTAGTTACAACTACAGCTTAGACATAATTTTATATTCTAGGTTTTTTCACTTATTAGATATTTGTTCATGTTTTTAGAGAATGTTCATGCTTATTATTCTAATGACTATATAGTATTTTATAATATCAACAGAATCATAGTTTACTTAATAATATATTATTGCATAGTTACACAGTTTCTAATAGTATACTCATAAATAATGCATTGATGAAGATTTTTTTTGCCTTCATTGTTTTATTCTTTTGAAATTTTTCCCCTAGGATAACTAGGGATGTTAGAGTAATGGGACTTTCTAAAAGACTGTATAAATTTACACTACCTCAACAGCACTAAGATGTATTATTTTCAATTTTTCTTTATTTAATAGTAAAGAAAAATTGAAGAGCAACAAGATATGTTAGATACATATGTAAGTATATAAATACTATATTACTGTCTAATTTTACTTTACATTTCTTATAATATTAACTAATAAGTCACTATTCCATTTGCTTACTTGCAAACCATTACCTGTAGTAGCCATTCTTCATGAAATCTCTGTTGTCACTGTATTAGTCATATTTTTGCTGAAACAATATTGCTTAATGAAAGATACCCAGTATTATAACAACAAACATCCATTTCTCAGAAGAAGCTATGGCTCTGGTATGGGATGACTGACATGGGTTCAAGTCTGTTCCAGGACACACTGAAGAAGCAATGACTACCTGACAAATACTCTTCTCGTGGCTAAATGCAGGAGAGCCAGAGAGTTGGCAGAGACCTATGCTGACTCTTAAAACCTCTGCTCAGATCCGGCACACTGTCCCTTCTGCCATATTCCATTCACCATTGTAGGTTGCAGGGCCAAGTCCAAAGACAATGGCACAAAGACACACAATCTGCCCACAGTGCAGGAGGGCAGAAGGAGTGTTTGCAGAAGAATAAATAATACAAGCTACTAGTTCCTCTATGTAGTTCTTCCTGGCTTTTTGTTAAACTTTTCTCCTGGTTACATGGTAGCTTTATCCTTCCCCACCCCATTTAAAGTTGGTTGTGGCTTTTGACCAATAATATGTATATTGCATTAGCCATTGACATGTGAGAGGAACTCTCATGCAATCACTTCTAGGTAGAAAGGAGAAGTTTCTAAGAGCCAGTACACGATTTGGCCATTGTCATTTCCCACTGTCGTACCGATCCTAGAAGATCGATTCGTGTCAAGATGAAGTTTTCATTAACCTGTGCCTGTGAGTGACTATGATGATCAGTTTCCTACTGACCCAAATTGAATATACAGAATGAGCAAGAAATATATTTTTGTTGTATTAAGTTTTCAAGATTTGGAGATTACTTACTACTTCAGCATAACCTAAGCTATCCTGACACACCATTTTTTCTTCCCATTTTGAGACTGAGGCACAGAGAAGACAGTAGGTCCCAAAGACTGTTGTGTAGAAAGTCACACATTTTCCTCCTGTGTATCTGTTCCCAGTTTTCCAGGTTAGAACTCAAAGAACCTGAGTAGATGATGTTGGTGAATTAAACCGATATGTTATTCTTTGCTGAGTACACTGCTCTTGACTTGGTCAATTGATCATGCTTTAGGGAATACTTGAAATGATGGGAAAGAATAAAAAATAATAAGGTCCTTATATCCAGCTCCAGATACCCCAACTGCACTTTCAGCTTCCATTTCGTTTTTCTATTCCTTTTCCCATCTTCTCTCTCAGCCTGATTATGGATAAAGGTGACTATAGAATGGATGACTGCATGAACTCTAATGCAATAATAAAATAACCATGTTTAACATGTATGTGCCAGATTCTTTTCTAAAAGCTTTGAGTGCACTAACTCCTTTTATACCTGCAAAATATCATGAGGTAATTTTTCTTCTATTTTATAAATGTCTAATGCAGAACACAGGGAGGTAACATAAATTGCCTAAGTTCACAAAGCTGATAGACAGCAAAGCTGGCATTTAAAACAAATCAGGTGGCAGACTTGGCCGAGCGGTTAGGGCGTCCGTCTACCACATGGGAGGTCCGCAGTTCAAACCCTGGGCCTCCTTGATCCATGTGGAGCTGGCCCATGCGCAGTGCTGATGCGCGCAAGGAGTGCCATGACACACAGGGGTGTCCCCCGCGTAGGGGAGCCCACACGCAAGGAGTGCACCCCGTAAGGAGAGCCACCCAGGGTGAAAGGAAGTACAGCCTGCCCAGGAATGGTGCCAACAACAGAAGCGGACAAAGACGACGCAGCAAATACACACAGAGACCAGACAACCGGGGTGGGGGAGGAAGGGGAGAGAAATAAATAAATAAATCTTTAAAAATAAAATAAAATAAAACAAATCAGTTGAGCTCCAGATCGTCATGCCTAACTGTTATACATGCTGCTTCCCTATTTTGACACCTAACATTCACTGAGCATCTAGCTCTGAGGACAATAACTCTGTAACACCTGTCACTTCACTAATCATCGCAGTTGATTCAGCTGACGTGGCTAGTCAGCAGATGTCTCCTTCATCCCTCACAGCTCATAACCATTTCTAAAACCTCAGGTTAAAAAAAAAGCCCTTTCCAGAGGAATTATTCTGAAGTCAAGGAGAGAGTGCCTGTGGTAGATTAAAGATGACTGCAAATACTTATTTCTCCAATTCAGAGGTGGAATCGAATTATCCTCCCCTTTAACCTGGGCAGGACTTAGAGATTTACTTGATCAACAGAATGCAGGGGAAGGGATGTCGTGGCACTGCCAAGGCTTGGTCGATAAGAAAGCTTGCATCTGCAAGACTCGTCGGGCACTTGCCTTTGAAGCCCTGAGCTGCCATGTAGAAGTCTGACCACCCTGCTGAAGAGAGACCACATGAAGACTATTGTCCAGCAGTCAGCACCAAGATATCAGGCACATGAGTGGAACTGTCCTGGACTTCCAGAGCAGCCCAGCCTTCCACTGCACACCGTGAAGTGACCCAGTTAATGCCTCAGGAAATGGACAAATTGCTCAGCTGCCTGTGTAAATTCATGACCAACAAAATCGTGAAATATAATACAACGGTTGTTTTTTTAGAACCACTAAGCTTTAGGTTGAATTGTTATGCAAAAACAGACAACTGGAACAGTGCCTTAGATGAATAAAATAATTTTGATACAGTACCTAAATCATTATGTACTGGGCACCATTATGTATCAGGCACCATTTTGTATGCCAGGGATGCAGCAGGGTTTTTTTTGTTGTTTTTTCTGTGTGTGTGTGCTTTAGGTACTAGTGCAGGGGATTGAACCCCAGACTTTGTATGTGGGAAGCTGGTGCTCAACCATGAAACTACATCGACTCCCTATATGCAGCAGTTTTAAAAAAACAAAGAGCAAAGATCCTATTTTCATGGCCCTGACAGTGTATTAATACAGACTAGACACATAAACAAAAAAATGATTACACTATGCCAGATGATGATAAATGCAGTGAAAAGAAATGAAGTAGCATTAAGAGAGCAACCTTGCAAGTCAGCCTTCTTACAGATGAGCAAACTGGGGCTTAAAGAGTATAACTGCAGGCCAGTAAGAGAAGTAGGTTCCCCAGCATAATACAACCACAGTTTCATGTGTTGAAAAACTTTCCAATAGAGTTCAGAAATTACATATATATAATTAGCACAGCAGGGAAACCCAAAATCTGCTCTTCTGTAGCGAGAGTGGGACCAGGAAAGGGTGGGGAAAAGAGGTGTATGTGGCTCTGAGGACTATACACATAAAGCAAAGTGGCAGCTGTGCCTCAGAGCAACAGAGATCAGGCCCAGAAGTAATTTATGAGATTGGAAAACAACCCTTGGGATAAGGGGAATTACTTGTAGGGGGGAAGGGGCTTCATTTCCTGAATGAACAGTGGAAATTCAGAAGTAGCTAATACTCATGGGACTTACTTTAGTTGCACAAGCTGATGAAACTTAGGGACAACTTGATTACCTTAGTTCATTCCATTCAACATCAGTTCAACAAAGACTTAGGAGCACTGCTAAGCACTGCACCATGTGTTTAAATCTAGTGTGGAAAGCCAGGCCGGTGTTCATCGAACCATAATACAAATCAGATTGGGCAAAGTGCTGCAATGAAGGTACAAACAAAAGGGAACATAAAGGAGAGAGTGAGTAATGAAATTTGACTACAGAGGTTTCACAAGGACAGTAGCATCTGAGTAGGTCCCTGAAAGATGCTGGTAGTATAAAACTTTATCATATATTAGGATTTCAAAATACAGGACTTTTATTTTAAAAACTTCCCCTTGGGTGATGGCCAAGGGTCCCATTCATCTGGAAGAGAAGTACGGTAGCTGGGGCCACTGCAGGCATTACAAGATTACAACTACCAGTTAAGATGACCAGAGTTGAGACTTGGCTTCAAAGACCCCCTCTTCTATGTCAATTTCCAACTGTGTGGTTTTGGACCAAGTTTCTTAAACTTTGTGCTTTGGCATCCTCATTTGTAAATTAAGTTTAATTTAAAAAGTAACCAACAGGGCAGCGGACTTGGCCCAGTGGTTAGGACGTCCGCCTACCACATGGGAGGTCCACGGTTCAAACCCTGGGCCTCCTTGACCCGTGTGGAGCTGGCCCACGTGCAGTGCTGATGCGCGCAAGGAGTGCCGTGCCACGCAGGGGTGTCCCCGGGTAGGGGAGCCCCACGCGCAAGGAGTGCGCCCTGGAAGGAGAGCCGCCCAGCGCGAAAGAAAGTGCAGCCTGCCCAGGAATGGCGCTGCCCACATGGAGAGCTGACACAACAAGATGATTCAATAAAAAGAAACACAGATTCCCGTGCCGCTGACAACAACAGAAGCGGACAAAGAAGATGCAGCAAATAGACACAGAGAACAGACAACCAGGGTGGGGGGAAGGGGAGAGTAATAAATAAATAAATAAATAAATCTTAAAAAAAAAAGTTACCAACAACATAGTTGTATGAACAAAATGAGATAAGATATGAATATTGTTTAATTCATTGTTCAGTGCACGTTAAGCACTCAATAAATCATAGTTGTGGTTTTTTAAGATATATTTTATTTATTTATTTCCCCCTTGCCATTTACTTGCTGTCTGCTCTTTGTGTCCATTCTCTGTGCATTCTTCAGTGTCTGTTTGTCTCCCTTTGTTGCATCATCTTGCTGTGCCAGCTCTCCGTGGGTGTGGGCCATCAGCTCTCCACAGGCACTGGCCACCTTACCTTCACAAGGAGGCCCTGGGACGCAAACCTGGGCCTCCCATATGGTAGATGGGAGCCCAATGGGTTGAGCCACATCCTCTTCCCCCATAGTTATTTTTTTATTAATGTTTGCACACCAGGCAGGATTGCATCCCAGCTTTGAATTTAATTTCAACTCTGCTCCAAACTGCTCTCTAGGGCTAGGCCAATGACCCACATTTTCCATTTCTCAGCTTTCTCATTTATCACAAGACCAAAGCAATGGTAAGGAAACTGAATAAGCTGATTCCTTCACTTTCAGGCTGGAATTCCAGGGACCAAAAAATGTGGACAATTCTTCCATCCTGTATTCCTCCCTTTGACTCCCAATCTTGTTCCCCATCTTGAGGACTGTGTGTGAATGTGTGTGTGTGTGTGTGTGTGTACAGATCCATCTCTTTCACTGGATAGCCTTATCTGTCAGCTGTAACAAAAACCTCAAGGAAAGAAATTATGGCCAGGCCTTCAGACAGCTGGTGGTAATTTACTCACACAATCCCCTTCATCTTTCAACACCCACTATTTATGTGTATGTATTGGCGGAGGGGAAATTATGCGAGAAATGTGGTATGTAAATTTCTGGAAAGGGGATTGGAATAGTGAGGAAAGACTTTTAAGAATCACCTAGAAATTTTTCTTTGCTCTGACTTTAGATATCAAATCTTATAATTTGAAGAGACTGATGTGAAGGTCAACAAATGCATTTAGGGAACCAGAAACAATACTGGAACAAATCAAAAAATAACTCCAGAACATTCATGACAATCACCAAAATCTGAGTCATTTTCTGGGATGAGACAAGCAATTCCAGTCTGAGCCCAAAGAGAATATATCAGCCAATCTAGGCAGGTTTAAAAATCTGCGAGGATGATAACAATGCAAAGTGTGATCCTGGCTTGGATCTCCAATTGCATTCTGAATTAGAAAAAAAATATTGCTAAAGACAAAACAGCTGTACAGCCATCGTCCCTGCCTCTGTTCCTTGTCTCATGCCCTGTACAAGGTGGCCCCTGAATCAACCAGGATGAATTTCTCTGGGTTTAAAATTGTAGCAAACACTGAAAATCACTACTGCCTGGTTTCCCATCTCCTCTACAGATTGGAACGTGGAGTTTTATATAATCAGAAACATAAGACTGATTTTTTTAAAACTTTTCATTTTGTAAAAAATGCAAACATATAAAAAGTTACAAATATGCTACCATGAAGTCCTGTGAACCTTTCACTTAGAATGACCAGTCATTAACATTTTGCCACATTTGCTTTTTTTCTCCCTCTCTTTCTATGCACACACACACACACAATTATTATTGTTATTTTTGCTGAACCATTGGAAAGTAAGTTGCAGGCATAATTACCCTTTACTGCTAAATATTACAGTGTGTATCTCCCAAGAATAAAAAAAAATTTTGAACTGGTGAAATTGTGTAAAAGAATATACTAGCGCTCCCCAACAGTCAGCTTTTATCACTATTAAATAGAATATTTTACATGGTATTCTGAAGTATTTGCATTGGATAACTTCATTAATGTCAGGAGCAGCCCCTGGTAGATTTTGGCTCAAATCTGCACAACCAAGAGGGGTCATGAAAATGATCACTCCCAGGCAAAGGTGAAATATACAAAGACGAATTCCCTCATCCACACGTAGAACTACTGGAAGTCAGGGTGCTTTTTTTGGCAGTTTAGAACAACTGTTTCATCCTTTCTTCCAGCTGGCTTCAGAAATATTGAGATACAGCCTCACACAACCAAGGAAAAGTGTTAACAAGAAAAATATTGCATTTGTGTATTCACTTTCATTTTAATTTTAATTTTAACATGTAAGAAGCCAAAATCTTGAACTGTTGAGTTCCATGTCAAACATCTGACAACTCTACACAAAAGATGGGTGTGCCTCAACAGTCCTTCATCCTTGCAAAGTTCACTCTGCAATGAGTGTAGTGGCAGTGGGGGTAAACCCCATCCTAGATCCTACCATTTCATTACTATTACACCTAATATTAGGTGTACAGGTACACCTAATATTAACCAATACAACTCTGTTCAACTAAAATAATCTTTTAATCAGATAAACGTATCCCATTTTTCAGGCTAAGTGTATGAAATAATAACAGGTACATAAATACTAGTTGGCTCTAAATCAGAAGTTCTTGTATACAGAAGAATTATTGCATCTTCTATTTGTTGGCTATCGTGAGTTAGAGGGAAAAATCAAGGCCAGAAAGTCAATTGGATCAACCCTTTTGATTCATTGTGAAGGTGTTCTGAGCAGGTGGTAGGGTGAGGTGAGTGAGGTACTCACCTGGGGTACAAAATTTAAGGGATACTCACTGCAGAAGACAGTATGGCAGTCCCTCAGAAAGCTAAGTATACAACTATGATATAACTTGGCAATCCCATTACTAGGTATATACCTAAAAGAATTGAAAGCAAGGACTTGTACAGATATTTGTACACTAATGTTCAAAGAGGTATTGTTCACAATTGCCAAAAGATGGAAGCAACCCAAGTGTACATCAGCCAATGACTGAATAAATAAAATGTGGTATATATGAACAGTGGAATATTACTCAGCTGTAAAAAGGAATGTAGTCCTCGTACAGGTGACAACAGGGATGAACCTTGAAGACATCATGTTTAGTCAATTAAGCCAGACACAAAAGGACAAATACTATATGATCTCACTGATTTGGAACAACTAGAATACACAAACTTATAGAGTCAGAATATAGAATACAGGTTAGCAGGGATGGGTAGGGATAGAGAATGGGAAAATAAGGCTTAAAATGTAGAGGGTTCCTATTTGGAATGATGGAAAAGTTTTGGTAATTTTATTAGTTGGCCAAAAGGGTACTGATGCAAAATACCAGAAGCTCGTTGGCTTTTATAAGGGGTATTTATTTGGGGTAGGTGCTTACAGATACTAGGCCATAAAGCATAGGTTACTTCCCTCACCAAAGTCTATTTCCACGTGTTGGAGCAAGATGCCTGCCAACATCTGCGAGGGTTCAGGCTTCCTGGGTTCCTCTCTTCCCAGGTCTTGCTTCTCTCCAGGCTCAGGGTTTCTCTCTTCCCGGGGCTTGCTTCTCTTTCCTCTGTGTGCTGACTTCCCAGGGCTCTAGTTTAATACTCCAGCATCAAACTCCAATATCAAAACTCCAACATTAAAAGCCCTCCAACTCTGTCCTTTGTCATGCCTTTTATCTGTGAGTCCCCACCCACCAAGGGGTGGGGATTCAAAACCCAATGATGTGGCCCAATCAAAGCCCTAATCATAATTTAATCACACGCAGGTACAGACCAGTTTACAAACATAATCTAATATCTATTTTTGGAACTCATAACTATATCAAACTGCTACAATAATGGATGGTTGCAAGGGCAGTAAAACATTGTGAACACAACTGATAGGACTGAAATATATATTTGAATATGATTGAAAGGGGAAATTTTAGATTATATATATGGTAACAGAACAAAAATTTTAAAAATTAATCCATGGAACTACACTACACTGAACCCTAAATTAAACCATGGATTTTAGTTAATAGTACAATCATATGAATGTGCTATCACCAAGCGTAACAAATGTTCCACACCAATGCAAGGTGTTGGTGGCAGGGTGGTGTATGGGGAGGATCCTGTACTTTATGCTTGTTCTGTAAACCCACAACTTATCTAATAAGGAAAAAAATTTAAGGGACCCCAAACGAACTCAGTGATCAAGATGAAGAATATTTCAATGCAATATTTTAAAAATCAAAAGTAATACAACAACCAATGATGAACAAACTAAAATTTTAAATAAAGACAAGATCTGACCCTGCATTTTAATGCACAGCCCTGGGAGTGAGTATCTTAGTCATTTCACCCTAGTCTGAGCCCTGGTTTTTCACTCCCATGCAGTGTGAAACAGCTAAACCTTTAGATGCACCTCCCTGCTGTTCTCTAGTGCTGTATTAGCCGAACTTGTTGATAACAGCTCTCTTCTGTGCGTGATGAACTATAAGACATCAAGTGGCACCTCCAGGACACACAGAATAAAAAACAAAAGCCACTCTATGAGCCAAGGCCATCTCCTCCAACCTCCTTCTCAAATAGTTTAGTGTCTCAAGGGCAAGTCTCTGTGATTTGCGGGCACCAGGACAGAACAGGACAGGGGCAGAGAGGGGAGACGGTAGGAGAGGGAAGAAAAACCAAACTACCTCACAAGTTGCCTCTAATGCAATTAGAATGCAATTTTTTCAGGAAGTGGACTTGGCCTAATGGATAGGGCGTCCGCCTACCACATGGGAGGTCCGCGGTTCAAACCCCGGGCCTCCTTGACACCTGTGGAGCCGGCCCACGTGCAGTGCTGATGGGTACAAGGAGTGCCCTGCCACGCAGAGGTGTATCCCGCATAGGGGAGCCCCACGTGCAAGGAATGTGCCCCGTAAGGAGAGCCGCCCAGCGCGAAAGAAAGTGCAGCCTGTCCAGGAATGGTGCCGCACACATGGAGAGCTGACACAACAAGGTGACGCAACAAAAATAAACACAGATTCCCAGTGCTGCTGATAAGGATAGAAGCAGCCACAGAAGAACACACAGCGAATGGACACAGAGAGCAGACAACTGGGGGGGGGGGGGGCGGGGAAGAGAGATAAATAAAAAATAAGTCTTAAAAAAAGAATGCAATTTTTCAAGTGCCTGAACTATTAAGGAAACTCTGAACTGCAACTCTCAGTTGAGGCACCTACCCACCCAATGCAAAAACTAAATCTGCCTCACCTCTAGTTTTACTGACACAGTCTACAGTTGGTTCTGGAAATCAAAGCAGTAATGCTATATGCTCCAGGCAGGCTCTGAATGGAATTCAAGGTGCTTCCTAAACTTCATCCAATAGTGGTAAGAGCTACCCTTCCACAAGTCCCAAACCTGATCTAACGATAACGAAAACCATCAACAAGTGCCCTCTGCTGGCAGAAACTATATTACAAAATCAGCCTCACTGTATTTTGTTTGAGCCTTTAGATGGCGCAAAAACCCTCCCAGTAGGCACAGTTCCCACCACTACTCCCTGTGGTCTTAAACCTGATCTGCTTCTCTCATTTCTGTTAACTGCAAGGACCCTGTGGGCCTGAGGCATTTTCCTTCGTGGGTACTGCCTGGTTCCTGGTGGTGGGGCACCCTCGGCCTCCTTCCTGGCTCTCTGCCTCATGGGGACAGCCGGTCTCTCCCTCCCGTGCCATATTTTCACCAGCACCCTCTGAACAGGACACTGGAGGCACAGCTGGATCAGCCTGGAGAACAACGGATCCACTTGCCAGCTTCATGACGGTCCTCGGGCCAGACTCGGCTCCAGATGCCCAGTCAAACTGAGTGCAGGGCCCAGACTCTACAGCTCAGCTTCTGTCAGCTTTATTTCCAAGTTTTGCGACTGCTTCTGGTACTCCTCTACAGCCAGTTTCTGCCAGTAAGACCAGGGCAGACCAAGTGGGGAGATATACATGGAGAGGGTGGGGTAAAGGGGAAGGAAAGTTCTGAGGGCCAGCTGAGACAGGATGGAGATAAGATACACAGAAGTCTCTTAAGGGGGAAACGGATGTGGCTCAACCCATTGGGCTCCCATTTGCCATGTGGGAGGCCCTGGGTTCACTTCCCGGGGCCTCCTTGTGAAGGCAAGCTGGCCTATACCTGCAGAGAGCTGATGGCCCATGCCTCAGAGAGCTGACAGCCCACACCCACGGAGAGCTGGAGCAGCAAGATGACGCAACAAAGGGAGACAAGCAGACACAGAAGAACATGCAGCGAATGGACACAGAGAGCAGACAGCAAGCAAGCGGTAGGGGGGGATAAATAAATCTTAAAAAAAAAAGTCTTTTAAGGTTTCACCCAGCCAAGGAAGAGAGAAAAAAGTGGCAGCCACTGAAGAGCTACAGTTGGAGGCTGAGAAAAGTAGCTCTGTACCAAACTAGGAGGGCCCGGCTTTGGAAAACAAAACAGCTGACTTTTGACTTTAATGTTGTTTCTGACATCTCTGAACTTGTGCCCACGTAGGTTATCATAATATCTAATCTGGATAACATGTCAGTAATACAATCCAGGTGCATCATTTGGATTTTTGTTAACATCTGAACATATGCCCTCTTTATATTAGAACAAACTCTAACATGGTCGGTAAGCACTGAAACACTGTAGTGTGTATGTGAGACAATGGATACACCAACTAGGAACTTTCTTGGGCTCACCTTAGGAAATGAACAGTAGCTTGGAAATCTTCATTGTGAACTACACGCACAAGGTCTCCTAACAGGTCCTCTAAGGCAGAACTTCCCAACCAGTGTACTGTAGCACCTACAGTGCTACAAACAAGTTACATATACATCTAGAAATGGCCTCTCAGTCCTTCAGGCATTCAAGCAGTCAGAGCCTCCAGGGCCAGTCACCACCAAGGCATCACATAGGGATCCGTGGAGGGCTAACTGAGAAGCAGAGCCTGAGACTGTTACCATTCTGAGGCTACAGATGAAAATCCTTGCTGTGGTTCACCAGCTCCTGTTACACTCTCCTGGCTTCTTGGGCTCGTCCCGTTCCTCTCCATGCTTTTACCACTGGTCCTGTGGACCTAATAGTCCCTTTTCCCTGGGTCTGGAATGTGTCCCTCCACCACTGTCCTTCTCCAAATTAACTCTTGCTCTTCCTTCCCACCTCTGCTCAATCATTACCTCCTTACAGATGCTGTGCCTGCCTTATCCAATTAGGTCCATTCTCCCTACTTTTTTTTTTTTTTTTTTTTTTGAGAGTATACTTTTTTTTTTTTAATTTTTTAATTTTTTTTTTACTTTGTAATAATATTACATTAAGAATATATATGTGAGGTCCCATTCAACCCCACCCCCCCTCTCCCCCCCCCCCCAACAACACTCGCTCCCATCATCACGACACATCCATTGGATTTGGTAAGTACATCTTTGGGCACCTCTGCACCCCATATACATTGGTTCACATCATGGCCCATACTCTCCTCTATTCCATCAAGTGGGCCCTGTGAGGATTTACAATGTCCGGTGATTACCTCTGAAGCACCATCCAGGGCAGCTCCATGTCCCGAAGACGCCTCCACCTCTCATCTCTTCCTGCCTTTCCCCATACCCTTTGTCCTTTATGTCCACTTTTCCCAATCCAATGCCACCTCTTCTATGTGGACATTGGATTGGTTGTGTCCATTGCACTTCTATGTCAAGAGGAGGGTCAGATTCCACCTGGATGCTGGATGCAATCCTCCCATTTTCAGTTGTAATCACTCTAGGCTCCATGGTGTGGTGGTTGTCCTTCTTCAACTCCATCTTAGCTGAGTGTGGTAAGTCCAATAAATCAGATTGTAGGTGCTGGAGTCTGTTGAGGCTCAGGATCTGGCTATCACATTGTCAGTCCAGAGATTCATATCCCCTAAATATATCTTAAACCCCAACATTAACTACACCTCCAGCACATTAGCATGAAAGTCTTATGAAGGGAGATTCCATCTGAGTCCAGATTCATCACACATAAACACCATTTCCAAAGAGGGGCCATCTGCCCTGGTAGTTAACCCCATCGGCCATGACCATAACTCCCATGGGTCTCTTTAGCCCTCAAAGGAACCAATATCTGGGGGTTGTATCTGCTTTATCTGTCTCTCTGACTCTGCTCAGTTGTGCATGAGGGCAAACCTTCTGCCAGCCTCCAGACTCTTTTTTAGAAACTCGTAGCCATATAAACTCATTTCTCCTTTCCATTTCCCCCTTACTTTAGGTCAAACAGCATTTTAAAGTCATGGTATTTTATGTAGACATGGATATTCTGCTGATCCGCATTGAACCTTCCGTATAAGGTCATTTTCCAGTTGCATCATCAGTTGGTAGTTGATAGTGGTCCCTAGTTGCCAGGGAGGTTCATCCCCGCATTCTCCCTACTTTTGCTCTTAGTGCTCATTCATTCCATCTATCTACCTAGCTAGCTCGCTATAACTCCTCTTAGCAGCACTTGTCACATTGTATTTTTGTTTTTCACCTGAGTCAATTATCATCTTCCCACTAGACTGTAAAGATACCTAAGGGGAGGAGCTGTGGCATTTTTTGTTCTTCATTTAATCCATGTTATTTTGACCAAATGAGTGATTACATGAAGAGAACATTCTTTTTAATGTTTATAGAGTATTGCATAAAATGACAATTTAATCCTTTTTGCTTGATTTTTAAGCTGTTTCTAATTTTCAGTTGTTTATATAATATGGCAGTGACTTATTGTTTCCTTAGAGTAAAACCCCAGAAGTGAAATTTAGGTGTTATGTTTTCCTTTCAACTTAAAGGTAGGAATAGGTGAATGAACCCTATTTTCGATGAATTGTTAGCTGTATCTGGCTTGCCGTTTGTTTTAGTTTTGTTTTGTTTTTACACTTTTTAAAATTTAAGTTAATAGATCACAAAGAACGTTACATTAAAAAACATGAGGTTCCCATATAACCTACTCTCCACCCCCCACCCCCATCATTTTTGTAAATTGTATTTTTTTAAAGACATATACATCACAAAAAATTGGCCATTTGTATTTGACCCTGTTTAGAAATTGGTATTTTTTATCATTGTAAATATCATAAAAGTAAGTATTTTGCTTTAAAAACAAAACCAAAAAAGAAGAGGAAATCAATTGTTAACCAAGGTTCAATAGAAACCTCTTAGTTTATAATTCTATCAAAGAATACTGATTAACATCAGGTGCTTAAATATATACCCAAATAATATATTGCTTACCAATAAATCTAAAGAGATTTATACACCCTACCAAAATCCAGCTTTCTTTTAAAAGGATTACAATCATTCGCTCATCACTATTAGATAATATGTGGGTGGCAGTAAACAGAAAAAGTGCATAGAAGTCTTTCAACAAAAAATTCATATTTAAGGCCAGGCTGGCAACGTAATTTGTGGAGCCCTGATGAAAAATATTATGAATGACAAGATGATGACAGCAGAGAACTAAACCAAATCAAAGCCTTTCTAAGCATGGGGTCCTGTGAGACTGTACAGGTTGCATATCCATGAAGCTGACCCTGTACAAAGAATATGAGATACTGAGCTAAATATTGAACAAAACTGAACTAAATATTGAAATTCCAAAATGAATGAAAATGCAAAGAAGATAGACCCCTAATGATGAAACATTGTGTCAATGCTGAAATAAAATGTCAGGCTCAATGTGACTAAGACAGGAGTGGTACAATAAAAAGAAACAAGTTCTTTTTTCACCCTTAACCTGTGAGGATATGTTCTCTGCTCATCTTAACAGCAATCCAAAAGGACATGACATCTAAAATTTCACCATGAAAACATTATATCTACTGATGGTTATACTTAGGAACCTTTTCTTGTGAAATTGAAACATAGCCTAGTTTTATAGGTTGCCTAAGAGTTACCTCCTGAAAGGCTCCTTGTTGCTCAAATGAGACCTCTCTCTTTGCCAAACTCAACATATAAACGCACTACCTACCGCCAGCATGGGACATGATTTCTGGGAATGAGCTTCCCTGGCACTGAGGGATTATTACCAAGCACCAACTAGTGATGCATTTGGTAAAAGACCTTGACCATAAGGGGTAAATATTAAATACAAATCAGGTTTATTGCTAAGGGATTTCAAATTGAGTCAGGAGGTCAATCCAGAGATTACACTTGTGCATGTCTCAGCAGGATCTCGTTGACTGCAACAGTAAACAGTGTCTCAAACTGCGGGGCTCCTGAGGGCTCTAGAGATATCTAGACACTGTAGGCAGGGAAGAACATCTTAGGAATTTGGCACCTTGACAGTGGACCTTGCTTTGGAATATATGCTCCCCAGTGTAACAGAGGTAGACTCATTTATAATTTCCCTACATATGACTCTTCTGCCCATTTTAATTGAACCTATAATTAGCACTATATTCATTAAATATATGTCCCAGAGACTTAAATCTTCAGTCTGTTCATGTGCCGGCTGAGCCCTGAATCTCAGCAGTGTTGCAAAACCTGTTTTCCAGTTCATTGGACTTGACCAGGACAACTAACAAAAGGATGATGATGGACAAAGTCCATCCCAAAAAACAGAGGGTATCTTCAACTGCAAGCAAGACAGTTCCATCCATCTGCCCCATGAGATCTAAGCCCCCTCTCAATCAGAAACAGAGTAGGTATCAAGATCTTAAAATCCTCAAGATTGAGGAACGAACAAACATAAGCGAGGAGACTATTATGGCAGCGGACTTGGCCCATTGGTTAGGGCATTCGTCTACCACATGGGAGGTCCGCAGTTCAAACCCCGGGCCTCCTTGACCCGTGTGGAGCTGGTCCAGGCGCAGTGCTGATGCGTGCAAGGAGTGCCCTGCCACGCAGGGGTGTCCCCCACGTAGGGGAGCCCCATGAGCAAGAAGTGCGCCCCATAAGAAGAGCCGTTCAGTGCGAAAGAAAGTGCAGCCTGCCCAGGAATGGTGCCGCTCACACAGAGAGCTGACACAACAAGATGACGCAACAAAAAGAAACACAGATTCCCATGCCACTGACAACAACAGAAGCAGACAAAGGAGAAGACGCAGCAAATAGACACAGAGAACAGACAACCGGGGTGAGGGGGGGGAAGGGGAGAGAAATAAATGAATAAATAAATCTTTTAAAAAATAAATAAATAAATAAAATAGATTATTATTCTAGAAATGGAAGAACTTGCATCGTTGATATAGAGGCAGTGGCCACCAGAGGTTCTGAGAGGAGGGAGAGGAAAGAATATGGGTAACATGGGGCATTTTGGGGACATTGGAATTGTCCTGCCTGACATTATAATGATGGGTACAGGCCATTATACCTTTTGTCAAAACTTATAAAATTGTGTAGTGCAAAGTATAAACCATAATGTAAACTACAGACCCTAGTTAGTGGCAATGTTTCAATATGTGTTCATCAGTTGTAACAAATGTCCCATACTAATGAAAGATGTTGTTAGTGGGGGAGAGTGTGGGAGGGGGAGGGGGGGGACAGGTATATGGGAATCCCCTATATTTCTGACATTACATTTATGCAATCTAAAGTTTCTTTCAAAATGAATTACAAATATTTAGAAAACATTATATCTAAATTCTTTTGAGAAAGACTTGGCTTTAAGAATATTATATAATCCATATCTGTTCTGCAAGGCAAGACAGGGCAAAGGTCTTAGGTAATAAGAACTGTAATTACTGCTAATGACATATTTAAGAGTAATGATATGATTTGTCTACTGTTGAGTATATGGGATATAAATTTGAGTTGTTTGGTGAGGGTAACTTGAAGAAATGACTGTAAATGCCACAAGCCATGGGGAAGATGGCATAGTATAAGTTCTAAGACATCAGCAGTCAGGGCCATAGTGGAGTTGGAAACTGCATAAACTCAGAATATTTATCTTGAAGGGCACTAAACATCTAGCCAATCACCTACTCAATCACCAAGCAGATATTTACTGTCAACTAGGAACTAGCTTTGTTCAAGATGTTGGGGAACAAAACAAAGACCCATCAGGAGCTTACAATCCAGAGGAAAGAGACAGACAATAACCATGCCTGGTGGTGATAAGTGTTATGGAGAAAACTTAAGTTGGAGAAGGCCCGTCTGATAAGTTGATATTTGAAGGAAGCATGGGTTTCTGGGACAGGAGTGTTCTGAGGAGGAGAAAGAGCAATCACAAAAGCTCTGAAAAAGGGGCTTGCTTGGAGTGCTGGAGAAATAGCATGGAGAAATAGCAAGGAGAGTGATGTGGTTGGAGTGGAGAGAACAGATGGTATGGGATCTTGGAGACCATGGTAAGAACTTTGATTTTTACTCTAAGAAAAATGCAAAGATATTGGAACGTTTCAAGCAGAGAAATACTATAGTCTAAATGTTTTAAAACAATCTCTTTGACTGCTGATGGAAAACAGACTATATGGAGAAGAGCAAGAATGGGTGCAGGCAACATTGTGAATGTAATCAATGCCACTGAAGTGTACACTTAAAAATGGTTAAAATGACCATTTTTGTTACTATAAAATAAAATAAGAATGGGTTAAGGAGAGTTAAGGAGATTTTTGTCTTATTCAGGTGAGAATGGTAACTTGGACCAGGATAGCAGAAGTGGAGACAGTATGAAAAGAGGTCAGATTCTGGAATATTTTGAAGGTTGAGCTGACATGATTTTACTAATAAATTTGATAAAGGGTATGAGGAAAAAAGAGAGAAATCTAAGATATGCCCAAAGTTCCCAAGGTTTAGGCATGAGCAACTGGTAGCAAGTGAGAGTAATGGCCAAAATAAAAATCCCTCATGCATATGAACTAAAATGTACACTATAGTATACCATGGGGTCAAGCATTTATTTTAGATAATAAAAGCTTTTCTTTTGGCTCTCTCTGCCTAGAGGGGCCTGCACCAAATCTTGCTGTGCCATTTCTATCTTCCTTTCCCATTTCTCAGCAAGCTCCGTTCTTTTCCTTATTTCCCAAATAAATTTTTTTTAAAAAGCTTGCTTTCCTAAATATAAAAAGCCTATCAAAAGTTTGGAAATGATTAGTTTACTAAAATGTTATATTCCATAAATAAAGAAAAATGTAAAATAAGATAATGGATTAAGCTTTCCTTTAAAAAAAACTTTTTTGTGATGTCTAATGCTTAAGTAAAATAAATATTTAGTCACATAAAACCAAAGAAATAGACAGAGACCTTAAAGCCACTGGAGCACTTTCAAGGACTTGAAAGGAAGGCAGTACCAGCTCTTTACATCATTTCATTTCAAAACCAAGGTTTTTTGACCTTGACCAAGAGGGGGAAATGGTAAATACAAATGAGTTTTTATTGCTAAGAGATTTCAAAGTGTGTCCGGAGGTCTTCCAGAGGTTACATTTATGCAAGTCTCAGCAGGACCTCATTGACTGCCACAATAAACAATGCCTCAATACCAACGTTCTTGAGGGTTCTAGAGACATCCAGAAACTATAAGCAGGGCAGACAGCTCAGGAATTCAACACCCTGTCAATGGGCCTTACTTGGGAATTTATGCTCCCCAGTGTTACAGTATAGACTCATTTATAGGTTCTCTACACATGGCTTTTCTGCCCTTTTATTTGAACCTATACATAACACTATACTTGATAAATATATGCCCCAGAGATTTAAATTTTTGGTTCATTCATGTACCATTTGAGCCCTGAATCTCAGCAGAGTTGTAAGACCTATTCTCCAGTTCATTGGACTCACGCAGGACAACTAACAAGGAGATGATGATGGACAACGCTCATCCCAAGGAACAAAGAGTATCTGCAACTGCGAGCAAGATAGTTCCACCCTTCTACCTCATGGGATTTAAGCCCCCTCTCAATTAGAAACAGTGTGGGCATCATCATCCCAAAGTCCTCAAGATTGGAAATGAAAAATGGACTAAAGTAGACTTATTATTTTTCTACTATAGACTTATTATTATTCTAGCAATGGAAGACCTCTTATCATTGATATAAAAGCAGTGACCACCAGAGTTTCTGAGGGATGGGAGAGGGAAGAATAGGTGTAATATGGGGGTATTTTCAGGACCTTGGATTTGCCCTGCATGATGTTGCCGTGATGGATATAGGCCATTTTATATTTTGTCATAACTTACAATTGTGCAGAGTGTAAACTATAATGTAAACTGTAGTCCATGGTTAGTAGCAATACTTCGATATGTGTTCACCAACCGTACCACACTAATGAAGGATACTGTTAATGTGGAGAAGTGTGAGAGGGAGAGGAAGTGGGGTATATGGGACTATCATATTTTTCATGTAACATTTACATAACCTAAAGCTTCTTTAAAAATAAAAAGATTAATTTTTTAAAAAGGCTTTTTAATACAGGTCCCAGCACTACTTTTTTACTTATAGACACATAAGAATCATTCAGGGATATTCAATATGTCATGAATGTTTTCAGTTTTTATTTCTCCTGCCTCTGTCATTCCCAGGAAAGTTAACCCACTCTTCCTTAGCTTTGCAGGATCAGTATTGCCTCCTGACCCCACTCAAATTCCCAAGCCAAGTTCACAGAAAGCAGGAAATGTTTACAAAGCTTCCATCATCATTTCTCCCACACATCACTCTTCTTCCACTTTTAAATTCTGAGTCTTTTAGAATAGTGTTAGGAAAATTTTGTACTTTATAGTCTTGTACTTAACCTATTTGGTTTGACCCAATTTGCCCTAATGACCCCTAAAACCAGCTCTCCTGGTCTAAAAAAATTTCTAGACTATGTATATATACCTAGACTTTTAAGTGCTTTCAGTCCCAGATTCCGTATTGTTATGGTCCTTTTGCTTCATGGGGCTCCTTGATACTTCCCTGACCGCTGACACCAATGTTTACTGATTTGCAACACCAGCCACCAACCAAGACTTGCATATTTCTCCCATTTTCCTCTACCTTCCATAGAATGTTCACCCTAGTGAACAGGTCTAGGACCAAGCTTGGATCCAGGCCAAATCCCACATTATTCTAGTCAATAACCATTGGGATCTTATCACAAGTAAAACATTTGGTCCCTTTATCTTTAGAAATTCATATCTACTTGACCTCATCCTCATAAGGGTCACCTTGCCAAAGGCACTCAGCTAATTTGCTCCCAGACTCATGACCCACAGAAACTATGAGATAATAAATGCTTGTTGTTTTCAGTCTAAGTTTTGGGATAATTTGTTATGCAGCTCTAGATTAACATGACAGACTCCTGAACCTTTCCTCAGTCCAAGGTCATGCTGTAGAATTAGACCCAGCCCTTCCATTCACAAAGAAGCTATCATTCCCTCTACAGTAGAGGAGGATAAAGAATTTATAAGGTATTTACGGCTGCATGACGGAAACTTAATTCATGGTGAAAATTATGGGAGTGAAAAATAGCACCTTTGTAAGTTCGTTTTGTAGAATATACCACCTAAGGATGCTCGTCTAGATGTGCTTTTAATTACCAGCAAGAATGTCCTTTTTCTTTTAGAAGGTATGTGCTCTCCACAAGAACCTTTCTTGTTGAGAAACAATGAAGCTTTAAATTTTTTCATATTTCACATGAGGTTTTACTATGCTAAACAGTCCCATGCTACATTTTTTAGCTTTCCTTTTAGTAAATTCATGACCTTAGGTTTGTCCTTTCAACCACAGTCATATTTGTACAAGAGCACTGCCAGTTACAAATATTATGTTATGCTTTCACCTTTTCTATTCATTTCCAAAGATTAACACACAAACTTTTTACCAGTTCTGCACATGTAAACCTGCAACCTTCTATTCTCTAACCTCATTCTATTTGTTGGTGACCAATATTCTAGTTATTAACTCCATGAGTTTAAACAATGTATTTAGTTCATAATAGAGCAATAATATAGTATTTTTTATTTTATGTCTGGCATGCTTCACTCAACATAATGTCCTCCAGGTTCACAACCTCATTTCTTCTTACAGATGCATAATATTCCATCGGGTGTATATACCACAGGTTTGTTGTTTTTTTTTTAATGCATTCATCAGTTGATGGACACCTGGGTTGTGTCCATCTTTTGTCAATCACAAATAACACCACTAAGAATACAGGTGTGCAGATGTCTGTTCATGTCACTACTCTCAGTTCTTCTGGGTATATATCCAGTAGTGGTATTGCCAGGCCAATTGACAAATCTATATTCAACTTCTTTAGGAACTTATAAACAGTCCTCCACAGTGGCTGTACCATTCTACATTCCCACCAACAGTGAATAAGCATTCTTATCTCTCCACATCCTCTCCAACACTTGCAGTTTTCTGTCTTTTTAATAGTGGCCATTCTAATAGGTGTGAAATGATTTCACACTGCAGCTTTGATTGGCATTTCCCTAATCACTAGTGATGTTGACATTTTTTCATGCATTTGTTTGTTTTGCCATTTGTATTTCCTCTTTGACAAATGTCTATTCAAGTCTTTTGCCCATTTTTTAATCAGGTTGTTTGTCTTTGTTGAGTTGTAACAGCTCTTTATATATCATGGATATTAAACCCTGATCAGATATATATGTTTTCCAAATATTTCCTCCCATTGAGTAGGCTGCCTTTCACCCTTTTGACAAAGTCCTTTGAGGTACAAAAGTACAAAAGTGTTTAATTTTGAGGAAATCCCATTTTTTAAATTTTATCTTTTGTTGCTCATGCTTTGGGTATAAGGTTTAGGAAACTACCACCTACCACAAGATGTTGAAAGTGTTTCTCTACATTTTCTTCTAGTAATGTTATGATCTTGGCTTTTATTTTTAGGTCTTTAATCCATTTTGAGTTGATTTTTCTGTAGGGAGTGAGAGGGGGGTCCTCGTTCATTCTTTTGGTTATAGATATTCACTTCTCCTAGCACCATTTGTTGAAGAGACTGTTTTGTCCCATTAACATGGTTGGTAAGTTTGTTGAAAACATGTTGGCCATAAAGGTGAGGATTTATTTCTGGACTCTCAATTCAATTCCACAGATCAACGTGTCTCTCTTTATCCCAGTACCATACTGTTTTGGCCACCATAGCTGTGTAGTATGTTTCAGCATCAGGCAGTGAAACTCCTCCCATATCACTCTTCTTTTTTAAAATTCTTTTGGGTATTTTAGTGCACTTTCCTTTCCAAGTAAATTTGGTAATTGACTTTCCTATTTCTGTAAAGTAGGTTGTTAGACTTTTGATTGGTATTGCATTGAATCTATGAAAAATCAGTTTGGGTATGATTGGCATCTTCACAGTATTTAGTCTTCGAATCCATGAAAATAGAATGTCTTTCCATTTGTTTAGGTCTTCTTTGATTTCTTTTAGCATTTTGTAATTTTCTGAATATGGTCCTGTACTTATTTGGTTAAATAGATTCCTAGGTATTTGAGTCTTTTTGTTGCTATTGTAAATGGAATTTTTTACTGATTTCCCCCTAAGATTGTTCAATACTAGTGTACAGAAACATTACTGATTTTTGTGTATACTGCCACTTGGCTGAACTTATTTATTAGCTCAAATAGCTCTGTGGCAGACATTTCAGAATTTTCTAATTATAGGATCATGTCTCCACGAATACTGCTAGTTTTACTTCCTCTTTTCCTATTAGGATGCCTTTTTTTTCTTGTCTAATTGTTCTAGTTAGAACTTCTAAAACAATATTGAGTAACAGTGATGACAGTGGGCATCCTTGTCTTGCTCCCAATCTTAGAGGGAAAGCTTTCAACCTTTCCCCACCGAGTTGGCTGTGGGTTTTTCATATACGTTCTTTATCATATTGAGGAATTTTCCTTCTGTTCCTATCTTTTGAAGTGTTTTTATCAAGAAAGGATGCTAGAATTTGCTGAATGCCTTTATTCATTGATCGAGATGACCATGTGGTCTTCTTCCTTCAATTTGTTAATGCAGTATATTACAGTAATTGATTTTCTTATGTTGAACCACCCTTGCATACCAGGAATAATCCCATTTTGTTGTAGTGTGCAATTCTTATATTTTTTAATTTATTGAAATATATCACTCATACATAAGCATACAAAAACAATAAGTGCATAATAGTTGTGAAGTTACAAAACAAACATGTAACATCGAACAAACGTATATAACATCTCACCCTACCACCAATAACTTGCATTGTTTTTAAACCTTTTTAACTAATGATTAAAGAGCATGTCAAAATATTACTACTAAACAAAGTATTTTACCCCTAACCAATCCGATTATTATCTTTATATCATTTATATATGAATATACATAAACAATTAAGTGTATAGTAAAAGTTGTGAACTTACAAAGCAAACATGCATAACATCATACAGGGGTCCCATATATCAACCCTCCACCAACACCCTACACCATTATAAGACGTTTGTTACAAACTATGAAAGAACACTATCAAAACCTTACTACTAATTGTAGTCCTTATCTTACATTTGGTGTTTTTTGAGTTTTTCCCCAAACGCACCCTATTATTATTTTTTAAATATATTTTTTAATGACAGAAGTTGTAAACTTATAAAACTATCATGCACATGTGCAGAATTCCCAACAACACCCCTCCATCAACACACCACAATGTGGTGTGTCATTTGCTACAGATAAAATAATATCATCTGGTTGTTACCATGTCCATAGTGTACATTTGGCTCACATTTTCCATACTGTCTCAGTATCAACACAGTACATCTTTTGCATAGATGCAAGAATATTATATTACTACTATAACCACAGTCCATAGGTCACTCCAGCTGTATTTTTCCCATGCATCTCCACATTCCCAACACCCTGCAGTAGTGATATACATTTGTTCTAGCTAACAAAGGTCACTCTTGCATCTGTACCATCAACCACAATTCTCACCCACCTCTTGGTTTATGGTGCTATCCAGTTCCTAGATTATTCTCAAGCATTCTGTCAATTGGCATTTACATCTCTAGACTACCATTTTCAGTCACATCACCATTTATAAACTAGCTGTTACTCACTGTGTGTTACCATCCACTCTATACATTTCCACAATTTTACAGTAAAGCTAATTAAAACTTCTACATACATTAAACATCAGTAGTCCACTCAGTCCTTCTCTTATCTCCTTTAAGCATCCACCACCTACCAGGTCTTTTTTTTTTTTTAAGATTTATTTATTTATTTCTCTCCCCCTCCCACCCCAGTTGTCTACTCTCTGTGTCCATTTGCTGCATGCTTTTCTTTCTTTTTTTTTTTTTTAAATATTTATTATTATTATTTTTTAATTACATTAAAATAATATATATGAGGTCCCATTCAACCCCACCGCCCCCGCCCCCCACTCCCCCCACAGCAACACTCTCTCCCATCATCGTGAGCTGCATGCTTTTCTTTGTCCACTTCTGTTGTTGTCAACCGCATGGGAATCTGTATTTCTTTTCATTGCGTTATCTTGTTGTGTTAGCTCTCCGTGTGTGCGGTGCCATTCTTGGGCAGGCTGCGCTTTCCTTCGTGCTGGGTGGCTTTCCTTACAGGGCGCACTCCTTGCACATGGGGCTCCCCTACACAGCACAGCACTCCTTGTGTGCATCAGCACTGCACATGGGCCAGCTCCACAAGGGTCAAGGAGGCCCGGGGTTTGAACTGCGGACCTCCCGTGTGGTAGACAGACGCCCTAACCACTGGGCCAAGTCCACTTCCCCTACCACCAGGTCTTGAAGATATTTTCCAATAATTTCTTCTAGAAGTTTCATGGTTCCTGCTTTTATTTTTAGCTTTTTGATCCATTTTGAGTTAATTTTTGGATAAGGTGTGAGACAGGGGTCCTCTTTTCTTCTTTCAGCAATGGTTCTTTCAGCACCATTTGTTGAATAAATTGTTCTGCCCGAGCCATGTGAGTTTGACAAGTTAGTCAAAAATCACTTGACCAGGGTCTGTTTTTGAACCATAAATTTGGTTCCATTGGTCTATCGTGTCTGTTTTTAGGCCAGTACCATGCTGTTTTTACCACTATAGGTAGGTACTATGATTCAAAGTCTGGAGATGAGGATTCATTTTTCCTTTTTATGATGTTTCTGGCTATTCAGAATTCCTTACCCTTCCAAATAAATTTAATGATCGTGTTTTCAATTTTTTCTTTAATGGTGGTGGAATTTTTATCAGGATTGCATTAAATCTGTATATCAATTTGAGTAGAATTAACATCTTGATGATATTTAGTCTTCCAATCCATGAGCATGGAATCTTCTTCCAGTTATTTAGGGCTTCTTTGATTTGGTTTAACATTGAGTTGCAGTTTTCTGAATACAAGTGCTTTACTTCATTGGTTAAGCTTATTTCTGACTATTTGAGTTTTATCTGTCATATTTTATTTTCACCACTCTTTCGACACTTTTAGTTACTTTTATTGATATAATCTACATTTCTAGACTCTCTTCCAGGCCCCTCTCTCCTGTCTTTTCTTTTCAGGCTCTAGCATACCCCTTAGCATTTCCTGAAAATCTGGTCTTGCTAAGACATTCTCTCAGTTTCTGTTTATCTGTGAATATTCTAATTTCACCCTCATTTTTGAGTTAAGATGGCAGCTCCCAGCCTCTTTCTGACCTGGACAGGCTCAAACCTTAGCTGATCTCAGGATCATACTGCAGCCCACTGAATTGCCTCATCATAGTTGAAATTCGTGCCCAGCCGAATCTTCCTCCCCCATTTTGGGGAAGTGGAGTTTTCAGTTCCAGCTGCAGAACAGCTCCCGAGGCGGCTTGTGCCTCCAATGGAGGACGGGCACTGGCCTCTGTGGCGTGGAGCACTCTACTTATGAGTCTTCTCGGCAGACAGGCAGTCTCCTCCTTCCATTTCTTCAAGGACATTGCAGGATGCTCTTTTGGTCTCCTGGAGCCCCCAAACAGGTGCCTCAGCTAGCTCCAGAGAGCTCTGAGTGTTCGCTAACTGCCCTGTAGCAGGAGCTGACTCTAGGAGCTCCTTACTCTGCCGCCATCTTGCTGGTTCTCTCTACAATTCTTTTGATATGCTGTTAGATACTATTTACAAGTATTTTGTTGAGAATTTTGTATCTATGTTCATTAGAGAGATTGATCTGTAATTTTCTTTTTTTTTTTTTTTAAAGATTTATTTTTATTTATTTAATTCCCCTCCCCCAGTTGTCTGTTTTTTTTCTGTGTCTATTTGCTGCGTCTTGTTTCTTTGTCCGCTTCTGTCGTCAGCGGCACGGGAAGTGTGGGCGGCGCCATTCCTCAGCAGGCTGGACTCTCTTTCGCGCTGGGCAGCTCTCCTTACCGGTGCACTCCTTGCGCGTGGGGCTCCCCTTCGCGGGGGACACCCCTGTGTGGCACAGCACTCCTCGCGCGCATCAGCACTGCGCATGGACCAGCTCCACACGGGTCAAGGAGGCCCGGGGTTTGAACCGCGGGCCTCCCATGTGGTAGACGGACGCCCTAACCACTGGGCCAAGTCTGTTTCCCGATCTGTAATTTTCTTTTCTTACACTGTCTTTATCTGTCTTTGGTATTAGGGTGATGTTGACTTCATAAAATGTGTTTGGCAATTTTCATCCTCTTGAATTTTTTTGGAAGAGTTTAAAAAGGATTGGTGTTAATACTTTTCAAAGTGCTTGGTAGAAACCACCTGTAAAGCCATCTGGTCCTGGACATTTCTTTGTTGGGATATATTTGATAACTAATTGAATCTCTTTAAATGTGATTAGTTTGTTAAGTTCTTGTATTTCTAGTAGAGTCAATGTAGGTTTTTTGTGTGTTTCTAGGACTTTGTCCATTTCATCTAGGTTGTACAGTTTGTTGGTGTACAGTTTCTCATAATATACTTTTTTTTTTAAAGATTTATTTTTATTTATTTCTCTCCCTTTCCCCTTTCCTCTCCCCCCTCCCCCATTGTCTGCTCTCTGTGTCCATTCGCTATGTATTCTTCTGTGTCCACTTGCATTCTTGTCAGCAGCACAGAGAATCTGTGTCTCTTTTCTGTAGTGTCATTTTCCTTTATTCAGCTCTCCATGTGTACAGTGCCACTCCTGGGCAGGTTGCACTTATTTTTTAGGGTGGGGTGGCTTTCCTTGTGGGGCGCACTCCTTGTATGTGGGGCTCCCCTACACGGGGGACACCCCTGCGTGGCATGGCACTCCTTAAGTGCATCAGCACTGCACGTGGGCCAGCTCACCATACAAGTCAGGAAGCCCTGGGTTTGAACCCTGGACCTCCCAATGGTAGGCGGATGCTCTATCAGTTGAGCCAAATCTGCTTCCCTCTCATAATATCCTCTTAAGATTACCTTTTTATTTCTGTGGGGTCAGTAATAACTTCCCCCCTTTTATTCATGATTTTATTTGCAAATTCTCTCTTTTTTCTTTGTTAGTCTAGCTAAGGGTTTGTCAATTTTATTGGTCTCAAAGAACCAGGTTTTGGTGTCTTTTTAAATTTTCTCTATTGTTTGTTGTTGTTCTTCTTCTTAATTTCATTAATTTCTGCGCTAATGTTTATTAATTCCTTCCCTCTGTTTGCTTTGGGGTAGGTTTGCTGTTCTTTTTCTAGTTTCTCCAGTTCAGTTAGGTCTTTGATTTTAGCTTTCTTCTTCTTTAATAATTTTTCCTCTCTGCACTGCCTTCACTATATCCCATAAGTTTTGGTAAGTTTGTGTTCTCATTTTCATTTGTCTCAATATATTTACTAATTTCACTTACAATTTCTTCTTTGACCCAGACTGTTTAGAAGTGTGTTGTTTAGCCTCCAAACATTTGCAAAGTTTCCCTTCTCATCTATTTTTTTTTTAAAGATTTACTTATTTATTTAATTCCCCCTCCTCCCCCGGTTGTCTGTTCTCTGTGTCTATTCGCTGCGTCTTGTTTCTTTGTCCGCTTCTGTTGTCATCAGCGGCACGAGAGGTGTGGGCGGCGCCATTCCCGGGCAGGCTGCTCTTTCTTTCGCGCTGGGCGGCTCTCCTTACGGGGCGCACTCCTTGCGCGTGGGGCTCCCCTATGCGGGGGTCATCCCTGCGTGGCGCGGCACTCCTTGCGCGCATCAGCACTGCGCATGGGCCAGCTCCACACGGGTCAAGGAGGCCCAGGGTTTGAACCGTGGACCTCCCATGTGGTAGACGGATGCCCTAACCACTGGGCCAAGTCCGTTTCCCTTTCTCATCTATTATTAATTTGCAGTTTCATTTCATTATGATCTGAAAAGGTGCTCTGTAAAATTTCAATCTTTTTATTGATGTGATCTATCCTGGAGAAAGATCTTTGAGCACTTGAGAAGAATATATAACCCACTGATATGGGATGCCACATGATATTTATGTCTGTTAGATCTAGTTGTTTATTATATTGTTCAAGTTCTCTGTTTCCTTGTTGATCTTCTGTCTAGTTGTGTGTAATGATGTGAGCAGTGTGTTAAAGTCTCCAACTATTACTGAAGAGATATCTATTTCTCCCTTGAGTGTTGCCAGAGTTTGCCTCGTGTATTTTGGGGCACCCTGGTTAGGTGTTACAGACATTTATGACTGTTATTTCTTCCTGGTGGATTGTCCCTTTTGTTAATATATAACGGCCTTTTGTATCTTATTACTTTTTTACATTTAAAATCTGTTTTGTCCAATATTAGTATAGCTACCCATGCTCTTTTTTGGAGAATCTTTTTCCAACCTTTCACTATCAACCAGTTTGTATCCCTGAGTCTAAGGTGAATCTCTGGTAGGCAGCATATGGATGACTCATGTTTTTCATATATTCTGTCAGTCTGTATCTTTTGATTGGGGATTTTAATCCATTCCCGTTCAATGGTATTACTATAAAAGCATTATTTATACCCACCATTTTATTTTTTATTTTTTTGGCTTTTTGTAAGTCATATCTTATTTTTGTCTGTCTTTTTTACTCTTTTGGTTATCCTTTCTGCTATTCTTGCCTTTTACACTCTCCTCCACACTTCTCTAATCTGTCTTTTATAAACTTCAGGCTCTAAGGCTCCCTCTAATACTTCCTGAAAAGGCGGATTCTTTTTTACAAGCTCTCTTAGTTTCTGTTTATTTGTGAATATTTTTAAATTCACCTTCATATTTGAAGGACAATTTCGCTGGATAAAGAATTCTTGGCTGGGAAGCACATGTGGCTCAAGCAGTTGGGTGCCCACCTACACTTGGGAGGTCTATGGGTTCAGTTCCCAGTGTCTCCTAAAGAAGATGAGGAAGCCAGTGGGCTGGCGTGGCAAGTTGACATGAGAAGATGATGCAACGAGATGATGCAACAGAGACACAATGAGGAAACACAATGGGAGACCCAACAAGTGGGGAACAGAGGTGGCTCAGGCAATTGGGCACCTCCCTCCCACATGGGAGGTCCCAGGTTCAACTCCCAGTGCCTTCTAAAAAGAAGATGAGCACACAACGAATAGACACAGAGAGCAGACAGTGAACACAAACATGGGAGGGGAGGGTAGAAATAAATAAATAAAATAAATCTTTTAAAAAACTCTCAGCTGGCCATTTTTCTCTTTCAGTATCCTAATTATATCATACTACCATCTTTTACCACCATGGTTTCTGATGAGAAATCCATACTAATTCTTACTGGGTGTCCCTTGTATGTGATGGTTTGCTTCTTCTTTGCTGCACTCAGAATTTTCTCTTTATATTTGGTGTTTAACATTCTGAATAGTATGTGTCTTGGGGTAGGTCAATTAGGATTTATTCTGATTGAAGTATACTGTGCTCTTAAACATGTAAATTCATTTCTTTCATGAGAGTTGGGAAATTTTCAGCCATTATTTCCTCAGAAACTCTTTCTGCCCTTTTTGCCTTCTCATCTCCTTCTGGAACTCCCATGGCAAAATTTTTTTGCTCTTCATGCTATCATTCAACTCCCTGACCCCCTGCTCAGTTTTTTCCATTCTTTTCTCTCTCTTCAATTTCAGTTGTTCTGTTTTCTCTATCATTTATTCTTTCTTCTATCATTTTGAGTCTGCTGTTGTATGTCTCTAATGTGTTTTTTATCACACCTATTGCATCTTTCATTCTCATGAGCTGTTATTTTTCTATTCAGGTTTTCAAGTATCTTCCTTGTGCCCACTCAGTGTCTTCTTAACGTCCTTTATCTCTTTAGCCATTGTAGCAGTTTGATATTATTGATGAATTCCAAAAAGAAATATTGGATTATGTTTGTAAACTGATCTTTTCCTCTGGGCGTATTAGATTATATTGGATTCAGAGGTTTACTTGATTAAGTAATCAGGTAAACCTCTTGTGCCAGTAGAGCACTGAGGGGTGGGGTGGGGACTTACAGATACAAGACATGACAAGGGACAGAGTTGGAGGGTTTTTGATGTTGCAGTTTTGATGTTAGAGTTTGATGCTGAAGTCTTCAGCTGGAACCCTAGGAAGTAAGCTCACAGAGGAAACAGAAGCAAGCCCCAGGAAGAGAGAAACACTGAGCCCAAGAAGAAACAAGCTCTGAGAAGAGAGGAACCCTGAACCCAGAGAGAAGCAAGACCGTGGGAAGAGGAACCCAGGAAGCCTGAACCCTAGCAGACGTCAGCAGTCATCTTGCTCCAACACATGAAAATAGACTTTGGTGAGGGAAGCAATCTGTGCTTTATGGCCTGGTATCTGTAAGCTCCTACGCCAAATAAATACCCCTAATAAAAGCATCAGTACCCCCTTGGCTCACTAATACAGCCACATTGTCTTTCAACTCATTAATTTGGTTTGGGAAATTTGTATGAATCTCATTTATGAGTTGTATCAAATCCTTTGTCTCATCTGGGGCTTTGATAAATTCCTTTGCTTGGGCTATTTCTTCCATTTTCTTAGTGTGGTGTATAATTTTTTGCCAATGTCTAGGTATCTGGTTATGATGGTGAGTGTACTCTGATGCCAAATTTCTCTCTCTTTTTTAGGAATTTAGTGCTGATAGGCTGTGTTACTGCTGTTCTTTCATTTTTGGTTCAACCTGTTCTATGTCTTTAGGATCGTCCCTATCCCTGTTACTGGGTCCCTGGGCCCTGGACCTAGTAATGGGTTGCTGACCCACTTCCAAGGGCCTTGGGGAGGGAGTTGTACAGGCCAGAAAAGGCTTCTCTTACTTACTTTTACTTTCCTCACATGCACTTCCTTGCTTGGTCAGCAGATAGAGATCTTCGTCAGGCCCCTCAATGCAAAGCCTGGTTTGAGTGTTTTCGCTGCTACCAGGACCTGACCAATGTGACAGAAGGTCCTGGCTGGAGGCTAAGAGCCTTTGCAATTCAAGCTTTTTCAGAGGCTGTTCTCCAACCTTTGGTGGCAGCCCTTTCCCTAGGTAGGGAATAAACCTGCTCCCCTCTATGTCCTCAAAAACCAGTCCTAGTCAGTAGGGAGGGTGATTGAGAGGGTCAGATCTCTTTAGTCCTATGCCAGCTCTCAGGGCAAACAGAGGTATGGCCCCATCCAGCCTGGAAATTCTCTTGAGAAACAGCAGACTAAGTTTGCAGGCCAAAAGCTGAATCAGCCGTAGACTACATCCATCTCTCCCCTCTTTCTTGGGGATGTGAATACCTGCAGCCCCCTTTTTCCATAGCACCAGGCCCGAAGTGTGAGAATTCAAAATTTTCTGCTCAGTAGGGTGGGGGAGGAGCGCTGGCAGCTGCAGCTGCTGCTTCCACTAACAGTATTATCACTGAGATTCTCTTTCTGTGCCCCTCTCTTTTCTGGGCATTGTCCAGCCTTCCCCTGGTGTCCTGAACCACAGAACAGTTTCTTCCAGGCCGTTTCTTCCTGTCCTCCAGCTGTTTTTCTGGGAGAGGTGATAGTCTCCCATATCCTTATAATCTGCCATCTTCCCAAAAATCTAAAGCTTTAAATTTTCATTGCAATTTCAAATTAAGGTTTTCTTAGCAATAGGGAGACAAAAAGTTGTTATAGATTGGAATATTATGGAGACTAAAGGATGCTAAAAATATGGTATTTTTTTATTTCTACACAAAGAGCACTGGTTCAAGTTCCTGTTTCTTTCACTGATTCTGTTTCCTCTGAGCTAGTGCTGCAGGATTAGCTATGGGTGTGCATGAGCAAAAACCCAGTGGACAAAATCTCCCCATTCTGTGAATGCACGAGCCCAATGTTCTAGGCAATGAGCCCAGCTTGCTTTAAATCTTTGTTATTTGAGCAATGTCCCAGATTCTCCCTTGAGATGTGCAATTTACCCATTTTTATTAATCTGAATATGGACTTCTCTGATTCTTGGTCATGTCCAGCTACACTTTTTTTGTTGTTTTAAACAGGTTGTTCCTTTCTCTGTGCTGACCTTCAAAGGTTTTGACATATGAATTAGAAGGCAAAACTTTACAAGGTTAGCTTTTAATAATTCAGCTTATTATTTTAATATGAATAACAATTTCATACTTGTTATGCTAATTCAGAAATGAGACAAAGTTTTAAAATGTTTTATCAAAGGCTTTTGTTTTGTTCTTTTCCTAATCATTCTAAGATGGACCTAGAAATTTGACAGTAACACTTGTTTCCTACCTTTCCTTCATTTCCCACATTCAACTGATCAACAAGTACGATCAATCACACCCCAGAAATTCTCAAATCTGTCCCCTCCTCACCATTTCACTACCATTGCCAAAATTCAGGCCCTCATCACCTCTTGCCCTGAACCACTTGCAACAAGTTCTCAAGGAGCCTCTTGTCTCTTCAACCTACTTAAACCTATCACCCACACCACCGTCACACTTATGGTTCTAAGACAAAGGTCTAATGATTCCAGCAGCATGGTTCAAAACTTTCTATAGCTCCACAGCCTACAAATAAGAAAAAAAAAAGCCCAACCACCTTCATGCCTTGGTTGGAGAGACAGAACATAAAAGTCACTTAAAATTGTTTATAAATGCAAGTTTCCTTAATTCAATAGCTCTTCAATCCCACCGCACATGAGAAAACCTAGAATGCTTTAAAGAATACTCATACCTGGGACTCAATCTGGAAAAATGTGATTTAATTGATCAGAAATGAGACTTGTACTTCAGTTTTCAAAAAAAACGTCCCGCAGACAATACTAATGAGTAGCCAGAGATGAGAACTATGATGTAAAAGATGGCTAAGAGCTACTTCTGCTTCCAGACAACATAAATAAGTAAAAAAATTGTACAAAGTATATGAAATGATGGTTTTTAGACACAGAACTGAAGGCAGAGAAAATTCCAGAAATCTGCAGGGTATCTATCTTCAGTATTTAGCTGCATACAATTTAGTGAGAAAAGCATTGAAACTGTGGTAAGAATGGTAAGAACCATAAGAGAGAATCAGAGGGAACAATCCTCTTGGTTCAAATAAGGCTGGAAATAGTTTGTTTCCTCATTAACCAAAGTGGAAATATCTCATAATTTACAGGGTATTGAGTACTCAGAGGGGTATCACCTCAGTAGTAGAGAAAATTAACCCTATACAAAATACTTCTTTTGCGTTTCCTAACAAAGCTTAAAAACAAGACCCAAAAGATCAAATTGTTTCCAAGTAACTTAACTATGTTCCAGAATAAAGTCCAAGAATATTTAAAGTAATACAAAATACCTAGTACCCAAGGGTTAAATGTTTAAGTGTAGCATCTAATCAAATATTACCAGGCATGCAAAGAAGCAGGAAAACACTTTCCGGAATGAAGAGAAAACCAATCACTAGAAACCTACTCAGAATTGACACAGGTGTTATATTAAAACAGTTACTATAACATTCCATATGTGCAAAAAGGTAAAAAAAAAAAAAAAAAAAAAAAAGATGATCATGTTAAAGACGTGGAAGTTGATTTTAAAAAGACAAAAACAAAATTTATGGAGATGAAAAATACAGTGCCTGAGAAGAAAGATACACTGGGTAGAATTAATGGTGGATTAAACACTGGAGAAAAAAAGGTTGATGAACTTGAAGATATAGCAATAAGAACTATCCAAAATAAAATAAAGAGAAAAAAGATTGAAAATAAAAGAACAGAGCATCAGGGAGATATGGGCCAAATTCAACTGATATATGTAATTGGAGTTCCCAAAGGAAAGAAGATAGAAGGAGGTTACAGGGAAGCGGACTTGGACCAATGGCTAGGGTATCTGCCTACCACATGGGAGGCCCGCAGTTCAAACTCCAGGCCTCCTTGACCCGTGTGGAGCTGGCCCATGCGCAGCGCTGATGCATGCAAGGAGTGCCCAGCCATGCAGGGGTGTCCCCCGTGTAGGGGAGCCCCACATGCAAGGAGTGTGCCCCGTAAGGAGAGCCACCAGCACAAAAGAAAGTGCAGCCTGCCCAAGAATGGTGCTGCACACACAGAGAGCTGACACAACAAGATGACACAACAAAAAGAAACACAGATTCCCAGTGCCACTGATAAGGACAGAAGCAGTCACAGAAGAACACATAGCGAATGGACACAGAGAGGAGACAACTGGGGATGGGGGGAGCAGGGAAGGGGAGAGAAATAAATAAATAATAAATCTTTAAAAAAAAAGGAGGTTACAATTTTTTAAAAAGAATAGTGGCTGAAAATGGTCCAACTTTGATTAAAAAAACTATTAACATGCAGAGCCAATAAGCTCAACAAACCTAAAGCACAAGTATCATGAAGATAACTACACCAAAGTACATTATAATCGAATTGCTTGAGACTGGTGATAAAAGGAAAATTTGAAAAGCATTTAGGAAGAAAAGACATTTGAACAGAGAAACAAGGAAAGACAGAAGACTTCTCATTTAAAAAGCCTGCAAGCTAAAAGACAGTGAGAAAAAAAAACACAATGCTGGGAAGCGGATATGGCTCAACCAGTTGGGTGCCCACCTACCATATGGGAGGTCCCAGGTTTGGTCCCGGTGCCTCCTAAAAGATGATGAGCAGACGTCACCTCCCACCACAATAAGCTAGATGCTGCCTTCTGCCGCAAAGAGCTAAGCACTGCCTCCCACCTCAACAAGCTAGATACCACAAGCCAGCAGATGCTGCAGTCCATAGGGAGCAGCTATGACTCAGGCCATTGGGCACTCACCTCCCATGCAGGAGATCCCGGGTTCAGTTCCCGGTCCCTCCTGGAGAAGGTAAGCAATGAGCAGACAGACAAAAGAACCATCTGGGAGAAGGGGAATAAATAAAGAAAAATACAGTAAATTAATAAATCTTAAAAAAAACACACAATGGAGAAACATCTTCAAAGCACTGAAAGAAACAACAAACAAACAAAAATGGTCAACAGCTTTCCCAGGAGACATTCTTCTCTTTTTTCCCAACAGTTAATCTTTACTGTACTTACTCCATACCATGGTCAAATGAGCAGTCTAGAATAATAGATTCTGAGCTAAGGGTTGTTTGATATCCAGAGTTGTAATGGCTGCACAGTAGTTGCTCAACAAATAACACAGAATTAAATTGAATATGGTAATGTGCAGAGCTGCTTTTTTCCATTCTTTAGTTGACTGGAAGTCAGAAACTTGGCTACTAAAAACACCAATCCCCAAGCATAAACCTCTAATTCTAATAATTCTCTAATACTATATAGTTCATATAGCTATGTTTAAAAGGTATCCTGCACATTCCTGGTGAGTTGATCTTTAAGTGAAGTTCAGAGATGTACCAACCTCAGTGAAATTCCTCAAACTGGTTCATCTAGGAATTCCTGAGTTTTTAAAAACATTTGACAGCTCATCATTACATATAGTTATAGATGTAGTGTGTCAGATGAATAACCACTAAGGAAATAATGAAAGTTTGTTACCTATTTTAACAATTAAACTACAATTTAGAGAACTGAATGCTAACCATACTAAATTTTTGTCACCAAAAGTAAGAAAATTCATACCCTTATAATAAGAAGTCATGACACATTTTAAATTTTGCAAGAGTAAGACTTCTTTCCAGACCAAAAGGATTCACCTCAGTAGTAGTTAAGAAGCCTTGAAATTATAACTATATCTTCAAATTAAATTTCTATGTTCCAGTCTTTTTAAAAAAATTCCAAAGTAGTCTATGAAAAATATTCAACACTCCATTAATACATGTGTCTAAAGAAAAGTAATTATGTTTGAACTAAAATTTCATTTTATATAAAATCAAATAATGAATACTTCCTTTATTATGTTTTTCTTAATAGAAACATTATTCCTTTAAGCACAGTTAACTGAATATCTTTGACTCAGTTTTGTCAAATCAACAGTGGATAGTTTATGTGAATAGACTTAAGTTTCATACTTTACAAATAAAGCAGTGTCCTGAACACAGACTACAGATCCAATGAGTATTTAGTTCTGTAATTCCTTTAACCCAAATCCTGATTTTATGCATAGAAAACAAGAGAAATTAAGTAATTTTTCTGAGATCCCAATTAGTTAAAGGCAGCTTGGAGAATAAAACCATGTTTGCCTTGTCATTTGATTTATGAGTAGTAGCTTCCCATGAAAGAATAGACTAAAAATGCTATGACAAGGAAATGCTCATTGAGAAGAAGCCAGCAATGCAATCTGTCTCTTCTCCAGAAAAACCAATTTATGGCAGATTTTCATCCTGCTGCTTCTACATGAAGAAAATTGGGGCCTAATCTGTCTGGTGTTCCAAGCCAAAGGAGAGGAAGGGAGTGGGTTAGGTGGAGCTTGTCGTGCATGGCCTCAGATCCTGACAACAGGCAGATCTCCAGCTCTGCGAGCGAAAGAGGTTGCTGAGGAAGAAAGAGCCATAATCAACCCCCGCCCTGCTGTCTGTATCTAAGAAAAATACCAAAAAAAGTATATGGTGCAAAAGAAGGCAGTGAGTGCTTTTTACTGTGCAGTCTTGCACATTTCCTGGTTTTTTATCTTCTCTTCTCGTCCCAGATGCTTCCATGCTGGCATGCCCTCTGAATTATATGTTCATCTCTCCTTTCGCGGGCCCAACAGTCCTAGGCTTCACCCTCATTTCCAGCAACTAAGAGGGTGTCTACACATCAACGAAAGACTCTGAGATAGAGACCAGGTTTCCAAGCCTTAGTCCTGTACAACCCAGAGCCATACCTTTTTTTCTAGGCACCTTCCCACTGTCCTCCTCCCTTCCGTCCCTGCCACAGGCCCCATCACCAATCCCGTCCTCCAACCTTTGCCAAGCAATCGTCCCTGGGCGCCAACCCCTCGCCAGCGGCCAGGTCTCGGCCTCCCGGCCGCCCTCGGCGCGGTTCTCCCGCCCAGCGCCCCACACGCCGCCACCCCGGCGCGGTCCGCTGTCTCCCGGTTTCCAGCGCCAGGAGCGGGCGCTGCTCTCACCTAACCCAGGGTACGGCCGCCGCGGCTGCCTCTTCCTCCTCGGCCGCCGCCGCCCAGCTCCCGGTCGGCTCCGAGCGCCGCCGTTCCCGGCTGCAGGACAGTCTGGGGGACCGTGGGGCTCGCGCCGCGTCCCCGGGGCAGTAAGGCGCCTGGTGCGCGCAGCGGGTCGCACGGCAGCAGCAGCCGCAGTTACTTCGGCGGCGGCAGCAGGACCCGCCGTCTATACTCTTCATGGATTTCCCAGGACTGGCCACCCCAGGCCTATTTTCAGTCCTGCTTGGTTTCCTACGGCCTTCCAGGACTGCCCGGGCGCATCGTCTAGCAGTGCGCGAGCATCCACGCCGGTTGCCACCGTAGTGGTGGAGACCTGGACCAACCCAGCCAGCTCCGCCGCTGCCTCCGCCACCTGCTCCGCCCAGATTGCTTGCGTCCTGTTCCCACAAATGCCCGCCGCTGCCCGTTTGCCCTTTACTGCCTCCCCATTCTCTCCCCACCCACTGCCCGAATCTGGAGATCTCTTCCTTCCCAGACGCCTCTCTTTTTTTTCCCTTCCTATCTGCTCCAATGTCATGGTCCTCAATTTCCAATCTCAGGTTTCTTTTCTCACACCCTCTCTCCATATTTTCCCGGTTTTTGTGTTCCTTCTCCCTCCAGATAAGTCATCCTCTTACGGTTAGCCATATTTTTCTGTCATTCTCTGAGAATTGATACTTTTCCAGATTGTTACCCAGGTTCTTGTCTACCTCCTTACCCCTTTCCTCCTTCGTCTAAGCTCTCCTTTTCGTTTCAATTATCCCTTAAGTTATTGTCAACTACTTTCCTAAACAACTCCAATTTTCTTTTCAGCTGAGACTTTCTCATTGTCATTTTCCATGAAGAAGGTGTAGTAAAGTATATGGTTTGTTACCTACCACCAAGTCAAGAGAGTGTTTTCATCTTAAAAAAAAAAAAAATTATGGGACTGTGAAATGGTGCAGCCTTTGTGAAAAACAGTTAGGTGTCCCTCAGGAAGCTAAATATAGAACTGCCATATGATCTGGCAATCCCAATACTGGGAAAACATTCAAAAGAACTGAAAGGAAGGACAAGAACAGGTATTTATACAACTATGTTCATAATGGCAATATTCACAATTGCTAAAAGATGGAAATAACCTAAACGCTCATCAAACCGTGATTGAGTAAACAAAATGTGCTATGTATACATATGATGGAATACTGTTCAGCTGTAAGAAGAAAGGAACTGGGGAAGCACATGACAATATGGATCAAATTGAGGATATTGAGTGAAATAAGCCAGACACAAAAGGATGAATATTATATGGTCTCATTGTTATGAACTAAATACAATGAGTAAACTTATGGAGTTAAAGTATAGGTTAACTATACTTTAGAAGAGTATAGTGAAAGTATAACTATACTTTAGGAGACAGAATGTGGGTTAAGAAGGGGGAGTTGATACTGAAGGTATGCAGAATGTTTAATAAGGTCAATTGTAAATATGTGGAAATATACAGAATTGATATAAAAGTGATTGGGCTGAAAAGGTAGTCTAGGTAGGTTAATATTAATTGTTGAAAGACAGCTAGAGGATAAACTAGGGACTGCATAACATAGTGGTTTTGGTGGTAGATGAGGATTGTGGTTAATAATATAAATAAAAGAATGTTCCTCTGTTACAAGGTGTTAAGAATATGGCAATACATAGGAAAAATACAACTAATGTAACTTATAGACTACAGTTAACACTAATATTGTAATATTTCCATAGCAAAGGCAAAGAAGGTACTATATCAATGCTAAAGGTCAAAAAAAGAATATGGAATTTAGTTTTATGAGATATGACTATGATCAAGCATTTTTCTCTTCATTTTCTTCATTAACAAGGAGACCTTCAACATGTCGTTTAACCAATCTGTGCTCATTTATTTTTCTGGAGAAACCATTGAGTTTGTTTTAGAATTAAAAAGATAGGTGTGTCTGGACATGATTTTTTTTTAAGTAATGCTTCCATAATTTGTTAAGATGCCTTGTTTGATATTTTATTTTTTGAAGTTGAAATAAAGCTTATTTTTTTAAAATAAAACGAATACAAACGTATTTTTAGAATAAAGAATGATTATGCCCATGCGTGCATAGACTCTGGAAAATTACACAAGAGGATGTCAACAACTTGGTCTTCCTGAGAGGGTAGCTGGGTGGCTGGGGCATGGGCTGGGCTGGGGCAGAGGTTGGGGCATAGGATGGAAAGGAGACATTTTCAGCAGATACAATTTTGTGATTTTTTAATTTTTGAGCTGTATAAAAGTATTGCCTATACTCAAAAAAATTACATTTTTTAAAATTCTTAGACACTGGTTTGGCGACAGAAAGAAATTTAAGAATTCCTAACTGTGCCCCTTATTTAAAAATAAGTAAGTAAATAAATAAATAAATAGGTCAAATAAATCCTCCTCCAAGTTTTCATGCTGAAAACTGTTTTCTTATGTGCCATATATGTCCTCTAAGAATGGGTACTAGGGAATATCCAACAAAACAAAATGATTTTACTATACTATTCTATACAGTACAGGGTCTGCAAAGGAGCAAGATTTACCTTTGTAGTTGGGTACCATTGATTAATAGACAATAGCCATTATTGTTGATTGATTCAGTTTGAGCAAAGCTGAACTTATCCTTCCTCTCAAATTGGCTGCTCAGTCCTATTTTGTTTTGGTTTTTATTAACTCCCAGCATTACTCATCCATTCAGCTTCCCAAGTCTCAAACCTTGAAATTATCAGAGACGAATCTCTCTCACTCATCTACCACATCCAGTCTTTAATTCTACTTTTTACTATATCTTTAATGTTCCCTCCCATATTGATTCCAACTGCCTCTATTCAGGCCCATCTCCAGACTTTCCTCTCCACTGCTGCCAAAGACATTTCTAAAACACCCAACTGCATAAAATCATTGCGTGGCTCCTTGTGAGGCTGGTTAGTACAGGGAAATGAGGAGAAGATCTAATGACATGGTCAAAAAAAGTCCTAATTTTGATTTAATAAAGTAAAAGTGAAACCTCTGAGTCTAATACAATCTAATATGCCCAGAGTAACAGATCAGTTTACAAACACAATTGACTATCTCTTTTTGGAATTCATAAACAATACCAAACTGCCACAGGAGTTATGAACCAGGCTAGTGAAACACTAGAGACTTGCTTTCCCAGTCTCTCTCTAGGGTTAATGGTAATGCAGCATGTTGGCTGTGTGAAGGGCATACCAAGTGGCGCAGTGATTACCAGAGTACTCTGAGTAGAATTTAAGCGAATACAACTGGCATTATGACCTGCTCCCATGGAGAGATAAGAGGTATAGTATTACAAACCTGGAGCTTAGATCTATTAATTGCACTCAAAGAGGAACTTGTACATTGATTAGTATTAAGCACTGTACCTATATGCCTGATGATTATGATAATATCTTTTCTATTCTAGGTCATACGCAGAGGGATATCGAACATGTTAAAAGTCCTGCTAAACTTAATTCATTTTCTAAGTAGTTAATGAACAGCCTATATGATAAAGGAATAGCTCTCTTAAGTACTGTCTTTATTTTGCTTGCCATATGCTGGTCTTGATGTTGCGTATACTGTCTGTGAGTTTATGTCTAGGGCAGTATCTCTCTTCATACCTCTCCTAGCTGTCCTAAGCATAACCACTGCTGAGAAAACTGGGGTTGGCAGTTTATACCTGTATTAGTCAGCCAAAGGGGTACTGATGCAAAATACAGAAATTGGTTCGTTTTTATAAAGGGTGTTTATTTGGGATAGAAGTTTATAGTTACCGGGCCATAAAGTATAAGTTATGTCCCTCACCAAAGTTTGTTGTCACATGTTGAAGTAAGATGGCTGCCAACATCTGCAAGGGTTCAGGCTTCCTCTTCCTCTCAATGCTCCATTGTCCCAGTTTCTTCCAATATTAGCTGGAGGCTAGGATAAGTCTTGTCTCTCTCCTGGGACTTGTTCTTCTCTGGGCTCAGCTGCAGCTGTGGGCTATTAGGCTCATCTTTCTTCCCAGGGCCTCTGCTGTGTCTACGGAGCCGTCTCTATTCCTCTGTGTTTTTCTCCTGTGTGTTTACTTCCTAGGGCTCCACCTCAAAACTCTCCAGTCTCCTTCTCCATGTCTTTACTTCCCCAAGCTCCACATCAAAACTCTCACCTCCATTCTCTGTGGTGCAGTGCCTGCCCACCAAGGAAATGGGGATGCAACATCCTACTGAGGTGGCCAATCAAAGCCTTAATCATTTTTTCCTTCTCCCCCTCCCCCCCGCCCCCGTTGTCTGCTCTCTGTGTCCATTCGCTGTGTGTTCTTCTGTGTCCGCTTGTATTCTTGTCAGTGGCACCAGGAATCTGTGTCTCTTTTTGTTGCGTCATCTTGCTGCGTTCTCTCTCTGTGAGCAGCACCATTCCTCAGCAGGCTGCACTTTTTTCGTGCAGGGCGGCTCTCCTTACAGGGCACACTCCTTGCGCATGGGGCTCCCCTACACAGGGGACACTCCTGTGTGGCATGGCACTCCTTGCACGCATCAGCACTGCACATGGGCCAGCTCACCGCACAGGTCAGGTGGCCCTAGGTTTGAACCCTAAACCTCCAATGTGGTAGGTGGACACCCTATCAGTTGAGTCAAATCCACTTTTGATCATTATTTAATCAAGTAAAAGTGAAACAACTGGGCACAATTACCTGGTTGAGTTGACACAATAGTCTAACCATCACAGAGACCATGCAATATTTGTTATTTTGTATTTGGCCTATTTCACTTACCATAATGTCTTCAAGATTCATCCATGTTATCATATTTGTCCCAATTTCATTTCTTCTTACTGTAGCACAGTATTCAATCATATACCACAATTTGTTTATCCATTCATTGTTCGATGGGTACTTAGGTTGTTTCCATCTATTAGCAATTGTGAATAATGCCACTATGAATATCAACATGCAGATATCTGTTCATGTCACAGTTTTCAGTTCTTCTGGATGTATTCCTAGTACAGGAATTGCTGGATCATATAACAATTCTATATTTAGCTTCCTGAGGAGTCACCAAACTGTCCTCCACAGAGGCTGCACCATTTTACAATCCCACCAACTGTGAAGGAGTGTTCCTATTTCTCCACATCCTCTCCAACACTTACTGCTTTCTGTTTCTTTAAGAATGATCATTCTATGTCGTGAGAGATGATATCTCATTGTTATTTTGATGTGCATTTCCCTAATCGCTAGTGATATTGAACATTTTTTCATGTGCTTTTGGCCATTTGTATTTCCTCTTTGGAGAAATGTCTATTTAAGTCTTTTGCCCATTTTTAAATTGGATTGATTGCTCTTTTATTGTTGAGTTGCATGATCTCTTTATTTAGAATGGAAATCAAATCCTTATCTGATATGCAGTTTCCAAATATTTTCTTCTATTGAGTGGGCTGTCTTTTCACCCTCTTCATGAATTCCTTTAAATCACAAAAGTGTTTAAGTTTGAGGAGGTACCATTTATCCATGTTTTTTTTTCATTGCTTGTGTTTACAGTGTAAGGTTAAGAATGCAACACCTGGGTGGAGACCCACATAATAACTAAGAGTATTGAATTCCCATCCTGGAAGTCCTGCTACATTCTCTAATAGAGGTGCAAGAATCCCTAGAGTATATAGGCAGTGCCTAATGAAGAAGGACAGATCAATATGCTAGTCCTTCAACATTGATGGTTGAACTTTGTTCTTGTGAAATTGAAACTTAGCTTAGTATTATACATAGCATAAGAGTGACCTACTAAAAACATCCTTGTTGCTTAAATGTGGCCTCTCTCTAAGCCAAACTCAGCATATAAATTCACTACTTTCCCCCTGGCATGGGACATGACTCCCAGGAATGAGCTCCCCTGGCACTGAAGGATTATTACCAAGCACCAACTAGCAATGCATTTGGAAAAAGACCTTGACCAAAAGGGGGAAGAGATTTCAAAGTGAGTTGGAAGGGCATTCCAGAGGTTATGCTTATGCACATCTCAGGAGGATCACATTGAATTCCACAGTAAACAGTGCCTCAAGCAGGGATGCTCTTGTGGGCTCTAGAGACATCTAGACACTATAAGTAGGGCAGACAATCTCAGGAATTAGTCACCTTGTCATTGGGCCTTACCTTGTAATGTATTTTCCCCAATGTAACAGTATTAGACTCATTTATAATTTCCCTATACGTGGTTCTTCTGCCCCTTTTATTTCAACCTATAATTAACAGTATAACCATTAAATATATAAACAAGAGCCTTAAATCTTTGGTCTGCTTATATGCTGGTTGAGACCCGAATCTCAGCAGAGTTGCAGTATCCACTCTCCAGTTCATTGGACAACTAACAAAATGATGCAACTAACAAAATGATGATGATGGACAATGCCCATCCCAAAAAACAGAGAGTATCTATAACTGCAAGCAAGATAGTTCCATCTGCCCCATGAGATCTAAGTTCCTTCTCGATCAGAAACAGAGTGGGCACCTAAATCCTCAATATGGAGGAATGAACAAACATAAGGGGGGAGTGGAGGTGGCTCAAGCCATTGGGCACCTCCCTCCCACATGGGAGGTCCTGGGTTCTCTTCCCAGTGCCTTTAAAAAGAAGACAAGCACACAACAAACAGACACAGAAAGCAGATAGGGAATGCAAAAAATGAGGGGGCGGTGATGGAAATAAATAAATAAAATAAATATTTTTAAAAATGTAAGGAGGGAATGCAACTATGGACTAAAGCAGATTTATTACTGTTCTAGCAATGGAAGAACTTCTAACATTGATATAAATGCAGTGGTCATCAGAGTTTCTGAGGGGTGAGAGAGGAAAGAAGAGGCATAACATGGGGCATTTTGGGGTTATTGGAATTGTTCTGAATGACATTGCAATGATGGATACAGGCTATTATACATTTTTTCAAAACCTATAAAAATGTGTGATTGGAAGTGTAAACTATTGATCATGGCTAGTAGCAAGGCTTCAATGTGTTCATCATTTGTGACAAATGCACCACACTAAAGAAGTTGTTAATGGGGAAAAGTGAGGGAGGGGGAAGGGATGGGGTATAGGAATCTCCCTGTATTTTCAATGTACTGTTTATGTAATCTAAAGCATCTTTAGGAAATTTTTCAAAAAAGCATGTACCACTTACCACCAGGTTTTGAAGATATTTTCCTACATTTTCTTCCAGAAGCTTTATGGTTCTAGCTTTTATATTTAGACCTTTGAACCATTTTGAGTTAATTTTTGTATAAGGTATAAGAAAGGTGTACTCTTTCTTTCTTTTGGCTGTGGATATCCAGTTCTCCCAACACCATTTCTTAAATAGACAGTTTTTACTCAACTGGGTGGGTTTGACAAGCTTGTCAAAAATCACTTGACCAGGGGAAGCGGCTATGGCTCAATCAATTGGGCTCCCATCCACCATATGGGAGGCCCTGGGTTTGCGTCCTGGGGCCTCCTTGTGAAGGTAGGCTCGCCTGCACGCTGCAGAGTGCCACTGGCCTGCAAGCACTGCAGAGAGCCAACTCAGCAAGGTGATGCAACAAAAAGGGAGACAAGCAAAAACAGAAGAGCATGCAGCTAATGGACACGGAGAGCAGACAACAACTGGGGGGTGGGGATAAATAAAAATAAACACAAACACAGAAGAACACACAGCGAATGGGTACAGAGAGCAAACAGCAAGCAAAAAGCCGTGGGTAGCGGTGGGAGAAAAAAAAATCACTTGACCATAAATGTGAAGGTCTGTTTGTGAACCATCAGTTTGGTTCCATTGGTCTATGTGTCTGTCTTTATAGTAGTACCATTCTGTTTTTACCACTGTGGCTGAGTAATATGATTTAAAGTCCAGAAGTGAGAGTTCTCCAACTTTGCATTTCCTTTTTAAGATGTTTCTGGCTACTCAGGACCACTTACCCTTCTAAATAAATTTGATAATTGGGTTTTTCATTTATCTTTAAAATGCTCGTGGAATTTTTATTGGGATTGCATTGACTCTATATATCAATTTGGATAGAATTGACATCTTTTTTTGTTATAAGATGTATTTTTTAAAAGTTACTTAGATTACATAAACATTACATTTTAAAAAGTAGGGGATTCCTATATGCACCCCTCTTTATCCTTTTTATCAATGATAAAAGTTCTTCTATTGCTAGAATAACAATAAGTCTATAGTAGCATAATAGTAAGTCTACTCTAGTCCATCATTCATTCCCCAATCCTGAGGATTCTGGGATAGTGATGCCCACTCTGCCTCTAATAGACAGGGGCTTAGATCCCATGGGTCATATGGATGGGACTGTCTTGATTGCAGTTGTAGACTCTGTCCTTGGGATGGTTGTTGTACATCATCATTTCCTTGTTAGTTGTTCTGGGTGAGTTCAATGAACTGGAGAGTAGGTTTGCAACTCTGTTGAGATTCAGGGCCTGACTGGCACATGGAAAGCCCAAAGACTTAATTAAGTCTCTTGGACATACACCTATCAACTCTAGTACTAAGTATAGGTTCAAATAGAAAGGGCAGAAAAGCCATGTGTAGGGAAACCACAACTGAGTCCAACTCTGTTACAATGAGAGGCATAAAATTCCAAATAAAATGCACTGGCAGGACACCAAACTCCTGAGCTGCCAGCCCTGCCTATAGTATCTGAATGTCTCCAGAGCACTCAGGAGCACTGCTATTTGAGGCAATACTTACTGTAGCATCAATGAGATCCTGCTGAGATGTGCATAAGCATAACCTCTGGAATGACCCCCCAAATTAGCAGTATAAACTCATTCGTCTTTATCCTTTTCCCCTTTTGGTCAAGGTCTTTTTCCAGTTACATTGCTAGTTGGTGCTTGGTCATAATCCCTTGGTGCCAGGGAGGCTCATTCCCAGGAGTCATGTCCCATGCCAGGGGGAAGGTAATGCACTTATATGCTGAATTTGGTTTAGAGAGAGGCCACATTTGAGCAAAAAGGCGGCTCTCAGGAGGTAACTCTTAGGCAACCTATAATACCAGGCTAAGTTTCAATTTCAAAAGAAAAGGTTCATAAGTATAGTTAGGGCCCTAGAATTGACATCTTAATGATATTTAGTCTTCCAATCCATGAGAGTGGAATGTTTTTCCAATTATTTAGGTCTTTTAAAGTTTCTTTTAGCAATGCACTGTAGTTTTTTTAATACAACTGCTTTACCTCCTTGGTTAAGTTTATTCCTAAATAGTTGATTCTTTTCGGTGCTATTGTATATGGAATTTTTTTCTTAACTTCCTCCTTAGATTGTGCATTACTAGTGTACAGAAACACTGCTGACTTTTGCCTATTGATCTTGTGTCCTGACACTCTATTGAAATCATTTATTAGCTCCAGCAGCTTTGTTGTAGATTTTTCAGGACTTTCTAGGTAAAAGCAAAAATTTTCTTACTTCTTCCTTTCTGATTTGGTTGCCTTTTATTTTTCTGGCCTGATTTTTCTAGTTAGAACCTCTAGCACTATATTGAACAACAGTAATGACAGTGAGCATCCTTGTCCCTGATCTCAACAGGAAAGTTTTCAGTCTTTCACCATTGAGTACAGTGTTAGTGCTGGGTTTTTCAATATGGCCTTTATCATGTTCAGAAAGTTTCCTTCAATTCCTATCTTTTGTAGTATTTTTATCAAGAAAGGATGCTGTCTTTTTCAAATGCATTTTCTGCATGATCAAAAGGATCTTGTGATTTTTCTTCTTCGATTTATTAATGTGGTGTATCAGATTGTTTGATTTTCTCATGTTGAACAACAGTTGCATGTCTGGTAAAAAACCCACTTGATCATGATGAATAGTTCTTTTAATGTGCTGTTGGATTCAATTAACAAATATTTTGTTGAGTATTTTTGCTTCCATATTCATTAGGGAAATGAGTCTGCAATTTTCTTTTTTTTGTAATATCTTTTCCTGGCTTTGGTGTTTGGGTGGTGTTTTAGTCAGCCAAAGGGGTGCTGATGCAGAATACCAGAAGCCTATTGGCTTTTATAAAGGGTATTTATTTGGGGTAGGACCTTACAGATACCAGGCCATAAAGCATAAGTTACTTCCCTCACCAAAGTCTATTTTTATGTGTTGGAGCAAGATGGCTGCTGATGTCTGGGAGGGTTCAGGCTTCCTGGGTTCCTCTTTTCCCGGGTCTTGCTTTTATCTGGGCTCAGTGTTCCTCTCTTCTTAGGGCTTGCTCCTCTTTCCTCTCTGTACCTACTTCCCGGGGCTCCAGCTTAAGACTTCAGCATCAAACTCCAACATCAAAACTCGAACATTAAGAACCCTCCAACTTTGTCCTTTGCCATGCCTTTTATCTATGAGTCCCCACCCACCAAGGGGTAGGGACTCAACAACCTACTTATGTGGTCCAGTCAAAGCCTTAATCATAATTTAATCATGCCCAGGTACAGACCAGTTTACAAACATAATCCAATATCTATTTTTGGAATTCATAACCATATCAAACTGCTACACCATAACTAAAAGAATGAAAGAGGATCCCTATCTCACTCCCTATACAAGAATCAACTAAAAATGGATCAAAGACCTAAATATAAAAGCCAGGACCATAAAACTCCTAGAGGATAATGCAGGAAAATTTCTACAAGACCTTGTAGTAGGTAGGGGTCTCTTAAACCTTATCCCTAAGACACAAGCAACAAAAGAAATCATAGATAAATGGGACCTCCTCAAAATTAAATACTTCTGAATCTCAAAGGACTTTGAGAAGAGGGTAAAAAGGCAGCCTACTCAATGGAAGAAAATATTTGGAAATCACACATCCAATAAGGGTATAATATCCATGATATATAAAGAGATCCTACAACTAAATAATACAAAGACAAATGACCTGATTTTAAAATGGGCAAAAGGCCCGAACAGACATTTTTATAAAGGTGAAATAAAAATTGCAAAAAACAACAACAACAAAAAAAAAAAACAAATGAAATGCTTAGTGTTGAGCGCCTGCTTCCCGTGTATGAGGTCCCAGGTTCGATCTCTGGTACTTCCAAAAAAAAGCTCAGCATCACTTGCTATTAAGGAAATGCAAATCAAAGCTAAAATGTGATATCACTTCATATCTGCTAGGCAGGCCACTGTTAACAAAACAGACAACTATTACAACCTTGGAAAGGATGTGAAGAGACAGTCACACTTACTCACTGATGGCAGGAATGTAGAATGGTACAGCCACTGTGGAAGTCTGTTTGGCAGTTCCTAAGGAAGTTATATATAGATCTACCATGTGACCCTGCAATACCATTACTAAGTATTTACCCAGAAGACCTGAGAGTAGTGGCACAGAGAGCTGCACACACATTTTCATAGCGACTTTATTCACAATTGCCAAAAGATGTTAACAACCCAGCTGTCCATCAACTGATGAATGGATAAAAAAACTGTGGTATATACACATGATAGAATATTATTCAGCTGTAAGAAAATATCAAGTCATGAAGCATATGAAAACTTGGATGAAACTGGAGAACATTATGTTAAGTGAAGCACGCCAGACACAAAAGGACAAGTACTGTATGATTTTGCTATTATGAACTAAATATAATGAGCAAAGTAATGGAATTAATAGCTAGACTATATGTCACCAGAGAAAATAATGTGGTTAGAGAATGGAAAGCTGAGGTTTAATCTGTGCAGAATTGGTAAAAAAATTGTTTGTAAATGTTTGGAAATAAATATAAATGGTGAAAGCACATAATAGGATTTGTAATTAGTAGCACTAACATAAGGATATGATAGTGGTTTGTTTTTTGTTTTGGGGGGGATTTTCTGGAGTAATAAAAATGCTCTAATATTGGGATAGGGCATCCGCCTACCACATGGGAGGTCCAAGGTTCAAACCCAGGGCCTCCTGACCCGTGTGATGAACTGGCCCACGTGCAGTGCTGATGCGCACAAGGAGTGTCGTGCCACGCTGGGCTGTCCCTCACGTAGGGGAGCCCCACGCACAAGGACTGCACCCCATCAGGAGAGCCACCCAGCGTGAAAAAAGTGCAGCGTGCCCAGGAATGGCACTGCACACATGGAGAGCTGACACAGCAAAAAAAAAAAAAAAAAAAGAGACACAGATTCCAAGTGCCACTGACAAGAATACAAGTGGACACAGAAGAGCACACAGCAAGTGGACACAGAGAGCAGACAACTGGGGTGGGGGGAAGGGAGAGAAAAATAAAAAATAAATCTTAAAAAAGAAGTAAAAAATAAAAAAAATAGACCCTTAAAAAATGCTCTAATCTTGATTGATGACTGCACAACTTGGTGATTATAGCAAATGCTAGTGATTGTACACTTAGATAAATTGTATGGTTTATGAACAAAAAAATTAATAGGGTTGGTTTGGGGAAAAATATGTCAAATGTAAGATATAGACTGTACTTAGTAGTAATACTTTGATGATGCTCTTTCATAATTTGTTACAAATGTTCCACAACAATGCAAGGTGTTGGTGGTGAGGTGTTGTTTGGGAGTCCTGTATGTTATGCATGTTAATTTTATAAGTTCACAACTTTTACTGTACACTTATTGTTTATGTATGTTCATGTATGAATGATACACTTTAATAAATTGTTTTGTTTGTTTGGTTGGTTGGTTGGTTGGTTGGGTTGGTTTTTTTGTGTGTGTATGTGTGTGTGATACCAGGGGCTGGAAATTGAACCTGGGACCTTTTATGTGGGAGCTGTCACTTAACCACTGAGCCACATCAGCTCCCTAGTTGGATTTTTTGTTTTGCTTGTTGTTTTTTTTTTTAGAAGGCACGGAACCTAGGACCTCCCATGTGGTAATCAGGTGCTCAACCACTTGAGCCATATCCACTCCCAGCAACAAACTGTTTCTACCAAGGAAGCCTTTCCTTTCCTGATCCTTGAAATTGGTAAAGATGCTCTGCCTCTCTGCCTCCATAGTACCCAGACCATGTCTCTGTCATTTAATGTGCACCATCATAGTTGTAGATTCTTTTATTTGTCTTTTCCAACTCTGCTATGAACTTCTTGAGGATAAAGGTCATGGTTTGTTTTTTCATTTTGTATAACCAACATCTTACAAAGAACTTGGCATGCAGTAAGTGTCAATAAGTATTTAATAATTAAATAAATACACAAGTAAGTAAATATTTAAAAATACCTATGTCAGGAGCGTGTCTGACATAAATGAAGACTCAATAAATGGATCCAGGATTCGTTCCAGGGTCCATTTATTGGGTTAAAAAAAAAGCCCCAGGGAGGTGAAGCAAAGCACCAAAAAAAGGCAATGATGCAACCAGATTTTTATCTTTGGCATTCTCCATATTATGTGTCTTGAGGTAGGTCTATTCAGGTTTATTCTAATTGGAGTACGCTGTACTTCCTGGACATGTATATTCATTTCTTTCATGGCAGTTGAGAAAATTTTGGTCATTATTTCCTCAAATACTCTTTCTGCCCCTTTTCCCATCTCTTCTCCTTCTGGAACTCCCATTACATGACTGAAGATCCAGTAACATGGTGCAGGCCAGTTTCCACGTGCCTTGGAGAGGGTGGCAGTAAAAAGACACCTGCTTGCCTCTTTTATGTATTTATTTATTATTTTCTTCTTCATGCACATTTCTAGCTTGGCCATCAGATGGCACTCTTGAGCAGACCGCTTAGCTCAGACCCCAGGTGCTAGCGGGGAATGCATTCAGTGTAACTTCCCAGGTGGGTGGGCGATGAAGAAGCAATGTCCACAGGGCTGGCCAAGCCTCACAAACAAATTTTCTCAGAGGCTGTTCCCCACACTTGGCCAGCCACACCATCCCTCCCTCTGCCTCTTCAGCAACCAGCCAGGGACAGTAGGAAGGATGTTTGAGAAGGCAAATTATCTTTAGCTCTCTGCTGGCTCTCAGAGCAAGCAGTGTCATGGGTCTTCTCCCAGCCTGGAAATGTATGACCCCTCCAATGCTGCAGAGCAAGTTCCCTGGCTAAAATTTGAACTTGTTGTAGGCTGTATCCCTCCCTCACCCCTTTCCTTGGGGAAGAGGACCCCTGCAACCCCCTCAATCTGCAGCTACTGTAGTCCACAGCCACAGCAGTCTGCAGACTATTTGCTCCACAGGTGGGAGGAAGAGAAGGGCACCTGCTGCTGCTTTTGCAGCTTTACTTATGGGATTTTTTTGTGTGTGTGCAAACTGAGACTTCTTTCCTTAGCCTCTCTCACTTCTGGGTGGTGTCTCACTTTCACCTGGTGTCCTGAGCCCAAGAGCAGCCCTCCAGACAGTCTCTTCCTGTCCTGCTGCTTTTTTTTTTTTTCTTTTTTGGAAGATAAGTGATCACTCCATCTCTCTAATCCTTCATCTTCCTGGAAGCCCATAAACTGCTTTTTAAGGGCTAAGATGAAGAAGGTAGAGAAAGGCCTTCTAAATAGAGAAAACAGAAGTTATAAGGCAACAAGGCATGGAAGAGCCTGATTAGACCCAGAGAATTAGATGTAGCCTACTATGGTTGGAATGAAAGTAAGTGTAATGGTTAGGATATTGTGTCAACTCAGCCAGGTAATTATGCCCAGTTGTTTGGTCAGGGAAGCACCGGGCAAACTGTAATACAAGGACATTTATGGACTTTAGTCCATTGACTTTACTGCAGTGGTAAATCATAGATAGCTGGTTATAATTACATCAGTGAGGGAGATTCCTTCAGCAATGAGTGACGCTTTATCCAATCAGTTGAATGCCTTAAAAGGGGGAGTGACTCCAGCATTGAGAGAGAATTTCCCAGCTTGTCTTTGGACAATCAACGTCTCCCAGAACTTGTCAAGAACCTTCACTGGACTTTAATTGGAGCCCCTGGTTGCAGCCTGCCTGCAGAACATGGACTTGTGCATCCCCATGGCTGCGTGAGAGACTCATAAAATTGCATACTATTGACAGATATCTCTTGTTGATTCTGTTTCCCCAGAGAACACTGACTAATACAGTCTCACTAACATGAACTAAATACAAAGAATAAACATATTCATTTAAAACCTAGAGTATAGGTTATTAGGAGATAAGAGGAGGGTTGTGAAGGAGTACTGATGCTTAATGTATGTAGACATTTTAATTAACTTAACTGTAAATGTGCGAGAATGGGTAGAGTTGATGGTAACACATTATAGTTAGTAGCAGCTGGTTTATAAATGGGATTGTGGCTGAAAAGGATAGTCTAGGGATGGAAATGTCAATTGAAAGAAAGCTAGAGAATAATCTAGGGACTGGATAACACAGTGAACACAGAGGTGGATGAGAATTGTGGTTAATAGTACAAACGCAAGTATGTCCATCTATGAACTAGAATGGATGTATGTCACTATTGCAAGAAGCATAGGAAAGATACAAATAATATATCTATGGACTATAGAAAACAGCAATACTACAATCTTGCATCAATGCCAAAGATATACTGTGTTGATAATAAGGGAGTATGAGAAAAGTATGCCAAATGTATTCTGTGGAACATAGTTACTGGTAATATGCTGGTGATATTATCTCATAATCTGCAACAAATGTTTCACAACAGTGTGGTATGTCAGTAAAAGGTTGTTGCATGGGAATCCTACACATGTGTATGATTGTTTTGTAAGTTCACAATTTCTGTAAAAAAAATACATTTTTTTAAAAAGTGACGGAGATAAACAAAAGCTGAGAGGCTTTGTTGGCACTAGACCAGCCCTATAAAAGATGCTAAAGAGAGTTCTGCAGGTTGAGAGGAATGGAAAATTGACAGTAGATTGAAGCAGCATGAAGAAATAAAGATCTCCAGTGAGGCTAATGACATGGCTAAATACAAACGCCAGTACTATTGAATTTTTGGTTTGTAACTCCACTTTTTACTTCCTACAAGATCTAAAAGGCAAATTCATAAAATATGATAAAGCAATGGTTTTAGATTCATAATGTATAAATGTAATTTGTGACAAGAACTACATAAAGGTGGGGGGATAGAGGAACATATGAACATATGTTCTATTGCAGTTGAGTTGGTATCAAAGAAAACAAGGTTGTTATACTTAGGATGCTAAATTTATGCTCCAATGGCAACTATTAACACAAAGAAATTATCAGAAAATATGCAAAGTTCATTGTTTAACTTTACTAAAGGTTGCCAATGCAATATACTAGAAATAGGTTGGCTTTTTCAATGTGACTTTATTAGGTTAGAAGCTTACAGGCTGTTTTTTGTTTGTTTTTTATCTTATTCGTTCTTTGTGCTTTATCTTATTTTTTTCTCCCCTTCCTTCCTCTTCCCTCCTCCTCCCCCTCCCTCCCCCCGCTGTTTTAGCTGTGTCCATTCTCTGTGTGATCATCTGTATCTATTTCTCTTTTTTGTCTTCTTATCTTTCTCCTCTAGGATTCACCAGGATTCGATCCTGGAGACCTCTGATGTGGAGAGTTTCCCTGTCATTTTGCCACCCCAGTTCCTGTTCTTGCTGTGCTTCGCCTTGACTCTCACCTTCATCTCTCTTCTGTTGTGTCATCATCTTGTTGTGCGACTCACTTGAGCAGGTACTCAGCATGCTGAGTGGGCACTTGGCTCACCATGGGCACTGCCTCACCAAGCGGGTACTGGCTCACTGTACAGGCATGCTTTCTCTTCTTCTTTTTCACCAGGAGGTCCCAAGGATCAAACCAAGGTCCTCCCATATGGTAGGCAGAAATCGTATCACTTGAGCCACATCTGCTTTGTTTTTGTTTTTGTTTTTTTAGATTTACAAGTTTGAAGTTCAGAAATGCTATCTCACCAAAGGTCATCTGCTAGCAATCTTGGACTCCTACCAGGTGTAAAGGCAAAATGACAGCCAGTGTCTGCTTTTTCTTTCAGGCTCACTTTAGTTTCAAGTTCAGCTGTGGATGATCAAGCACATGGCTCATCTCTTCCTTCTTCTCTGGGCCTCATCAGACTCTCTGTTCTGTTGATTCCAGCTTCTTCTATGGTTCTTCTCTGTCTCTGGTGCTTTCTGTGTGTCTCTGCTTTTAGTCCTCCATTTATAAAGGACTACAATAAGAGGATTAATATCCACCCTGGGTCCTGCAATCTACTCAAAGGCCCTTACCTGAAGCATTCTAATCAAAAGGTCCCTTAACTGAGTCTAACCAAAAGGTCCCACATATAATAGGTTTACATGCAAAAGAACAGGTTAGCTTAAGAACTTAATTTTCTGGGATCCACAACAGACTCAAACCAGCACATTCTGCTTCATAGAAACAAAAATGAGAATACAGGTTGTCAGGAGTGAGGGACAGGGAAATAGAGAGTCAATGCATAATGGACATAGGGTTTCTGTTTGGGGAGATGGGAAAGTTTTAGTAATAAAAGGTGGTGTGAGTACAGCAATATTGTGAATGTGATTAATCCCATTGCATGGTATGCTTGGGAGTGGTTGAGATGGGAAAGTATATGTTCCCACAATTAAAAAGACAAAAGAAAGAGAAACTAAAGACAATGACAGTTAAATGCAACACATGGTCCTGCATGAGATCTAACAATGGAGGAAAAAAGGCTCAAAGGGCATAAAGTTAAGTTGCCCCCATACCACCATCTTGACACATTTTGTCATATTTAATGTCATATTGGATTCAGTTCTTTGGTAGGTAGAGGTGAATGAGTCATGCTAATAACATTTTTATGAAAAAGGATAACAAAAAGTAGTAATAACTGAAAAATCCAGCCCTTAAGATTGGAAGAAAAAAATCATTCAGAGAGAAAGCTGTTCACTAATTTCTGAAACACCAGTCAGAGTAGGAGAGAAAAGGCCCAATAAAAGAAGCAGGCTTTGGAGGACTATGAAAGAAGAAACCCAAGCAATATTGCAAGCTGTTGAGAAAACAGCAACTAACATCAAGAAATAGCAACAGCTGCTAGGAACAATTCCATCTATTTGGACCCCACAAAAAGGGAGTATGCCTTTAATTGATTAAGATATTAATTATGGGAGTTTGAGCAGTTGATGATTCAAGAATTGGGCGGCAGCTAAATCACACATGGAAAGGAGCTTCACTAAGGGAATGGAAAGGGGAAGTTTATAAAGGGCAAAAGTGGGAGCAAATGTGGAAATGTTCTGATTGTCTGACATTTAAGTTTTCATTTTACTTAGGGGGGATCTTACAAAGTGGAGAGCAGATATACATTGATTAATATAGTATGCTTATCCATTCTAATAAACTCTCTCTGCTGGATAAAACGATTTATCACCAGGTGTCTTAACTTCAGTTCTGAAGGGTGTGCTCCATTTTCTGGGAAAGCTCCTAAGTTAACTATTTTTGTCTTTTGGAAAATCTTTTGTCTGAAAGGGGTCCCTCTAGGTCATGCAGGCAACCATTTTATTTTACTTAGCCTTCCATTCTGAAGGACAATATAGGTTGATCCTGAGGATAAAAAAAAAAAAATCACCAGTTAAGGCTTTTATTATTTCACACCAAGAAGTGGGAAAGCAATGGAGGTGGGTTGAGGGTGGGTTGAGGGTAATGGGAAGAGAGACAGAGCCAGGTATAACCTTCACAGGCGAACATGGCAGGTTTTTTGTTGTTGTTCACCTGTGTGTAACTCAGTGCTTGGCATTCCTAACCCATACTAATTATACAATAAATATTTAAATATTAGTTGAATAACTAATTGGATGAAAGAGTGACGGATATGTTTTCACTTGGTACAGTTACCAGTATACAGTAAATTGTGCTGTATGCAATCAATTTAATATTGCCTCAAATCCATGAGGCATGCTATTCATTCTGTCATTTGTTCAATAAACATTACTGAGCATAATAATGTACATTATTACACCCTGGGGAATAAAAAATGCCCGTTTTTTTTCTCCTCCTCTGGAGTAGTCTCCTCCCCCTACGAAAATAGTGATACCAGACATTAAGATGAAAGAAATCGTTTCATGGGGTAGCTCCTAGAAGCCAAAGGGCAGCTTTGCAATACAGTTTCATATTTTAAGTTTATTAAAATAATAAGGGCTTTCACACTACTTATAATGTAATCTTGTTCTTTTCTCCTCCACCTTGCCCCATTCCGCCCTAATTTATCCTTGCACTTCTGTGATTAGGCCGACTGAGTGGATGCCAAAAGTAAAGACTGTGAGCGGGTTCAAGAATCAACAAGACAAATTCCTGCCATTCATGGAGTTTACATGGTTAGAGGGTGTGGTCAGGAAAGATAATTCCAATAACCTGAGTTTAACCACCGGTCCAAACAAGTACCCGTGCCGACACCAGAAGCGCTACCTGGCAGCTCCAGTTGAGAGCGGCGCAAGGAAGCAAATTTCGGACGCAGTGGAAAAAGTGGCGGAAGAGGTGGCGGAAGAGAGGACTCTGGGGAGGAAGACGGGGCGGGTCCTGATTCCCCCGAGGTAACCAATAGCATGCCTGGAAGGTGGAGCTTTAGGTACTGACTGGCAAGGAAAACGACCAATCAGGAAGGTGTCTGTTCTGTGCGGGAACAACCTTTAGTTTTATCGCGCCCTTAGGGTTAAGGGGTGAGAAGAATGCTCAGGGCCTCAGCGATTTCCCAATCAGTAAGAAATTAATTCTAAATGTTAATAGGCCGTACGGCCGTACTCGTGCATATGGCTGGATGTCAATCCAGATTTAGTGGCTGTCCATCCATTTTGTCTACCGAGAGCATCCCTTCCTTCTGAGAAATGTCTTCCATTTCCTTAACTATGTAACTCAAATAAGAGCTGCTGTTTATTTACAGATCTCTTCTCCTGAGCGACGCTATACGGTCTGGGCCACATGTTTCTGCGACTGTTCCTTGTTCATCTTCATTACCTAGCACAATGTTTGGCGTATAATTAAGCCACAAGAATTGCTTAATGAATGGATATAAGCCTCTGGCTATTGCTCCCTTTAACCCCCTTTTTAAAAACCTCTGCAACCCTCTGGCTACTTTAATGGGAAACCTCATCCTGTTTTAACAGCTTAATATAGGTTGATTTAGATATGCGTTTTAGTTTTTTTGAAAAGTTTCAAGAGATGGTTAGCAGCTGTAACTTTGAAATCCAAGGCTTGTTTCCTTTTTTTTTCTCCCTCAGTACAATGTTTTAAAACTCCAAGGTTCTGAGATTGAGAGGTGAAGAATTTTCTTGTCTGTTTTTTGTTTATTATTATTATTGAAATAACAAAAAGCTCTAATAATGATTGAAGTGATGAATGCACAGCTATGTTATTATACCAAATACTATTGATTGTACACTTTGGATGAACCATATGTTTTATTAATATGTATCAATAAAATTGATTTGTTAAAAAAAATAATAAAAACTCCAAGATGCTAGGATTTTGCCCACTTCACAGGGTTGTTGGCAGTTTTCCGGGAAAGGATATGCATAACCTTTGTAAATTCTAAAGCTCTGAACAAATTTTTGTACTTCTTTTCATTCAATGTTAAATAGTTGTGGAGTTCCCATGTACTGATTACAGTGTTGGACATTATTACACAGTCCTGTATTGCTCAGAGGACCAAAGGGCAGGATCTCAAAGACAATAACTAGGTGTAGAGATGGTGCTGATCAAGTCAGAAGCAAAAGCCACTCAGATTCCACAATTCCTGAGGACAGAATATTGAGTAGTTAAATCCATGGTTCCAGACAGACAATTCTAGCCTTCTCTTTATGGCTGCTCAGTAACCTAAAAATATTGCTGCCCTCCCCACAAAATAATTTCAGTGAGTCTGAAGTGTGTCAAAATCATCTAGTGTGAGGGAAGCAGATGTGGCTCCAGCAATTGGGCTCCCATCTACCATATGGGAGGTCCAGGGTTCAATTCCCAGGGCTGTTGGAGGCAAGCTGGCCCAAGCAGAAAGCTGGTGCAGCAAGATGACACAACAAAAAGAGACAGAGAGGAGAGACAATAAGAGATACAGCAGACCAGGGAGCCGAGGTGGCGCAAAAGATTGAGCACCCCTCTCCCACTCTGGAAGGTCCCAGGATCATTTCCTGGTACCACCTAAAGAGAAGAAAAACAGACACAAGAATACACCATGAGAGAAGACAATGGATGGAGAGGATGAATAAATAAATCTTCTTTTAAAAAAATCATCTGTGTGCCTAAGGAAAAAAAAAAGTAAGGGGTGCAAGTGTGGATGTTTTTCCCAGAAAGGGTTGATCCAGTGTGACCCTGCTTTCCTCTGTTAGTTAAAAATGTTTGGTTTTTGGTTTGGTTTTGCTTTTTAACAAATCATTTTATTGACAGTGTAATAAAGTATTCAATTTATCCAAAGTGTACAAACAAAGGCATTTAGTATAATTACATAGTTGTGGATTCACTTCAATCATTATTAGATTTGTTTTAAGTATCAGAAATGAATTCAAAGTAGCCTCAGTTAAATAAAGGAGGATTTATTATAAAGGAACAATGATTTCAGTGGGACCCAAGGGCAGAATGTTCTTGGTCCTTGGGAAGAGCTGAGAACCAGGAACTTGAAAGAAGTTGGGACTCTTGCTTCAAATATGGTTCACTGTGCACACATGCTTCATTCTTCTCTTTATGCTTCTTTCATCCTTATGGCAGTAAACGTAGTCCTTCTCTGGTAAACATGTACTATTAAGAAACTGGGTCTTTCAATCCCAGTTCCAGATTCCAAGAGGGAGAGAATCTCACTGGCCCTGCTTCGGTTAGATATTCATCCCTGGTCTAATCAGATGTGGTCAGAAGGACAGTGTAATATGGTACAAACATAGTTACTAGAGGTCATCCCTGTTAAAAGGAATGGGAAGGCAATTCCCAGAGAAGGAAGATTCTTTGTAAGCTGGATAGTTGCCCCCCAAAAGTATCTATTACACTTCCTTTCCTCTTCTATTTTCTTTCTCACAACTCTCTCTCCCACTGCCTATCTGGGACTCATTGCCGAAGACAGTGTCCTAAAGTCAGACTGGCCATGAGTCACTAGGAATCATCAAAGCATTGTGTGTCTGTGTCTCCACAGTTAGCTTAAAAAGAGATTTCAGTGAGGTAAGCAGAATGACAGCCATACCTCTGTTAAAATATCTGTATTTTAAGTCCTTGTTACTGGAACTGTTTCAGTAGAGGCTGGATGATCATCATTTGATGTTGTGGTTGAAGGTGTATCTTTGTAGAGTGGGAGGAAAGGAAGTTAGATCAAGTTATATCTATGGGCTATACCAAAAGTAAGATATTATTCTACTAAACCTAGTTTTCCATTTACATGAAGATTGCCTTCCACTGCAATTTGTTGCTATTTCCATCATCAGTTTCTTGGTCTTATCCACCCCAGGCCTGCATCTATGTGGAATCAATCACTAGGTCTTACTGGGTCTTCCTCCCAAAAGTCTCTCATAGATTAAGAGTAGTTGTGTCCGAATAGCTGTGGCACTATTAGGTAACAAAAATATGAGCTCTTTTATCTATTGATAGAAGTTAAGACAGAATAGTGTAAGATTAAGAGCATAGACTTTGAACTCAAATCCTGTCCCATCACTGCTAGCTGTATAATCTTAGAAAAATTACTGAGGCTTTTCCCCAACTACCAAGTGGGGACTTAAGATTAAAGAACCTTACTGGGTTGTTTTGATAAATTAATATCCACAGGGCACTTATCACTATTTCTATTCATGGGAGCACTTATTGGAAGCCCATAGTAAATAGTCGTTGTTAATAATATATGTATGTATAACTTTTTAGTTACAAAACCCTTGCACCTACATTTTCTCATCCAGTATTCATAACCCTAAGAAGCAGATGGTGTTATTCCCATTTTAGACATAGGATACCAAAGCACAGAGAGATGGGAAGACTTTCTCCAGTGGAATTGTGAAGAAGCTGCTCCAAAAGGGAGTGAATGCCCAGTCACTAGAAGTTCTAGCAAGGTTACACAGCTACCTATCATGGAAGATGTAGCAGAAATCCCTTTTGGAAGAGTGACCGAGCTAGGTGATCTTTGAGATCCTGTATTTGCTCGTTTATTCACACATACAACAAATATGTATTGACCTCTTACCAGAAACAATTCAAGGCTCTGGGGATACAGAACAAACAAAAACAGCCTAGAATTATTAAATATCTAACCTATTTTTCACTTTTTTCACATACGTTTCATCTAAATTACCGGTTAATCCCACCCTCTCCCCAAATTGAGTTATCAGGAAACACAAAATTTTGTTTGGCTGGATTCAACGCCCCCTCAAAGGGCCAAGCCTGTTCAAAGGGCGCAAAGAAGATAAGTGGGCAGGGCCACAGAAGTTTCTGAAGGGAAGGAACAACAGCGGAACTAGTGTTCGGGTAGCTGTGGTTCTCGGTCGGGATTCAATTCAGAGGACCGGTAGTGGAAAGCTCCTGCGCTGCTTCCGGCCACCTCAGCGGGAAGCGGAGACGCAAGCAGCTGGTCTTCGGGAGCTGCGGTAGAGGCATAACTGTTATCTAGGCAGAGAAAGTGAGGACGACGCCTACAGCTGTCCGGGCTAGTGTTGGTTACTTATAGCCTGTGAAGATGGTGTTACTGACAATGATTGCCCGAGTGGCGGATGGGCTTCCGCTGGCCGCCTCGATGCAGGAGGACGAACAGGTGAGCTATTGCGATGTCCCCGCAAGCCGCTAATCCCAGCGGAGGCGCTTCGCTCGCGGCACGGGATTTCCTTTTAGGACACCGGAGACTGTTTCTGTCTTCCAAGCTCGCCTGACTCCTCTGGAGTGCTCTTTATCTTTTAGCAGTGAAGAGAACACTTGAGAGAGGAAATCTTTCCTGAGGGTGGAGGTAGGTTTTCGTCTTACCCATTTCTCTTCAGAGAAAAGCTCTGGGGAAAGGGATAGGATCAGCTGATTGTGACCACCCAGTGTTCTGTAATTCTTTAGGAAGTTTGTTAAAATCCAGGACTTCTAATTTTCTGCTGCTATAGTAAGGCTGTTGACAGATCCTGGGAAAAAGCAGCTCCTTTCTAAGTTCTTCAACTCCAATTACTGTAGTACTTGGTCCTTGATCTAGCTTGCTGACATCTCTTGAAAGTAGGTGAAGTGATAGTGCCACGTACGGACACCTGTTGAAGTGTTATGCCCAGTTGCCACTTCCTTCAATAAGCTATATTAAATTCCTCCTGATGGAATTTATCCTTCCTGTGCTATATTCCTGTAACGCTTTGAATTTTTTCCCTTGTCTTTCAATAAATGAGTTTCCTAGCGGGAGGACGACAGGTCTTAAATATCTTTGGTTTCCCCATAGCTTTTACAGCAGCAATTTTATGCTTAGTAAGGTCTCAGAAATTTATCGAACTGATTTTTTTTTTTTAAGCTCCAAATATTTTTAAAGGAAGCAGCTTTATGCCTTAGAATCACGAAGTAAATTTCTGGTGTGAAGCAGGTTTCTAGAGCAAAGTTGGGAGGTCCCAGAAGGAGAGAGGGTGAGAATGAATTTATAAATAACTTTAAATGATCAATTTTATTTTATTTGGCCTAAGTATTTTAAAAGTCCTTGAGGTTAAAAAAAAAAAAAGCATTCTAGCACAACATTGTGAATGTAATTATCACTACTGAATTAGATATTTGAATATGGTTAAAAGGGGAAATATTAGGTTGCATGTATGTTACTAGAATTTTTTTTTAAATTTAAAAAACCATAGAACACTGAGCTTTAATATATAAACTATGGACTATAGTTAATAGTATACTTAGAATAATATTGTTTCATAGGTTGCAAAAAATAATAGGAAAACTGTGTGAGATATGGGAACTCTGTTCTGCATGATCTTTTTGTAAACCTACAACTCCTCTAATAAAAAAAATTTTAAGGGTATTCTAGAAAAAAAATGTTTTGCACATATCTTTTCTTGGAGTTTTCATTCATGTATTCATGAATTAAAAAACAAAAACAAAACCTGTCAAATGTGCTAAGGCATGGTGCTCATGCAGGGGATTAGACGACATAGACCCAGTCTTTATGGAGTTTACAATCTAGTGGAATCTAGTGGAAAAGCCAGAAAACTAAGAAGTAATTTCAGTATAGTATAACTGCTATGGAAGAGGAAGAATGTTGTGTAGTTGAACAGGAAAAAGACATTTAAGTTGGTTTGGGAAGAACAGGAAAATCTTCCCAGAGGGAATGACATCTAAGTTGACAGTGGGTTCTAGTAGTGAGCTTCACTATTTAGTTTTATGCCTTTTTAAGTTTGATTTAGAAATTTTGTTTACTTTTATTTTTAGGAGAGCAGTGATACAGACTATGAAGTTGCTTGTCATATTAAGTGAAATCTTTTCCAGTTATATGGGCCAAGCGAAGTTTAATCATTGAAATAAAATGTGAAAGATAAAATTTGTCCTGAATTTTCAACTGTGAAGTGTTTTTCTCTCACTTCTCCAGTTTGTTAAACAAGAATTATGTAGGACCACCCTACAGAAGGAGTGGAATTGATCTAAGAACATGATTTGAAGGAGGATAGTATGAGAAATTTTTTCTTGAAGAGTATATAGTTGGAGAAATAGTTTTCCCAAGGGAGAAACAAAATCTGGTCAGTTTTCCAAATGTTAACATTGAATTTTAATGTGGGCGAAGAATACAAAATGAATTTGAAAGTTTACTCAATGTTAGTGGGCCCCTACTGTATGCCTTGATACTACAGTGAAAAATTAATTGAATTAGTATTGTGCATGTCTTAATTTAATTCTAAACTTATTGCTTTACCAAGGTGGTTGCTTTGTTTAATTGACAAGGAAAGAAATTTTACACAAAAATATGAAACTTTTCCTAAGCTTGTAATGTCTGCAAAAATACGAATCCTAGACTTTATTTTTACTATTATAATTAGTATACTAATTATATTTCAGAACAGAGTGCCTACCACATATCAAGCACTGTTGCCAAGCCTGTTAAATGCATTATTTCGTTTAGTCCTTATACCAACTATATGAGTATAGGTACTTATTTATAGACAAGGAAATTCCGAGGCTTAGAAAGAATAGGTCACTTGCATAAAGACACACAGCTAATAAGAGCCATAACTGGATTTTTAATCAGGGTTTCTTATCCTTGGCACTATTGATGTTTGGGGGTAGATAATCTTTCGTTCTGAGGAACTGTCCTGTGCATTGTATGATCTTTAGTAGCATCTTTTGCCTCTACTCCATAGATGGCAGTAGCAAAACCCCCACCTCCCAGTTGTGACAACCAAAAATATGTCCCCTGGGGGACAAAAATCAACCATGGTTGAAAACCACTGGATTTTAATCAATATCTGTCTGACCCTAGAGTAGAGCCCTAATTCCTAAATTCTGTACTGTACTATCTTATTCTAATATTTATTAGAAATGTATTTAACTCTTAGGAGTCTAAAAATAACTTTTTAAGAAATGAAAATCTCAATCAAGCTGTTTGTCCAGGCCAAATAAGTCAGTATACTTCCGGTTAGTCTCCTGATAAGAGATACCCTATTTTAGTTACTTACAAGGTGCCAGTTCCTGTACAAACTATTACTGGAGATGAAGAGTTATTCAGATAATAAAATAGTAAAGTCCACAAAATGATAGAGACCGAGAGTAGTATACACAATTTCTAGTTTATCTAGAAGTATAGGTCTGGGCAGGTAGAAGGACGAGCTTTTCTTCTTCAGCCTGGGTTCCCTAAACTGATGTTTTGTTTTCTCTCTTGGTTCGTTCTGGTGTGTTTCTCCTTTTATGATGTTTGCGGTTTTTTCATCTGCCTTCTTGTTCTAAATCAAAGTGAACTTTATTCCCCTTTTTTGTTTTGCCCCAACTCTGTAGAGGACAGTCCAAACTTGAGGCTGGTTTTACATCTAACTGAATAAACAGCAGGGAGCTCCAAGAAAGCAGATAGTTTACAATTAAACTGCCTCCTTCCCCCAATTATTGAAGGTTAATTAATCAACTTACTCGAATTGCTTTTAGAGGTAGATGGTTGGTTCCTGGTGTTGTCGACCTTTGACCAGCTGATTTCAGCATGGATTTAAAAGGGATAAGAGCTTAGTAAACATTCGTGAATGCATTTGATACTAATTGTTCAGCAGTCTTAGGTAGTAATGAGGTAAAGTATTGTGGTTGTGTGGCAAATTACTACCTTGTATTTTTTGTAGTATATGCAGAGTCAGATCCTAAATATTGTTTTGAATAACCTCAAATTAGTTTCAGAATTTGTTCATTCTCATTCACTTCATTACTGGTTTACTAATAGATAACTTATCTTTTTTTTTTTTTTTGTATTTTTTGAAGATACATACATCACAAAAAATGTTACGTTAAAAAATATAAGGTTCCCATATACCCCACATCCCACCCAGATAACTTATCTTAACACAGTGTACAAGTATATTTATTAGTCAGCCAAAGGGGTGCTGATGCAAAATACCAGAAATTGGTTGGTTTTTATAAAGGGTATTTATTTGGGGTAGGAGCTTACAGATACCAGGCCATAAAGCTTAAATTACTTCCCTCAGTCTTTTTTCACATGTTGAAGCAAGATGGCTGCTGACGGGGCTCCTGGGTTCCTCTGGGCTCAGCTTCTCTGTTTTCTCCACGAGATCAGCTGTTGACTATGAGGCTCTCTAGGTTTTGCCTCTCTCCACAAGATCAACTGTAGACTATCAGGCAAACAGCTCTGTCTCTACCCAGGGTTCCAGCTTAAGACCAGCATCAGACTTCAACATCAAAACGCCAACATTAAGAACCCTCAACTCTAATTTGCTATGCCTTTTATCTGCGAGTCCCCACTCATCAAGGGGCAGGTACTCAGTATCATCTCATATACCCAGAAGAAAAGACCAGTTTACAAACATAATCCAATATTTCTTTTTGGAATTCATCAATAATATCAAACTGCTACAACAAGGTTCATCAAATATATATTAGATGAAGTAGAAAGCAGAATTAGGTTATTTTTAGGCAGACTGACTGACTGTAGGCTCTTTGGGGTTTTTTTTGTTTGTTTGTTTTTTAAGATTTATTTATTTATTATTTATTTCTCTCCCCTTCCCCCCCAACCCAGTTGTCTGTTCTCTGTGTCTGTTTGCTGCATCTTCTTTGTCCGCTTCAGTTGTTGTCAGTGGCATGGGAATCTGTGTTTCTCTTTGTTGCGTCATCTTGTTGTGTCAGCTCTCCGTGTGTGTGGCGCCATCGCCATTCCTGGGCAGGCTGCACTTTCTTTCACGCTGGGTGGCTCTCCTTATGGGGCGCACTCCTTGTGCGTGGGGCTCCCCTACGCAGGGGACACCCCTATATTCACCCCTGTGTGGCAGGGCACTCATTGCGTGCATCAGCACTGCTCATGGGCCAGCTCCACACTGGTCAAGGAGGCCCGGGGCTTGAACCGCGGACCTCCCATGTGGTAGACGGACGTGCTATCCACTGGGCCAAGTCCACTGCCTGTAGGGTCTTTGTAATGTTAGTCCTGAAAGCAAATTGAGAATCTGTCTGGAAAGCTATGCTTCTTTTGTTTTGGGAGATCTAGATTGAAGCTGTAGTTTCTTGAGCATTTGCTATGAAGTAGATAGAACATTAAATAGTGAGCTATTGCCTGGAAAGTATATACTGTTATTGAAGCAATTTTAGTTATGCTGGTATATTAGCAGGTGCTCCAGAGCCTCTCACTCGAGTATTTGTCTATATTCAAATCCTAGCCCCTTCCCTTATTAGTCCTGAGTTATTGGATAAGTTTAAATTCTCAAATATAAAATGAATGTAATAATACTAATCACCACATAGGGTAGTTGTGGATATTATAAGAATTAATTTACGTAAAGCATTTTTGTGAATTTAACTTCTCATCTATAAAGTGGGCATAATAATTTCCATTACCTTGTAGGGCAATTGTGAATGAGTTAATTATGTAAAGTATTTGGAAGAATGTCTAGCAGAAAGCAAGCATGCAATAATTTCTGAATTATTTCTGAAGAAATAATTTCTGAAGAATCTTCTCATTTCATTTTGGTTTTCTTTTTTTTTTTTAAAGATTTATTTTTTATTTATTTCTCTCCCCTTCCCCCCTCCCCAGTTGTCTGCTCTCAGTGTCCATTCGCTGTGTGTCCTTCTGTGACCGCTTCTATTCTTATCAGTGGCACCAGGAATCTGTGTTTCTTTCGTTGCATCATCTTGCTATGTCAGCTCTCTCTGTGTGCGGGGCCATTCTTGGGCAGGCTGCACTTTCTTTCGCGCTGGGCGGCTCTCCTTACGGGGCGCACTCCTTGCGCGTGGGAGTCCCCTACGTGACAGGGCACTCCTTGCACGCATCAGCGCTGCGCATGGGCCAGCTCCACATGGGTCAAAGAGGCCTGGGGTTTGAACTGTGGACCTCCCATGTGGTAGGCGGACACACTATCCATTGGGCCAAGTCCGCTACCCTCATTTTGCTTTTCTTAGAGCTCACAGACCAGAATTACACGTAATACTCTGGATATAAAATTAATAAATAGGAATGGATGTATGTATGAATTTTTCCCATTATAAAATTAATTCATGCTTATCATAGAAAGTTCAGTAAGTACATATAAGCAAAATGTTAATAGGGATTATTACCCATAATTCCTACTCAGATTATAGCCATTATGATGTATATATTTAACATTTTTGTGTATACATATATACGTTTTATTAAATAATGAGTAGGCTGTTTCACTTTTTTTTCACTTATTAGTATGTAATGAATATTTTCTCATACTGTTTTAATGGCTAGATAGTATTCTATTATATGAATACCATACGTTATTTAACCATACTTTATTTACACTATTACTGAACGTTTGTTTTTTATTTTTATATGTATTTATAACAATTTCATTAACACATACATGAAGTGTATGTGTATTTTCACAGATGTAAAATTATTTGGTAAAACAATATGCAAAATTTTACAGTTTTCTGATACATATTGGCAAATTGCCTTCCAGAAAGATTGTGCCAGAACTTTGTACTCCAATGGTAATGCTAACTAAACTAGCACTATCCCTATGTAGATAAGTCCCCAATATTGTAAATTGTGCGTTGTCAATCACTGCTTTGTTCTTTTCAAAGCCCTGAAATTTTAGTGCTTTTGGCCATAATTTCTTCTAGCTAATACAGTTGTTAGTTCCTTTTTTTTCAAGATGCAATGATGTTTACAATAAGTCTTAAAAAGTCAAAGGATTTGTACCAGTCTTGACAGTTTTTGTCATCTGTTTCAACTAGTCCCTTTAAGGTGCTCACCTTCTTTCAGCAGTCAGAAAACATTCTAACATCTGTGGCTGTAATCATTTTTAAAATTACTAATATTAGAGCCTTTCCTCCAGATTTAGTTGGTGCAAGGTAGAGATTAGGCAGATTAGTTTTTTCTTTTAAATCCCCAGATGACTCCAGAGTACAGCAAATGTTGAATATCACTGATCTATGCTGATATTTTTCTTGGCATGTTATTTGCATTTCCAATATTATTTGCATCCTTTTTATCTACTGTTGTGGGTCAGATCTCTTCAGAATGCCACACAATGGCATTGGTGAAGCAAACAGATTGGCAAATCGCATTCAAATTTAGGAAAGTAAGACATGGTACACTAGCTCTTATTGGCCAAACACGTAAGATAGTGTTCATTCTCCTTTACTGGCTGACCAGTTAAGAAAAAATATGTATTACCAGTCCTATTTAATATAATATTAATATATTATAATGTTTGTCATAAAGTACTGTTAAATATATAAAACTGTATATGTACACATAATACATACAGTACATCCATATATTTGTTAATGTAGAAGTATTTCTCCAATAGTGCTATAATAAATCCTTGCCATAGGGCAATGTTAAGCAATATAAATCTACAAATTTATACTTTTAATAGCCTCTACCTAACTTCCTGGTTTATCTCATGCCTTTTCACCTGTAGCCATGTTGAAAATTCCAGTTCAGCAATTTAAGTATAGTTTAGAATCTTAGGATACGCTTTACTAAGTACACTTGCTCATGCCATGCAAACTATTTTATCATTGCTTCCTTGTTTTTACTCTTAACTCAGCATTTCACTATCTAGACTTTTAAGATTTTACTTTGTACTTTCTCAAAGTTAGACCTCAGATCCAGTTCCTGGGAGAACCTTATATGACACTTTTCTATTTAAACAGTTACTAAACACTTGCCAAAGGGAAATTCTTTTCTTTCAGTCCAAATAAATAAAATAATTTCTTTCCATCAGCTGTCAAAAGTTTTTGTTTTATCTTTTCCAATGTGTGGAACCATAGGAGTAATATTGACATATGAATAAATAATGTATATTTGCTTCATGCACTTCTTTTCCACTTTGGATCTAGTAGCTTGGTGAGGTATGATTTTTCTGTTTGAAATGACATGCTATTAACCTCAGTACTGACTTTTTTCCTCCTTTTTTTTGGAAATTGTTAAAGAAAATATTACTTGTAATCCTATCATCTAAATCTTATTATTTTAAATTTTGTATGCCTATATCCAAACTCAAGAACCACTTTGATTCATATATGTTTTTGGATGAATCCCATGTTGCCTAAATTCCTATTATTTGATTACCAAAACGCAGGAATCAAATAGATTCAATAGTTTCCTTTCATATCCATACTCGCAGATTAAACTCGTTCTGATCAAACTTGGGAACCAAATAGATTTATGCAGTAAAGGATATTTGAATTTCCAATCTTTGTCCTTACTCTTACTTATTTTTTTCCTAATTACAATGATAGTGTTCATAATAATTTGCAATCAAGGGTACATATATTTAGTTTTGCTTAAATGCTTGATACTATAATACTTTGTGGATGATTCTCCCTGATTTTCAAGTGTAAAAATGAGATTATCAGTCTGTTGTTCCCCGGATTTTCCCCTGAGTATAGCACATGCTATGCTGCTCTCTGCCAGTGTGTGCAAGTTAAATGGGTTTAAGGGAGGACACTAATCTAATATTGGAAAGAGCACTGAATTGAAATTTAATAATGCCTTAAATGTAGTTGAAATATATACTTTTGTTTCTTAGCAAATAGCTAATATGATTTTCTTGAACTGTGGGGTTGGGTCTTCCTTTTTGCTCTGAAAGTAGGCCATCTCTCTTTCGTTAAAATTTCTGTTAACCTGTTATTAGCTGGCCAGGTTACTGTAACAAAGTTCCACAGACTAGTTGGCTTAAACAACAGGAATTTATTGTCTCACAGTTTTGGGGCTAGAAGTCCACAATTAAGGTGTCAGCAGGATTGTGCTTTCTATGAAGTCTGTAGCATTCTGGTGGTGGCTTGCTGGCTATCCACAATTCAATCTCTGCTTCTGTCATATGGCCAACTCTCTGCCCGTCTGTCCCCTATTACATGTCCAAATTTCCTCTGTTTACAAGGACTCCAGTCATATTGGATTAAGGCCCATCGTGATTTAGTTTGGCTTCACTTTAATAACATATTTAAAGGTCCTATTTACAAATGGGTTCACATCCACAGGACTGGGGTTTTGGACTTGAACTTGTCTTGGTAGGGCATGCAATTCAATTTATAACACCTATAAATGAAGGATCTTATTCCCATAGTATCCTCATAATATCATGATGCTTCTCACTAATTGATACAACTTTTCTGGTGGAAGATTCTTAAGCAAAGATGTCTTGTTTCAGTCTGGCCGAGACCTTCAGCAGTACCAGAGTCAGGCTAAGCAACTCTTTCGAAAGTTGAATGAACAGTCCCCTACCAGATGTACCTTGGAAGCAGGAGCCATGACTTTTCAGTGAGTATAATCCTGATTTCCTTATGATCATTAAGGTGTAAAATGCAATAATAAAAGTAACATCTGATTAGAGTGTTAATAATTGGTTTTTTTTTAAAGAAAAGATAACTTTTTAAATATCGTCTCTTCATAGAAGTAGCTTCTCTGGTTCTAATTCTACAAAACTGAAGTCTTGGTTTGTTTATTTAACATGTATAGTGACTTCACCCTACAATAATGTATTCATTATGCAATAATAGATAAATTTTGCTTGAAACCAGACTTGTAAAAGTTAGTACACTTGCTCAAATGTCTACTGACAGTGTGGTCTTGATCAACTCATAGCTTTCCAAGCTTCAATTTCCTCCGTAAAATAGGGAAAATAATTATAGGAGTTTTGTGAGGGTTATGAGGAAATCCATGTATATCACTTACATTTTGCCTAGCACATAGAAAAAAGTCAATAAGTGTTAGTTATTATTTAGAAAAATAAAATAATAAGAGATAGTTTAAGGGTATATCAATCAGTTTACATAATGTATACAACTTAGAGCAGAATAAAAAAACTATCAAGGGGAAGCAGACTTGGCCCAGTGGTTAGGGCGTCCGCCTACCACATGGGAGGTCTGCAGTTCAAACCCCGGGCCTCCTTGACCCGTGTGGAGCTGGCCCATGCGCAGTGCTGATGCACACAAGGAGTGCCCTGCCACGGAGGGCTGTCCCCCGCGTAGGGGAGCCACGCGCAAGGAGTGTGCCCCATAAGGAGAGCTGCCTAGCACGAAAGAAAGTACAGCCTGCCCAAGAATGGCGCTGCACACACGGACACTTGACACAACAAGATGACGCAACAAAAAGAAACACAGATTCCCAGTGCTAAGGATAGAAGCAGTCACAGAAGAACACACAGCGAATGGACACCCAGAGAGCAGATAACTAGGGAGGAAGGGGAGAGAAATAAATAAATAAATAAATCTTAAAAAAAAAAACAAAAACCAAAACTATCAAGGACTTCATCAAGAAAGTGGAAAGACAGCCCACTCAATGGTGGGAGAAAATATTTGGAAACCACCTGTCCAATACGGGTTTAATTTCCATTCTATATAAAGAGATTATACAACTCAACAATAAAAGAACAAGCAATCTGATTTAATAAATGGGCAAAAGATTTAAACAGACATTTCTCCAAAAAGAAAATACAAATGGTGAAAAAGCACATGAAAAAACATTCCATATCACTAGCTATTAGGGAAATGCAAATCAAAACGACAATAATATATCATCTCACACCACATAGAATGGCCATTATTTATAAAACAGAAAACAGTGAGTGCTGGAGAGGATGTGTAGAAATGGGAACAATCCTTCACTGTTGGTGGGATTGTAAAATGGTGCAGCCTCTGTAGAATACAGTTAAGCAGTTCCACAGGAAGCTAAATATAGAACTTTCCGTATGATCCAGCAATTCCTCTACTAGGACTATATCCAAAAGAACTGAAAACTGTGACACAAATAGATTTCTGCACACCAATGTTCATAGTGGCATTATTCACAATTGCCAAACGATGGAAACAACCCAAGTGTCCATCAACCAATGAATGGATAAACAAAATGTGGTATATACATATAATGAAATACTATGTTGCAATAAGAAGAAATGAAATTGGGACACGTGATAACATGGATGAACTTTGAAGACATTATGCTAAGTGAAGTAAGCCAGACACAAAAGGACAAATATTGTGTCATCTCATTAATATGAGCCAAATATGAAGAATAAATGCATGGAATTAAAACCTAGAATACAGGTTATTAGGAGATATGAGGAGAGCTGTGAAGTAGAATTGCATATTTGAAAATAAAAAGCATTTCTCCAGGTACATAAAAGAACGAATTTTCAATGTCAAAAAATAGGCACTTAATTGCATGGTATTTTTATATCTGTCATGGGTTAGGGAACAAGACACATAGCAAAGTTCTCATGGAATTGAGAAGAGTTTTTCTTCTGCCTGGTTTCTTTAGGACCTTCATAATTGCATTACCATCTTTTATTTCCATCCAGGAGATATTTATTAGAGGTTTGTTATTTGCCAGACCTCGTACTAAGTCCTGCCTTTAATATTCATGTCTTTTAATGAGCTTATTCTCTGATTAACAGTGACACACGTTCAGACACCTATACTATAATACCTGAGGGCAAGATGTGTCATAATCAGAATATAAATGAAATACTTTGGGAGCAGAGAGAAGGAAGCAGTGCATTCCCATTAGTAGGAAGGAGGTGGTAAGTTTGAGAAAAGTGGATAGACGGAGTGAGAAAACAAAATTTACAGAGAAAATTACAGTAGAATTGCACATTTGAAAATAAAAGGCATTTCTCCAGGTATGTAAAAGAGCATTACAATTAGAAAAAACAACATAGATGGAAATCCATGAGGACATAAAAGAATCTAGCTTTTTGGAGGATAGCATATCATTTGCTGTATTAGGATTTATTATGGAATATAGCCTATGCTTGTGAAGGGGACTGCAAATACTATACCAATAAATATGTATTTTTTTTTAAAGATTTATTTTTTATTTATTTCTCTCCCCTCCCCCACCATTATCTGCTCTCTGTGTCCTTTCACTGTTTGTTCCTCTGTGTCTACTTGCATTCTTCTCAGTGGCACCAGGAATCTGTGTCTCTTTTTTTGTTGTTGCGTCGTCTTGCTGTATTAGCTCTCCACGTGTGGCACCACTCCTGGGCAGGCTGCACTTTTTTCATACAGGGTGGCTGTCCTTGCTGGGCGTACTCCTTGCGCGTGAGGCTCCCCTAAGTGGGGGACACCCCTGCGTGGCATGGCACTCCTTGTGCGCATCAGCACTGCATGTGGGCCAGGTTGGGAGGCCCTGTGTTTGAACCTTGGACCTCCCATATGGTAGGCGGACACTCTATCCGTTGAGCCAAATCCACTTCCCATATTTTTATTTAATAGATATTAGGGAATCCTTAGTGCTTTTAAGCAGAGTAAGAGGATAGATAACATGGTCAGATGTACTTTTTAGGAATAAAACTGTATGTCAGTATAGAAGATTGCCTAGACTGAAGGCAAGGAAACCAGTCAATTGCAAGCAAGATACAGGACAGAAATGCTATTATATTTTTAAAGGGCCTGAGAGATCATATAATATGGTAGTCTTTAAACTCTGCTTTGTGGATCCCTAGTATATATCAGGACAAACTCTCATTTTATGTACTATATATGTTGGTCTTCTGAATATAATTTTTGCTGAAATAAAGAATACTATGGCTTAAAGGAAATAAGTAGCCTAACCTTTTCCCCAAGAACGTCTCCAACATGTGGTCAAATAGCCCCTTCCAGAGTGCCAGTGAGCTCCTTTCACAAGAGGAAGCCTCTTCTGTTGTTGGGTAGTTTCTAGTTGATGAAGAGTTCTCCTACCCTGGAAATTAAGAAATGTTATCAGCTTTGAAGTCACTGTTTTCTGTACCTAATAAATATTATGACATTAACCTCCAACTTTTAGGTAATCATAAAAATTTCCAATTACATTGCTTTTCCTTGTGGTTTGAAGGAGTTCAAATATGATTACACTAATTTACCATACATAATGAAAGGGTGGATAGAGTTATGACTCGGATTTTTCAAGAAATTGTTTTAGATATGAAGATTTTAGTTGAGGAATTGTGTAATAAATAAACAGTTACAGGGAAGAGGACTTGGCCCAATGGATAGGGCATCCATCTACCACATGGGAGGTACACAGTTCAAACCTTGGGCCTCCTTGACCCATGTGGAACTGGCCCACACGCACTTCTGATGCATGCAAAGAGTGCTGTGCCACGCAGGGGTACCCGCCATGTAGCGGAGCCCCACGCTCAAGGAGTGTGCCCTGTAAGGATAGCTCCCCAGCACAAAAGAAAGTTCAGCCTGCCCAAGAATGGTGCCACACACACGGAGAGCTGACACAGCAAGATGGCGCAACAGAAAGAGACACAGATTCCCGTGCTGCTGACAACAACAGAAGCGGGCAAAGAAGAACACGCAGCAAATGGACACAGAGAACAGACAACTGGGGCAGGGGCAGGGAGAAGGGGAGAGAAATAAAATAAATCTTTTTAAAAAAAAAAACAGTTATAATAAACTGTCTACATAAGTTTTTATGGAATATATTTCTTAATGGAAAGGTGTTTCCTTTCTGATTTCAAGGAGTGTGGTTTGAAATTGACTTTCTGATTTAGTCAGACTCAAAGGGCTTATGGTAGGTATTTTCTAAAGTTTTTATGGCATGAGAGTCTAATTTAAACTGTTGGAGGTACTATGGCTCTACAATTTTCTTTTTCTTTTTTTGTCTCTGTAGCTACATTATTGAGCAGGGGGTATGTTACTTGGTTTTATGTGAAGCTGCCTTCCCTAAGAAGTTGGCTTTTGCCTACCTAGAAGATTTGCACTCAGAGTTTGATGAACAGCATGGGAAGAAGGTGCCCACCGTTTCTAGACCTTACTCCTTTATTGAGTTTGGTAAGCTTTTGCCCTTCACTTCTCTATCAAGGGAGCAAGCAGTACAAAGAAGCTATTTGTTACACTGATATAATCTTGACACATTTTTCCTGAGATTTTGAATTCTGCCTCCTCTCCTATTCCACCTTGATTTGTCCTTTTGAATGAAAGGCACAGTCACAAAGACAAATACGCACACACACAGTAAAGCTTTTTTTTAGTTCGGAATATGGAAATTAGAATGAGTGAAGTATTGTTTCTTTTGGTGGAATAAGAGTCTTTAATTTTTTTTTTAAGTACTAGAAGATATATGGTAGTAGGGCAAAACATTTACTATGTGCAGAAGTAGTGAGTATGGATGTCCATATTTGTACTAAAATTATAGAAAGACTCAACACTGGTCAGACCTAGTAAAGTATCTGATGGCATTGAGCAAAGGAAATGTCCTCCATATAGGAAGTGAGGTTAAGTACATTGCTGGAATTTTTAGTTAAAAAAATCTTTGCTTTACTACCTCAATTTCTGAACTGCTTCAGGTTTGCTAGGTAAGTATGTCATCTTGATTTTTAGACACAGAAAAAAATTAGCAGAAGAAATCCAGTGTTTTAAAACTACATAGTCACTACAAATGCAAATTTATATGATGTCTAGTTTTTCAAATTTTATTTTTGTACACAGTCCACTGAGCCCGAGAAAAAATAAGACTGTCCCAGGGCTGCATGGGAAATACAGGAAATAGATGGTACACACAAATTAGCTTAAGGGATTGCTTACAAAGATAGGAATGGGATATATTAGGAGAAGCACAAGCCCAGTAACTTGGGACTAGTAGCATGGTAGTTGTTACCATCCCTAAACCTGAAGGAATGAGGGGAAGGAACAATTTCTGGAACTTGGAAGAAGAAAATTTATTGAGAAGGCCAACTTAAGAGGAGCTTTAACTTTTGGAGGAGGAGTATTGCCAGCCCAAGGTTCTCAGGAGGAGCCAAGGGAATAAATACCCTGACGTCACTCTGTACTCTCCTTCCCAACTGTTGGGGCTACCCGTTGGCTGAATCTAACTGGAAGCCAGAGGGAAGGAGTTCGCTGATGTCATCCATACAAATCAGCTTCCCAAGGCAGAAAACAGGGTGCAAAAGAGTACAGAAGAGATGTAAAGAGACAAATGAAAGGTAATCAGCACATTTAACATGAGATTCTTGCTAAAAGTTGAAAATAAGATCTTTAGTAATAAGTCATTCTTCTTACAGTTTTAAGGAATACAAATATGAGCTAAAGATGGATGAGACTGCAGTTTTATAGTGATATTTTGAGAGACTTCCTCTCACACATTTGCTTTACCTAAAGTTTAAGAATAGAATGAATTTGGAAATAGATATTGAAGAAAATGCTTCAAGGCATGTTTTTCAACCTTTTACTGATCACATAACTTTTTTGCTAGGTTAGACTGTAGTGATACTAGCTGTGCCAGCATCTTACCTTTCAAGGAATGTGTAGAATTAAGTAATGAAGGGCCCTTGGAATACAGTTTGAAAATTTCTGCTTTCAAGAAAGTCTTGCTATAGTGGATCTTAAGTTCTCTAAGCATCCTGATAGTAGATACTTCTTAATTCAAACGTATGCAAAGGATGTTTCTCCTGAATGGTCATCTAGTTAAATTTTTACATTTTACAAATAAAAACCCAAAGCCCAGATTTTGATACTCAAGAATTGGTTAACCATGGACATTGGCAGATCCAGGACTAAACTCAGAGCTTCTGATTCTAAACTCAGAGCTTCTGATTCCCTACTTTACTATTTTGATGACCATGAAATAAATTGTTAATGGCCACTTTATCCCTCATTCCAGATACCTACATTCAGAAAACCAAAAAGCTTTATATTGACAGTCGTGCTCGGCGAAACCTAGGCTCCATCAACACTGAATTGCAAGATGTGCAGAGGATCATGGTGGCCAATATTGAAGAAGTATTACAACGGGGAGAAGCACTCTCAGGTATCTCAACACAGTAAGAGCCTTAAGAAGTGGTTCACGGTTCATAAGACAAAGAGTCTTATTTAGGGGTACCTTTTATGCTGTCAGGTTCTATCAGTGTTAAAAATTTGTCTCTTAGAAATAGATTACATTACAGAACTTCCCATAAATGGTTTATTCCCAACGTGATTTTTATCAAGAGGAAACAGTGCAAAGAAATCATACTGTTTCCAAGGTATTTACAAAATCATGTAAATTATATACAGAAACACTTGCACAAGTTAAGGGAAATGAAAAGAAAAGTGAGAGGAAGTTGTCAAAAGATTTATTGCAGCGGTTTCCTGAGTAGGCTATTTAGAGACTTTACTGCTAATAGGGCAATCTTTGTAAAATGCCCTTTTGATCAAGGCATTCAATCTGCTGAAACACTTAAAATAATTTTAACTACAAATAAAATCCCATGTGGTCTGAATGTAATTTTCATTTACTTAATCACTATTATTGAATGCTCGATATTTGTAAGGTATTATGCTCTATGGGGTAGAAAATAAGGAGATCACAAATGGCTCTCAACCTCCTGCTTCACAAACATATTACTTCAGCCACGTAGCTTCTTCACCATCCTTAATGGTCCATTCTTACCTGATGCTAGACCTGTTCTTTAAAATCCAGACAAGAACTGCCTTTCAAAGAAGGCTTCTCTGATCCTCACAGCCAGCCCAGATCACATTCATCCTTTATTTTATTTATTTTATTTTTTTGTGGTACTGGGCCAGGGATTAAACCTGGGTCCTCATATGTGGGAAGCCGGCACTCATCCACTGAGCCACATCGGCTCCCACGTTGGTTTTTATTTGTTTGCTTGCTGTTTGTCTTTGTTTTTAGGAGGCACTGGGACTTAAACCCAGGACCTCCCATGTGGGAAGCAGATGCTCAACCACTTGAGCCATATCTGCTCCCTTTCTTCTGTTCTTTAACTCTTGGAGCACTTAGCTATATAATAGTTTTTAGCACATAATTGTGTGTATGTGTGTATATAAAAATACATATATATGTATTTACATAAATATATATACGTAAGCTCTTTAAAGGTAATATTTATGTTTCATATCTATTTCATATATTTCTTTTATATCCTTCACAGTAATGGTCACAAAAGCATGCTTTAATGAGTATTTCTTGAATTTAACCTTGCTACATAATTTATTAATAAATGGGATTTCTCATGTAGAATGAAGTTCAAGCTTTAACCTTTATGTTAATAGTCTGTAGTTATCCTAGTATGTATCTTCACAGTCTGTGAATATCAAAATTTGGGTGAGTAAGTCTATAAGTTTTCATCATAACAGACTTCCATTTTCTACCTGAGATAAAGTAGACCAGTAAAGGAATTTTTCTTTAATCCAAAGTTTATATATTGGTTAATTAATCAGTAGTGTAAAGGATTCTCTTATAGTACTTTGCTGGTTAATACAAAGCTGATGTGCTGACTGAAGAAGATTTACTTCTCTATCCTTAAGTAGCGTGATCTGTTTGGAAAGATAAACATCCTCACAGAGTAATTAATAAACTATAAAAGGAAGCAAACATCTATCAAGCACTTTGTGTTAGGCAATATACTAGGGGGACTTTAACATATATTTTATGTACTCTTTATAGTAATTCCATGTGAAATGGGTGGTATCAAACCAGTTTTACAGATCAAGAAGCAGAGGCTCAGAAAAGTTCTCACTAAAAGTCACACTGCTAGTACCTGGCAGAATCTATTGACCTCCAGTATCTTTGTTCATCTTCTGTTTCTAACAGTTTTAAATGGATATATAGTCAATAGGAGCTATGAAAGTATAGAAGGAAGTGGATAAATGGGTGGACAGGAAAGATTTCCTCATTTTAAATAGATTAGGAGAAAGTAAGAGTAGTCTTCTTCATGAAAGGAAAAATGCCCTGAACAAAGCATATTTAAAGGACAGTGAGCTTAGCTAACTCCAAAGAATGTTTCCTGCTCTTTAAGCCTCTTCACAGTAGGAATCCATCTTTTATGCCTCTTCTCTTTCTGATTTCTAAAGTTTTCCAGCTTGTCTACTTTACTTTTAAGACTCAAGTAGTCCCTATGGTTACTTTCAGCACGATCAAGTTATGCCCCCCATCCCTTTTTTTTAACTGCATAAATACACCAATTTCTTTAAGCCATGTTTTTCTTCCCATTCTAAGGTGTTACCCCTATTTGACTATAAATTTCACAAAGGTAGGAGTTGTGTCTGGTTTTTTGTTGTTGTTATTTTTTTAGGGGGAGGTACTAGGGATTGAACCCAGGACCTCATACATGGGAAGCAGGTATTCAACCACTGAGCTATACCTGCTCCGCAGATCAAGTATGTTTTGATGAGCATTGTATCCTCCAGCACATTGCACAGTGTCTATAACGTGTATTTGCTAAATGACTTCTCCAATTAGTAGCTTTTGTTTTTCAAAATTTTCCTATGTAGAGGAATTTTCTTAACTTTTGTTTATTGTGTATGGTCTAATAACTGTTCCTTTGCCTGGTTATTCTCATTAGATATAGTTTCATTCAGAAAATATTTATTGAGAACTGACTATATACCAGGTCCTGTTATAGGCACTGGGGAAATAGCAATGACACAGTAGCTAAAAGCCCATATTCAGTGGAGTATACATTTTAATAGATAGGCTAGAAAGATTAATTGCAGCAGTGCCAAGGTTGTTTTGCATTCCCTTGCTGTCTTCTTGAATGGCTAGGTATTCTTTTTACAGGACCAGTTGCTCATTTAGAAGTGACTGCCATGCCTATGACATTAAGTATTTCTACATTTCCCAATCAAAATCAGTCTCTATTAAGCAGCTCCAAATATTCCAAAAGCATTCTCTAAGGAAAAACAAGCAAATTCAGATTATAAAATTTTTTTTTTCAAAAATTTAAATTTGATCAGAATCCTTTTATGTCAAACTGAGTTTTTTCTTGTTATTTAATCTAATATAGCTTGTTTCTATCTGGCTATTTCCCTGAGTGGTCAGTTAACAATTACAAGGTGAAAACATTAAAAATGTATATAGAAAAAAAAACTTTGCAGAAAATGCTTAAAAGTTTATGTACTAGATATTGATAGTTTTCTAGCCCCTGTTATTGTATTTTAGTTACAACAACATTCCTATGTCTGTAGAAATATAATTTCTGGTAGCTTTACCTTTATTTAAGTCTTTACTATGTGAAGAGTATTAGAAATTTGGTATCAGTAAATGTGGGAATATAGCTTAATAGTGTCTGGTTAATTGACTTTTCTGGTTACCTGAGTTTAGCCTTATATGAATTATCAGTTTCAAAATATGAGACAATGTGATGTAGTGCATTGAAAGATTATGAAGATTATTACTTTAAAATATCAGCTAACATTTATCAAGTGTCTACCATATATAGGCATGTGCTCACTTTATGCATTCTCATGTACCTACCATCCTATGATGTAGTTACTATGGTTATCTCCATTTTATAGATGAAAAAACTAGGTCTTAGAAAGGTTAAGTGACTTGATCAACATTACATGGCTTGTGCCTCTGAGGTATGAACCAAATAGTCTGAGACCAGAGTCTACATTTCTAACCATTTCAAGAATTTGAACATAATTTTGTCTGATAATTTAAAAATGTATTGTAGATGTTATATTGCTTCAGAATCATGAGTTAATCAGGATGTAACTTTGCCCTAAAAATGATCATTTAAGTTTAATGGTTGTTGAAATTTTAAAAGTTTGATACCCTTGGCATTCCATTCCTTCTGTTTCTTTTCTTTCCTTGCCTTGTTTCCATTTTCTTGAAGCAAAGTGCTTTAGGTCCTGTATTAGTCAGCCATAAAGGGTGCTGATGCAACGTTCCAGAACTCTGTTGGCTTTATAAATGATTTTTATTTAGGGTAAAAGCTTACAGTTACAAGACCCTAAAGAGTCCAACTCAGGGTACCATAAGAGGTACTTCCTCACCCAAAGTCTGTTGCCACGTGTTGACGTGGCTGCTGATATGTGCGTAGGTTCAGCCTTTCTCTTCCTCTTAAGGCTCTATGGGCCCAGCTTCTTCTGATCTCAGCTGTAGGCCAGAGAGCTTGTCTCTCTTCCCCTGGCATCTTTCTGGGCTCAGTTGCTTTGTTTTTTTCACAAGGTCAGCTGTAAACTATCAGGCGGATGTCTCTTCTCTCTCTGGGGCTCCAGCATCAAAACTAAGTTCTTTCCTCTGCCCTGTCTTTTGGAGCTCTCTCTCTTCCTCTGTGCTCTTCTTTGTGTATCTGCTTCTGTGTGAGAGTCCGTATCATCAGCCCACTAAAGGGGCTGGGACTCATTGCTGAGTCTTACGCTAATGAAGTGGTTGAATCAAAGCCCCAATTCCAACATGATTTAATCAGATATCTCAGCTGAGTCCAGTACAGGCAAAGGGAATCACATCCAGAGGAACAGACCAGTTTACAAATGCAATCAACATCTCTTTTTTGGCATTCATAAATAACATCAAATTGCCACAGGTCCCAAGAAGAAACAGCCCTTATCTGAGGTTTAAACATATTGATATGATGAAGAAAAGATGCGTACACTACATAAAAAATAATCATTGAACTTTAATGCAAGTAGTCCTTCATAACTTACTGCCTATTTGATATAGTGCCACTCAACTTTGGTTATTTTTATGTCTTAGTGCTTTTGATAAAATACTTCCAGGGACTAATTGATGCTTTCTTTTTTTTTTCCTTTTTGACAGCATTGGATTCAAAGGCTAACAATTTGTCCAGTCTGTCCAAGAAATACCGCCAGGATGCGAAGTACTTGAACATGCGTTCCACTTATGCCAAACTTGCAGCAGTAGCTGTATTTTTCATCATGTTAATAGTGTATGTGCGATTCTGGTGGCTGTGAACTAGTGAATCCAGTCACTGGAAGGGATAACCTAGAACCCAACAGGTATATGTTTTCAGGAAGCTGAGCTCACAGGGATGTGTATTAGAAGCCAAGTGGAACTTCTGCCTCTAAAGACCTTGCAAGAAAAGACATGTCCTGAAAATGAAAGGTCACACCTCATTTAATGAAGCTTAACCCTATGTAGAATCTCTTTGGAGGACATGGGTGCTAAGCCATGGATGTTATTAGGGATCAGTAGATTGTTTTATTTTGTTTTTTCCCTCCCAGTGTTTTACATTTTTTAAATAGCACTGACTGGGACATTCTCATTCTCTAATGAATCCATCAGTGAGATTGATTTAACCAACTTGTACTAGCAACACTCTGAATTCCTTCAGAGAATGCAGCCCTATGGAAAGTTTTTGACTCAAATCAACATTCCTTAGTTGGTGACATTTGTGATTTTCTGTAATCTGAGTTTTGATGGCCTTTCGAACAAAACTCTAGTATGTGAAGGTTGATTGCTGTGCTGCACAGATCTTGTCTATTGACCCCTGTAGGAAGTTAACTCTTGTTGTTTTCCTTTTGTGATATTTTGCTTATTGCACATTTGCTCTAGGGTTAAATGAATTATATTAAGATGCCTTGAAATTATATTGTAGCACTCCTTAATTAAGAAGCTAAAATCTTTCATTTATTCCTTAAACAAAAGATTTAAATTAGTTTGGGACAGTCTTTTATTTTTCAGCATCTGGTTTATATTAATAGAGTATAGCATATGGATGGCCAGAGGTCCCTGGGTTAATGAGAAGAAAGGTCCAGCTCATAACTATAGCTTTCCCCTGCCCCTTCATCACTTTCCCCACTATTGTTTTCCTCTTCCATAATTTGCTAACATCTTAAAAAGTTCCCTGTGCCCAGTAGTTTCATGCCCCATAAACTTCTTCCAGGATATTCTTAAATTTCAAAATAGAAAATGTTTATCTGTGTAGTGAATTAAAAGTTTTTGTAGAGCAACTATTCAAACTACTCCATACATTTATCTTAGAAAGACTCTGAAAACTCCTCATTCCTCTTTCAGTTTATATAAATTCTTTGAGAATGTTCTAGAGATTATTGATTTACAGTGGCTTCTGTTAATAAAAGTACCTATCCGTTTTTCCCTTTTGTGCTCAGGGATGATGGAAATTTCCTTTTACTTTCTGAGGTAGACATTTTTTAAATGGGGAGAATAGACCTTTTAAATATTTTCACAAGGGTCTGCAATGTAACTTGTAGCACTTACACATACTACAAATACTTCTTTAAATTATACAGGAAAATGAGCCAAATTCTTACATCTCAACATATTTGGTAAGCAGTTTTCTAACTTTTGGGATCATCAAAACTACTGCCTTTATTCCTGCTTCTTTTTATTCCTGATAATTTACAGAACTAGAACAAAAAAATTTTTTTTCACTTTGGACCTAATCTGCCAATTGGAGTTTTGTGCATGAAATATGAAGTTACTTTTTAGAAAGTGTAAATGCTTTTAAGTCCCTGAAAGACTTGTCCCTAAGTAGTAATGCTGGTAATAAAAGCCTTTGAGAGGCTGACAACTTTAGTGGTACCTTAGCATTTGGTGCTTCTATTGAAGTGGAGAGTGGCAGCTCATTGTTGAGAGTTGCATGCTGCAACCTGGTGGTCAGCAACTAAATAAATACTTCTAGAATGTTCTCTTTAGTGTGTTTTGTTATCTCATTAACTTACTACATTACGTATATCCTTTCTAGTTTTTTGTCTACCTAATCTCAGTAGATTCATTTAAAAATGAAGAGGGAAGGGGGAGATTTTGAACAAAGGCACAAGAAAGTATTATGATTAAGTGTTAAGATTAGGGAGGTAGAAAAAGGAGAGAATAAGACTCATAATAAATAAGGCTTCTACTTTCTGTACTTCATAGGAGGCCCTAAGATCTTACAGATGAAATGTATCAGTGACCAAACAGGCATCTAACATAGAATGTGATAAACACTGTAGGGTTATTGGGGACACATTAAGAAAGGACACCTAATTCACTTGAGGAGGAAGTTGATAAGGGAAGACTTTCTGGGCAAGGAGGAGAATGGGGCTTCTAGGCAGAGTCATGGCATGTGCATGAGGTAAGAGAAGGAGGCACATTTTAGGAATTGTGGTCTGGTTCAGCTTAAGCATTGGCAAGGGAGAAGACAGGAGGAAGAACTAGCCTGGTACACTGTCATAAAGGGACCTTACTACCCTATTGGCTGTGGCGAGGAATGTTAGATCATATTTATAGTTTCAAATGATCATTCTGGCCATAACGAAAAAGATATATTCAAGAGAGACAAGCCTAGAATCAAGAAGATGAAACTGAGGAACCATCAAAAGCAGAATGCAACATAGGAGGTAGGTTTCAAGTGACTTTCAAGAAGGGAGTGATCAGAAGTTCCGGATAATAACTAATACTTAGATAATGTTTTCTTTGTGTTAGGAGCTTAATTCTCTTACTGACCTTTTGATGTAAGTACTGTTCACACCATTTTACAAATTTTTTTTTTTTTTTAATTTAATTCCCCTCCCCTCCCCCGGTTGTCTGTTTTCTGTGTCTTTTTGCTGCGTCTTGTTTCTCTGTCCGCTTCTGTTGTCGTCAGCGGCACGGGAAGTGTGGGCTGCGCCATTCCTCGGCAGGCTGCTCCCTCCTTCGCGCTGGGCGGCTCTCCTTATGGGTGCACTCCTTGCGCGGGGGACTCCCCTACGCGGGGGACACCCCTGTGTGGCACGGCACTCCTTGCGCGCATCAGCACTGCGCATGGGCCAGCTCCACACGGGTCAAGGAGGCCCGGGGCTTGAACCGCGGACCTCCCATGTGGTAGACGGACGCCCTAACCACTGGGCCAAAGTCCGTTTCCCTCATTTTACAAATTAAGAAACTTTACAAAAGAGCTAAAAAGTGATGGAGCTAAGATTCAAACCTAGGCCATTTGACTCCAGTCTGTGCTTTTACCCACTATACTGTACCACTGAGAGGTCAAATAAAATACCAACAAAGGTATTTTGAATTTAACAGTAACTTAATACAGGCAAAAGTTTCACTGGAGCAGTGGGGACAGAAGCTGTATTGCAATGGGTTTTGGATTGTGTCAATCACTGAGAAGTGAAGATGCTGTCACTTTTCTGGTTATAGCACTAAACTTCATAATGTCTTTTTAATTAAGAAATCTCACATGGCAAAATTTAGAAATCCTTAGCACATTTTACATAAATCTAATTACTTAAAATACCTGACAGTGGTTCTTAAAGATTTTTGGGAAACTTTTCAAAATTTGATCTAAGGTATGTGTCTTTACCTCAGAAAAAGTGTTCATATATGCATGCACATCCATCAGATATCACATACCATTTCAGGGTGTGCAAGGACTGCAAAGCCTGTATGTGACCTAGTTATCCATGGTTCCCAGTTAAGAATCACAGATATTTAAGACATGGAACTCAAATACCAAAAAAAAACAAAAAAGAAACCAAAAACATTGAAACTGTCCAGCTATAGCAAATCAGAAGAATTCTATTATTTGAACTAACTTTGTGGATGAGATGTGTTCTTTAAAAATTATGTGTATAGAAAATGTATATCCAATCATAATTTCCTATAGATTTGCATTTGGGGATTAAATTTTCTCATTGCCTCAGTATCACACTTAAGGATTTTCTTCTTTTGTCAGAAAACTGCAAAAGCAAGTTAAGGCAAATGGGTTATCATTTTGCATACATAGGATTTAATAAAATTTGTGACCATACATGAGTGACTTTTTTTAGTTCTAATAAAGTTTGTATCAAATGCTGTAACAGAATCCATGTATTAGATTAGAAATATTGTTGGAATTTTTGCTTCCATATGGTAATCAAGACTAATTTTTTTTCTCTCATAACTTCCATTTAAAAAAATTTTTAAATTAAAAAAAAATTTTTAAAGATACATGGATCACACAAAATGTTACATTAAAAAATATGAGATTCCCATATACCCCACTCCCCACACCCCCAATCCTCCCACATCGACAACTTCTTTCATTAGCGTGGTGCATTCATTTGATGTGTACGTTTTGGAACATTGCTACACAGCATGGATTATAGCTTATGTTGTAGTTTACACTCTCTCCCAGTCCATTCAGTGGGTTATGGCGGGATTTGTAGTGCTTTGCATCTGTCCCTGCAATATCATTGAGGACAACTCCAAGTCCCCAAATCCCCCCGTATCACACCTCTTTTTCCCTCTCCCTGTCTTCAGCAACTCCCATGGCCACTGTCTCCACATCAATGATACAATTTCTTCCATTGCTGGAGTCACAATATTTCTATAGTAGAATACCAATAAGTCCTCATTAATTCATATTTTATTCCTCCATCCTGAGGACACTGGGATGGCGATGTCCACTCCACCTTCAAATAGATCCCACGTGACTGCAGTGCCTTGCCAGTGGGCACTACATTGGAATTTGTGCTCCTAAGTGTGATGGAGTGGGACTCAGTTGTGACCTCTCTACGCATGCCTCTTCTATCACTGTGGTTGGCACTGGGGTTGGTGTGTGCGCAGAAGACTTGAGTCCTTGGACTGTGTGTGCCAACTGGGCCCTGGGCCTCAGCAGAGTTGCAACACCTATTCTCTGGTTCGTTGTACTTACCCAGGTCAGCTAACGGAAGTGAGGATGGTCCACTTCCATTTATTGAGCACTATATATTAGGCATTGTACATGTGTTACAGTCCTTATAACCATTTTCTGTGTTTGCCCAAGGTCACATAGCTAGCAAGTAGAAGTAGTTCGATTGAAATCCAGGCCTGCTTAATGTGTAACTGCTACACTGTCATGTTTACTACTTACTCCTAAATAATCATGTAAATTTGTTTGTATTAAGCACTGGCATTTCACTTTGTCCTATCAAATTATTAGTATGCTTATTTTGAAAAAGTATTTTACAGTTTTATTGTTTCAGTCTTGTTTTATTCCATGTCATTTCCCCCTTTAATCCTTTGTATTTTATTTTATACTGTTGTCATCTCATTTACCCTTTCTCATCCTGGTTTGTGATATCTTATTTGCTGGTTTTAAAAAAAAAACTTTTCTTTTGCTCTCAACCATTCAATATTTTTCTATATCCAGTACACTTAGAGTTTAGCATGGTGGCTTTTTTGTTTCTGATATTTCTCCCTCTTTCCTATGTTTTCTTTACCCTTTCTCTTTTCTTTGTCCTCTTTCTATTTTTATCCCTTTCCTAGTGTGACGATACATCTTTGCTTCTGTCAATGAGTACTTTGAAATCACTATTATTTTATTTACTTTTTAGTTTAGGCCTTGTCTTACCTTGAATTGATGTTATAATTTTATCCAACATATATCAGTTAATGCAAATATATCCCTGCTCTAAGAAATCCCTTTTTAAAAAATTTCAAACATTGCCAGAATTCTTCAAGAAGCAAGCCACTCTAGTTTGCCTTCTATTCTTCTACATGTAGAGCTTCAGAAAGAGCTAATCATATCTCATTTCCTATAGAATTAAATATCTAAGTCTGTCATCTTCAATCTGGCCCCATTGTACCATTCCAGACTCTTCTACCGCTCCCCTATCACCTGTAATTTGCCCCAGCCACACCAAATTATTTACCTCTCTCTAACCAGTCAAGCACTTTACCTGTGCCTTTACTTATTCTGTGCTTTCTTTCCAGAATATTCTTTGTGCTTTATCCCATCCTTTTCATTTTCAATCTGTCAAAGTTCTCATCTTTCAAAGATCCAGCTTATACATCTCCTTGGTATTATAAAAGCCTTTCTAACTTCTTATTCCCTCTTTCCAACTAACCTGGAAGAAGTTATGATTTTACCCTCCCATAGCAACTTGTTCATATTTCTAGTGTAGAATTTACCAGTTTAAATTATCAGCAGTTGTACGCTTTTTGTTTTCTTGTTTATACCGTGTGAACTCAGAATGAATACATTGAAAGACAAAAACTTATTCACACGTTTTCTGGAACTGAACTGTTCTCTAAATCATGGATATGCATATAACTTGAATGCAAGAAGGAAACAAAGTGGGGTAAAATGTTGTCAACCTGGGAAAGGAATGGGAAAAGAAAGGAGCACATTAGAAAACAGAACAAAGAGGACCAACAGGAATTTTATATAGTGAACATATGGAAGAACAAGGAAGAAAGATAATATAGTAAATTAAATAGGTTCTTTGGAGGAAACAACTGAAAGGTACGGGATGATGAAGAAGAGGAAATTAAGGTCTGTAGACAAACTAGAGTTGGAGAGAAAACCCAAAAGTCAAATAGACTGGCAGATCTCATCTTGGGAATGTTTCCAGTTGACTACAGAGCCCTAATGCATATGGTTGCTTTTATATGTAGATAATGTTGGATGTGGATAAGATTAGATGAGCTTTTCATATCAATTGACTCCTTACCAATTTTACTCTGAAAAAGTGACTGCACAATTCCATGATAAATACCCTGACCAATATGTTCTATAAGACATACTTAACTATGCTACACTTAAGAAAAACTGGTTTAAGACTTACTTTTTACCAACTTATGGCAGTTTGCACTTGCCAAATTTTTCCTCCAGTTTGCAGATTGTGTACAAAGTGAGATTTGTTGGACCCAGCATGCAAGGGCATACAGTAAGACCTATAAAAGTAGAACTAAAGAGTGTATCTATTTGTATGCCTTTTGTTGAACCGTCTGCATTAATATGCAGTATGTTTATTCGCACATTTAGACTTTTTTCCATATAAATTTTTTTCTTTATTTTTAAAGGAGCCTTAGATTACATACATGTTATATTGAAAATATAGGGGATTCCCATATACCACCACCTTCTCCCCCTCCCCACTTTCCCCTACTAACAACATCTTTCATTAGTGTACGTTTGTTACAATTGATGAACACATATTGAAGCATTGCTACTATAGTTTTTTACATTATGTTTTACACTTTGCACCACACAGTTTTGTAGGTTTTGACAAAATGTATAATGGCCTGTATCCATTATTAGAATATCACACAGAAAGATTCCAATGTCTCAAAAATGCTCCACATTACACCTATTTTTCCCTCTCCCTCTCCTCAGAACATCTGGTGACCACTGTCTTTATATTAATATTACAAGTTCTTCTGTCACTAGAATAATAAGTCTACTTTAGTCCATAGTTGCAGTCCCCCCTTAAGTTTGTTCATTCCTGTCTCTTGAGTATTTGGGGATGGTGATGCTTACTCTGCTTCCACTTGAGAGGGGGCTTAGATCTTGTGGGGCAGATGAATGGAACTGTCTTCCTTGCAGTTGAAGATACTCTGGTTCTTGGGTTGGACGTTGTCCATCATCATCGTTTTGTTAGATGTCCTGGGCAAGTCTGATGAACTGGAGAGCAGATGTTGGCTGCAACTCTGCTGATTCAGGGCTCATCCGGCATATGGACAGCTGGAAGATTTAAGTCTCTGGGACATATATTTAATTGGTTAGTGCTAATTATAGGTTCAAATGAAAGAGATAGAAGAACCATGTGTTTAAAAATTATAAATGAGTCTAACTGATACCTTGGGGGTATCCAAGGTAAGTCTTGCTGATAGGGTGCTGATTTCCTGGGTTGTCCGCCCTGCCTAAAGTGTCTAGCTGTCTCTAGAGCCCCCAGGAGCACCCCTATTTGAGGCACTGTTTACTGTGGCAGACCTTGAGATCCTCCTGAGACTGTACACTTAGACTTTTTAAATTAATGTATTAGGCTTTCAAGTAGGTAGTTCTTGATTTTTCTCCCATCTTTACACTCGACTTTTCTTTCCATCCTTCTCAAATTCAGTTTCCCCCAGTTGTGGACTTGGAACTTAATATTACAAAACTCTGCTTGCTAAAGAGCTTCCAAGCAACAGTTTAAGATCTTCTGCTCTAGTCTATCCACTTGCTTATAGGATTTATGTAGATGTATTTATTTTTGATGTTCTTGTTATAACAGTAAACCTTGCTGGAACCATACACAAAACAGCATATTCATTTTCAGTAGTTTATTTTCATTAATAAACTGAATAATTCAATGGTGTAAAATGGACATTAGTGAAGTAGGGATAGAGATTTAACTGAAACTGCAACAGAGACAAATTATTTACCTCATATACAGCAACAGTTTGTGAAGGTGAATGGACAGAGCATTGAGCTGGGAGGCAGAAGGCCTGGCTTCCAGGCCCAGCGCATCATTCATTAGCTGTAGAACGTCAGGTAAATTATTTAGACATTATGTTCCTCAGTTTCCTCATCTGAAAAATGCAAATGGTATCTGCTCTGCCTACTCAAAGTGGGCTATCTGAGGAGGCAAAGGAAGTAAAATGCAATAGAGGGCTGTGAGGGTTTTATGAACCACAGAGTTGGCCCAGTGGTTAGGGCGTCCGTCTACCACATGGGAGGTCCGCGGTTCAAACCCCAGGCCTCCTTGACCCGTGTGGAGCTGGCCCATGCGCAGTGCTGATGCGCGCAAGGAGTGCTGTGCCACGCAGGGGTGTCCCCCGCGTAGGGGAGCCCCATGCAGAAGGAGTGCACCCCGCGTAGGGGAGCCCCATGCGCAAGGAGTGCACCCCGTAAGGAGAGCCGCCCAGTGCCAAAGAAAGTGCAGCCTGCCCAGGAATGGCGCCGCCCACACTTCCCGTGCCGCTGACGACAACAGAAGTGGACAAAGAAACAAGACGCAGCAAATAGACACAGAGAACAGACAACCCGGGGAGGGGGGGAGTTAAATAAATAAATAAATCTTTAAAAAAATAAATAAATAAATAAAACAGTATCACCATCACTATTATTATTACTCCTCCTACTGCTGTTATTCCAATTGTCAAGGGAAGAATTTGTGACCAGTCAGTCCTGCCTGTTCTGGGGAACTAAAATCCCAGTTCCATAATTAGTTTACTCTTGATGGGACAAGATTCCTGGTCTGATTACACTGCTTACAGTACAGTATTTAGGATTCTTTTCTCAGACTGTGACCTATAGTTCCCAGAAGAGGGCAGCAAAACTACAATCCAAAGGCTCTCTGCCACTTCCTCAATTATGTGTTAAACTAGCTTCTCTTTAGGCGACAGACTGAAGCAATTCCCATTATAATAAGTACCATAACATTCAGTCATTTCAAATATTATTTTGCCTCTTCTGCACCCTCTGAAGAAAATAATTTTAATTATTTGACCTGTATAACCAGAAACCTTGAATCATGTTTTTCTGTTTAAACCCAGATCTTTAAAAATCCCAGCACCAGTTTTTAAATAAATCACCTTTTGTAAAAAGAAAGTAAGGCATTCAGTCCTGATTCTTTTCATTAAAATATCTAGTTAAACTCAAAAAATGATTCTCAACAGTGTCTAAATATGTCTGTGCCATAGAGTCTGCCTGTGTCATGTGAAGCAAATGTTACCTATATCTAATCTTTCTCATTCTTTGTTTCATTATTCAAATTTATTTTAAAAGCCTTGTGGTTTTATACCTTTCATCAATGATATCAGCAGCTAACATTTGAACATGTCTTAATAGCATGTTTTCCCTGGATCCTCACCATAACCTGTGAGGCTGGTAGTCATTATTGCCATTTTGCAGACAAATTTCCTCGTCTGTAATCAGAATAGCTTCTCTTTACCTGAAGAGAAAAGTGCAGGGTGGGAGATAACTCATATACCAGGAGAGACCCAAGGAGTAGATATTTTCTAGATGTGCTAGCAGATCCGGTTCTGAATTTGATGCTTTTTATGTCTGCTTTATTACAACCAGAGAAGTCTTTCAACTATAGTTCTTCAGTTCCTTCTGCTTTTGCCAGTTCATTTCTGGCTCTGCTCTTTGGAATAAAATTACCTAGTTTCCCACTGCCTCCCTCCCATACTGCCGCCCTCCCTTAGTCAGAGCTCTCTTTCCAGTCCAGCAAAACCTCTTCCTGTTCTTGGAATTGCATCATATTCTTGGCTTAATGTAGACCAGCACCCCCACATTGGCACTAGGGAGTGTACAGGCCTTCTTTTTGGTTGAAAGTTCTTGTTTGGTGAGCACAGAATAAGTCACTCACTTCCTGACTTCTAGCCCTGGCTACATTTGTCTCTGAAAAAAAAAAAAATTACCCCCCAGATTTTTGTCTGTGTGTTTATAAATCACTTTCACTCCAGCCCTATCCTGAAATGAGCAAGATTTTACCAAGTAATGAAGGTAGGGAAAAGTATTTGAGGTAGAGGGAATAGTATGTGCCCCCTGTTGAATGAGCTGTTTACCCTTGCTATTTCTAATTCTTCACTTCTTAGAAACTTTTCAACCCAGCCTAATCTGGTGTTGCCTCCCCGCCACCCCCCACAAAATGTGTTTATTTGGTTTTCACTAAGGGCACTAATTTCCTCCATATTACCAAATCCAGTGGGTACGTCAGTCTTTTCTTACTTGACATCTGAATAGTGTCTGTTGCTATTGACCACATCCTCTTTGACATACTCGGTATCTTCCTTTGTTTCTTTGTGCCCTATTGTTTTCCTCCTACCTTCCCCATGGATCCTCAGTAGTCTTTGCAAGCTTCTCTTTCTCTACTAACTTCTTAAGGGTTGGTGCTCCTCAGGACCCTGTTCTAGGTCAACCCCTCTCCTCTGAGAAATCTCAGTCCCTTCCATGGCTTCAGTTGGGATCCATAGGCCACTGACTCCCAAATCTCTACCTCCCCTAACTCCAGACTCATACATTCAACTGCCTTCTAGAACCTCTCTAATTGGAAATTCTTGAAACCGTATTAATCAGCTCAAATCCTCAAACTTATTTCTCTTCCAAAGTTCTTTATCTAAATATACATCCTTCTCCTTATACACCCATTGCTCTAGCCAGAAACCTGGGATTTATCCTTGATTATTCTCTTGCTCATCCTACATATTCAACCAATAGCCAAATCCAGTCAAATTTACTTCCCAAATACATCTTGAATCTATCCACTTCTCCCCATCCTCACCACCACCATCTTGCCTAGGTTATCAATGGCTATGTGGATTTCGGCAGCAGTCTTTTTGCTAGTTTCCCACCTCCACTTTTTCTCCCTTGGATCATTTTCTACCAGTTACCAGAAGGTTCTTTACAAATAAGTTCATCCCCCTGTTTAAAATCCTTTAGTTGCTTCCCACTATCCTTGGGATGGAGTCCAAACTTCTTAACATAAGATACCCATGGTCAGGCCCCTGCCTACCTGCCATCAGTGTGTGCTCCACTCATGCTGGCCTGCCAGTTCAACACACATACCCTGATTCCTCTAGCTTCCAGGTCTTCTCAAAGGCTGCTCCCTTTGCCTACTGTTACAGGCCTCAAACATATCTGGACTAAATTCTACCCCTAAATTGTGATTTATCATATGCTTGAATCAGAACAGTAGTACTTAACTTTTAATTAATCCTTGAATTAAAACTAGAGTTAACTATATCATCCTATACATTTTTTATTTCTTTGAAAAATATGCCCAAGGGTATGCTCTAATGAAAATATGAACCAAAATTAACTCAGATCAGGATTGATTTTTATCATAGCTGAATATAAACTGGACCGTGTGTATGTGCATATGTGTGTGTAGAACCATAAATGTTTTCTTGATTGTTATTCATCATGACATTCTAGCTTAGGAATTTTTTCTTCCTTTCCAGCTGGCTTTTACCACTCTCTTTACTTACCTCTCCACACTTCTTCTTTGGTTGCCCTACACTTGCCCCTTGATGGCTCCAGTTTGCATGCAGTGGTGGCTGCTGTGGGGCTGCGGTTAAATAGAACTGCTCAGACTGCAACAGGAAAGCATTGAATCGAAAGCGAAGGGGAGGAAGCACAAACCGATACCCACCACAAAGCTGCTGAGTGCCCAGTGTGACCCAAGCCGCACCCTCTGATGAAGAGTCTTGTGGAGGAGTAAGAAGCCACAGAGTTTAATAAGTCATCAGCACAGCCTGCCCTCCACTTCCCCCAATCCAGCGCTCCTGGATCACCACGAGGATCACCAGGTACTGACCTAAGAAGGTGGGTGATGACAGAAAAGCCACCAGAGAGGTGGAGGCTGGGGAAAGGTCCCTGGAATGAACGCCTGGAGACTGTTCAACTCAAGCTCCCCTCAGTTCAGCTCAGTGAACACGGAGAACCTGGGTATGAGGGTGTGCCTTAGAGGGGGCTCCCATGCTCCCCCCAAATACCTTTGCTGTCAGCCTGAAAGGCTGCTTCTACCAGTAGCCAAAACTTTTATTTTATAATGGAAGATAAAACCCCTGTGAGCATCAGATACCTTAAATTCACACAGAGAAATAAATGCCTTTTCAGATTCTTTCCTGTCCTTGGCTTCAGTGGAGAGAGAAGGAAGAAGGAAGGAGATGGGAGCATCAAGACATCTTCACCTACTTTCTGATTTTGCCCATGGCCACCCCTGACTATATGTGACTCCTATTCCCTTTGCTATTGAAAGAGATGCTAATTGTTCAGCAGCTTGAATTACTGGCAAGGGGATGAAAAGTGGGGGAGAATTTGTAGTCAACAAGTCTAGATTTTAAACACCGGTGAGATTGGAAATTCCTTGCAATTATAGAGCTGCACAGTGGTTCACTGCATCAGAATCCAAGGAGGCAAGAGCTGGGCTCCAATTTTGCAGCGGAAGAGCAGAGCACAGAAAATGGAAGTGACCCTCTTAGTCTGCGGGAGAGGCTGCTTGGCTGGGCTGGAAGTGGGTGCTTGGTTCTTTACAGTGCCAGCCTCACACTTCAGATAAGAGAACAGGAAATACAGTTAGTGCAGCTGCGAGGGGAGAGAGAACTTAATGTGTACCCAAGACCAGACGTTACTCTCTGGCCTCTTTGCACTGCTCTGCCCCATCCTGTACGGGACCAGGACTGATTTGACGGAGCTCTGTAGAGGAGGTGAAGCATGCCTTGAGACCTGCCCCTGTCCCCTGCAGCTCTCTCACCCCTTCTGTCCTGCTCAGCTTCTCTTGAAAATCTAGAAAATCTTCCACAACCTAGAGCATTCACGAATGGAGGAATTTTAGGCACTGTGATTGGAGGTGAGGGAAATAATTCTGGAGTTGGTGGACCTCCTGGGAGTCTCTTACAAGGCCAGAGCTACAAGTGGTAGAACTATGTCCTCTGTTTTAGCACCCCCAGCAGCAGTGAATTGGGAGGGATCTAAGGGACGAGGAAAAAGTGGGATTTATAGTTTGGGTGGAAACAATCCCTCCTCCTCCCTCCCTCTCTCCCTCCCTCCCTCCCTCCCTCCCTCCCTCCCTCCCTCCCTCCCTCCCTCCCTCCCTCCCTTCCTTCCTTCCTTCCTTCCTTCCTTCCTTCCTTCCTTCCTTCCTTCCTTCCTTCCTTCCTTCCTTCCTTCCTATTATTCATGATCCAGACTGCAGGAGCTGGATGACTGTGCTCCCTGGTCTGACTTTTCAGTTTGTGACTTGACTTAATATAGTATATTCCTTAGACAAGGAAAATTAACAGGATGAGTGCAAAGTAGGGAAGGCAGGAAGTGTAACTTACTCTGGAAAAGCTTACATGTGAAAGAAGGAGGACAGGCTGGTTGCAGGGCGTGTGGTTTAAAGAATGGCTTTTATTTTTTAAAACCTACAGAATGTGGGGTATATTTATATGCTTGAGGAGAAAGAGCATAGTGGGAGATCTTAAGCAAGTCATTTAATTCCTAAGCTTTGATTCCTCATTTGGGAAAAAAAAGTGTTTCTTTGAAGATAAAATCAAATTACAATCATATCCACAGAAGAGGCTTGTACCCTGCAAAACCCTTTACACATGCTAATTATTATAACTATTAGCATCCAGTGACTGTACAGATGAGTAAGCCCTGTTCACAGCTGTTCTGTCTCTGTCTCTTCTCCCGAGTGTGACAGGAGCGCCAGAAAGAGATGAGCTTTTGAGGGAAAGGCTGAGAGTGCTGTGATTTGTATCTTGACATGCTTTGAACCTTCAGGGGGATGGTGTGTGTGTTTACTAGATGTAGTGAGTTACCATTGTAATATATTTCAAAATTGCCCTGCATTCTTATTTTTTTAAATTCTTATTAAAAAATGAAGCATTTCCAATCCACCATGTCTCTAAAAAGTTCAAATTTAAGGCACACACTTTTAGAAATTAAAAACCTACCATAGTAAAAAATAAAAGCCCATCTTGAGACACAAGGGGCGTGGCAAATAAGATTATATGCATGGACTTCTGCTTAGACAAAGATGCAGATACGTAGAAATTTGTATAATTGTTAATCCACAGCTTTGTAGGAAGGGTGAAAATTTTTTTGTTTTTTCTGGGTATTTGCAGAATTGCATTATAAATTTTGCTTGATACAAACTTGGCAACAGTCATTATAAATCCTTTTTCAATTGACGATAGTACTTGCGTGATTTCCTCAAATATTTCCCATCTGCTGTATGCAGTATTATATACTCAACAAATCGATGAAATCTTTCTCCTTTTAATTATTTGCTTCTTCACAGATTTGCTTCAGACTACACCACCCCCTTTCCTACCCAGTTGCAGTAAAGATAGTCTGCAAATTCCACTTCCATATTTTCTCTGCCTTTCCCAAATGCGTTTCTAACCTTAGGATGTTTGGTGTCTTCATTTCTGGGTGCATCTCTGCCTATTCCTTAGTTTCCCTCCTCCATCCCTTACTCCAACCACTGGCCCTTCTCCACCTCCAGCTTCTATCACTAACAACCCATTAGACCAATCCCGTAATATGCTCCTTTATGTTTTACAGAAATGAATTTTTCCTGGGCAGTGAACCAAATATCTGGTGTTTTTTCCCTAATAGTGAACAAGAAGACCCCACTTTTAAAAACCACTTTACTGAGATATAAGTTATATACTATAAAGTTCACCCACTTAAAGTGTACAGTTCAATGGTTTTTAGTACATTTACAGAGTTGTTCAACCATCATCAGATTTAATTTTAGAACATTTTTGTCATCTCCCAAAGAAAGCTTGCACCCATTAGCAGTCATTCAACATTTCCATTTGCCTACTCCCTTACTCATCTCCAGACAACCATTAATCTACTCTCTGTTTCTATGAATTTGCCTATTCTGGACATTGTTATAAATTAGATCATACAATATCCGGTCTTTTGTGACTACCTTTTTCCACCTAGCACAATGTTTTTGAAGTTCATTCATTTTGTAGCACGTAAGTGTACTTCATTCCTTTTTATTGCCAAATACATTCCATTGTATGAATATACCACTTTTTAAAATATACATTCATTGGTTGATGAATATTCAGGATTTTTAACTTTTTGGACGATTACATATACAACTACTATGAACATATTCATGGACAAGTAGTTCATTTATCTTGGGTAGACACCTAAGAATGGAATTGCTGGGTCATATAGTAATTGTATGTTTAGCATTTTGAGGAACTGCCAAACTGTTTTTCAGATTGGCTGCAATATTTTAATTTTCTACTGGCTGTGTTTGAGGGTTCCAATTCTTCCATATCCTCACCAATACTTGTTATTGTCTTTTTAATTATAGCCATTCTAATGGATGAGAAATGATGGTTTTAAATTGCATTTCCCTAGTGACTAATGATGTTGAGAATCTTTTCTTGTGCTTATTAGCCATTTGTCTATCTTGTTTAGAAAAACTGTCTATTTGACTCCTTTGCCCATTACGTTGTCTTTTTTTTTTCTCTCCCCTTCCCCCTCCCCAACCCCCCCATTATCTGCTCTCTGTGTCCATTCACTGTGTGTTCTTCTGTGACCGCTTCTATCCTTAGCGGCACCGAGAATCTGTGTTTCTTTTTGTTGCATCATCTTGCTGTGTCAGCTCTCCGTGTGTGCGGTGCCATTCTTGAGCAGGCTGCACTTTCTTTCACGCTGGGCAGCTCTCCTTACGGGGTGTACTCCTTGCGTGTGGAGCTCCCCTACAGGGGGGACACCCCTGCGTAGCACAGCACTCCTTGCATGCCTCATCAGCACTACACATGGGCCAGCTCCACACAGGTCAAGGAGGCCCCAGGTTTGAACTGTGGACCTCCCATGTGGTAGGCGGACGCCATATCCATTGGGTCAAGTTCACTTCCCTAGGTTGTCTTTTTATTATCGAGTTTTAAGAATTTTTAAAATCAGATACAAGTCCCTTATCAGATACATGATTTGCAAATATTTTCTCCCATTCTTTAGGCTGTCTTTCCACTTTCTTGATGGTATCCTTTAAAGCACTAAATTTTTTTATTTTGATAAAGTTCAACTTTTCAATCTTCTCTTTTATCATTTGTGATTTTGCTGTTATGTCTAAGAAATCATTGACTAACCAAGGTCACAAAAATTTATCCCTATGTTTTCTTTTAAAAGTTGTATAGTTTTAGTTCTTACCTTTTAGGTATACGGTCCACTTTGAGTTAAATTTTTGCATGGTATAAACTCCACTTATTTTTAGAAGGACAAACTAATTCTTTTGCATGTGGATATCCAGTTGTCCCAGAGCCATTTGTTGAAGACTGTCCTTTCACCATTGAATTGTCTTGGACTTTTGTCGAAAATCAGTTGACCATAACTATTAGGGTTTATTTGTGGACTCCCAATTCTGTCCATTCATCTATATGTCTTTATGCTGATCTCGTACTCTCTTGATTTCTGTAACTATGCAGCAAGTTTTGAAATTGGAACGTGTGAGTCCACTAACTTTGTTCTTCTTTTTCAGGATTGTTTTTGGCTGTTCTGGTTCCTTGCATTTCCATGTGAACTTTAGAATCAGCAGAACTTGACAAGCTGATGTTAAAATTCATATGGAAATCCCCACTTTTATAAATGATTAAAACATTTTCTTTTATACACAGGATGAAACTGGATAAGGAGGAGTGAGTAGGTATACTTTGGAGTTGCTGGGGATCCTTTGAAAGAGGGCCCAAACTAATGGAGCCAAAAAGCTTGATAAACTTCCCACCATGGTGAGAGGAATGTTTGTCCTAAGCAGGCAGTTTGATCTAGCACCAGGGGATATTGTGAAAGATAATTGAAATCATTAAGTCCATTGATCTTCCCAGAAGAAAAAAAAGGTGTCTAAATAAGCAGTATTGTTAGTTTGTTGATTCTTCCAGAAGATTCTCATCCAAACTGAGGGAAGCAGCTGGCCTTTTCTCAGGGCTGTAAGACAAGAGAAAATGAAGAAATTCCTCTCTGGCTTTTCATACCTCTCTCTGAAGCCACCTCTAACCTTGCCCCATCTTTATTACTCTTCCCTTTTAAAAGTTCCCCAAAACAAGAGAGAGGAGGAAAGAAAAAGAAGAAACACATAGTGGGAGAGGGGGTTCGGGATGCTGGGGATCAGAGAGGAATTCTGAAGCATTTCAAATTAAAGACCTCTAATGCACTGCTCTAACAGAAGCCCACTATGTAATATGACAATACGGAGCAAGACCTATAAGGATGATCACATTCTTTGACTCAGTAGTTCAGTTCCTGGGAATTTATCCTAAGGAAATTAGTCATGCAAAATAATAATAATAATAGTAATAATGGGAATGTTAATCAGAATATTATCTGTAATAGCTCGCACTGGAACAACCTAAATCTCCGATGTTTTATGACATTATCTTACAGTCCCCACTGTCAAAATTTGCCCTGAATTAGATCACTTTCTGCTGCACTGGCTATTACCCCAGGTTTGGGTCACCACTCATCTCTCGCCTGCATTATTGCAATGGCCCAACAACTGGAGTTCCTGCCACATCCACACCTACATTCCCCAGACTACGCGCAACACAGCAGCCAGAGGTATCCTTAAAAAGACCTTAAACTCATCACTCCTCTACTCAGAACCTTCCATGGTTCCCCTCCCATTTAGTATTAAAGCCAAAATCCTTCCATGGGTCCTGGGGCTACCTCATCAGGCTGCCGGCCCCCCACCGGCCTCATCTGATGCTCCTCCCCCCCTGGCACATTCCACTCTGGCCATGCAGGCCTCCCAGCTCTTTCTTGAACATACCAGGCCTCCTCCTGCCTCCGTGACTTTCCATCCAGTCTTCTTTCTACCTGGAATTCTCTTCTTCCAGATATCCATTTGAGTTGTTCCATCACCACTTCAGATCTTTGCTCCAATGTCACAGATGAAGCTTTCTTTCCCTGACTGCCTTATTTAAAATTGCTCTTTCCCCCAACCCCTAGCTCCCAGCAGCATTTCTTATTCCCCATCCTCACTTTATTTTTCCGCATTACACTTAGCACTTTTGGATGTGCTATGTATCCAAGTTATTTATTTGGGTTATCGCCTGATTCTCACCGCTAGACTCTGTGCTCTATGAGAGCAGGAATTTATGTATATTTTACTTACTATTATATCCTTAGTATCTTGACTGTGACTAGCCCAGAGTAGCAGTTTAATGAGTATTTGTTGATTGAGTGATATGGGCAGAAAAGAAATAATTATGAAAAATAGGACGTAATTTGGCAAGTGGGAAAGAATAAAAATATAAACCATGGCAGGCACAGTGCTGTGGTGATGTGGTGTACTGCACAGTCTGGGAGCTGTGGAGTTGGAGAGATCTAGATTTGAGTCCCGGCTCTACCACCTTCTAGTTGTATGACCTTGGGCAAGTTTACTTAATCTCTCGGTTTCATCATCTGTAAAACAGGTATACTAATGCCTTCCTTATAGTATATTGTGAAAATTAAATGAGAAAATATATGTGAACATCTGGCACCCAGCACATAGTTGGTGCTCTAGGAACATTAAATCCTTCTCTTTTCGTTAGTAAGACTGTAATATCCAGTGGATAAGAACTAGATGGGAGTAGGCAAAAGTGGAAATAGCTGGTTGTGCCAAATACAGGGAATATGAAATTTTATAAACATTTTATTTTTTAATAAACAAGCCCTCCCTAAACATGGATATATGTAAAAAGTGCTAGGCTGGAAGTAAGGAAACCTGGGTTCTGAACTCACCTCTGACCCTTATGGGATGTGTGACATCAAGCAGGTTCCAGCTCCCTGGGCCTCCTTCCTCATCTATAAGATGAAGAGGTTGGATTTAGTAATTTTTGGGCCCATCAATGCTTATAATCCATAATTCAAAATACAGGCCATTCCACCTCACCTTGCCCCATTTTAGGCCCAACCTTACTCAAAAGTGCTGGCCATTTGTTTCTAATCTTGGGCATAAAAGACTATTCTTTTCTTTTTAAAGATTTGTTTATTTATTTATTTCTCTCCTCTCCCCCCCCACCCCATTTTTCTGTTCTCTGTGTCTGTTTGCTGCATCTTGTTCTTTGTCCGCTTCTATTGTTGTCAGTGGCATGGGAATCTGTGTTTCTTTTTGTTGCGTCATCTTGTTGTGTCAGCTCTCCATGTGTGCGGCGCCATTCCTGGGAAGGCTGCACTTTCTTTCGCCCTGGGCGGCTCTCCTTATGGGGCGTACTCCTTGTGCATGGGGCTCCCCTATGTGGGGGACACAACTGCGTGGCACGGCACTCCTTGCGCGTATTAGCACTATGCATGGGCCAGCTCCACACGGGTCAACGAGGCCCAGAGTTTGAACTATGGACCTCACATGTGGTAGACGGATGCCCTATCCATTGGGCCAAGTCCGCCGCCTAAAAGACTATTCTTGAGGCCCATCCACCAGCCATGTGGGATGGAAGCCCCCTCTCAACTGAGAGGTGGAGTGGATATCGCCTCCCAGGGCCCTCAGGATGGAGGAATAAAATATGGACTAGAGTGGACTGACTGATATTCTACTATAGAATTATTGTGACTTTAGCAATGAAAGAAATTTTATCACTGATGTGGAGATGGTGGCCACAGGAATTGCTGAAAGCAGGAGAGGGAATAGGAGGTGTGCTATGGGGGCATTTTCGGGACTTGGAATTGTCCTGAATGATATTGCAGGGACAGATGCAGGACATTGTATTTCCTACCATAACCCACTGAATGGACAGGGAGAGAGTGTAAACTCCAATGTAAACCCTTATCCATGTGGTGCAGCAGTGCTCCAAAATGTATCCACCAAATGCAATGAATGTGCCACTATGATGAAAGAAGTTGTTGACGTGGGAAAAGTGGGGGATGTGGGGAGTGGGGCACATGGGGCTCTCCTATATTTTTTTAATGTAACATTTTGTGTGATCTATGTGTCTTTTAAAAATAAGTTACAAATATGTTTTTTAAAAAGACTCTATTGGGAAGTGGATTTGGCCCAATGGATAGGGCATCCACCTACCACATGGAGGTCCAGGGTTCAAATCCAAGGCCTCCTGACCCATGTGGTGAGCTGGCCAACACACAGTGCTGATGCGCACAAGGAGTGCCGTGCCACACAGGGGTGTCCCCCGCATAGGGGAGCCCCAAGCATAAGGAGTGCACCCTGTAAGGAGAGCCGCCCAGTGCAAAAAAAGTACAGCCTGCACAGGAATGGCACTGTGCACACAGAGAGCTGACGCAGCAAGATGACACAACAAAAAAGAGACACAGATTCTGGGTGCCACTGACAAGAATACAAACAGACACAGAAGAATACACAGTGAATGGGCACAGAGAGAGGACAACTGGGGGGGAGGAGTGGGGAAGGGGAGAGAAATAAATAAATAATAAATAATTTTTTTAAAAAAGACTCTATTCTCTGGTATTCAGAGGCCAAAAGAAACTGGAAAATTTAGAAAAAGTACTAAAAGTTCTTTTCTCTGACTCTTAAATAGCCATATGCATGTCGTTCAAACTCAAGAAAACATGAAAAGAAGAGAAACTATTCACCTTTGGGTTCGGATCAAGTATGTGAAGTTTTTGGCCACGAAGGAAAGTGGTTTTTCGGTTTTGTTTTGTTTTGTTTAAGCAACAGCAAAAAAGTGGACATCGGCAGGGGAAATGCTTTCTCCACCGTCACTGTGACCTCGTACCCAGGTGGCTGTGAGCCGGAGCACAAGGAGGGGACGCCTAGCAGAGGACGGCGAGCGCCTCCCCCAGCTCTGGACACCTCGTGGCTTCGTTGTGTTCCCATTGCTGCGCGGCGGCCGAGGGCAGGAGGATGTTTGGGCCTGAAGGCCACCGGCCACTGTCAGCTAATTCGCAGCCCTGGCTTCACTGCCCCGAAGGCGGGGTCCGCTGCCCTGGCCTCCCTCCAGCAGCTGAGCTGCAGAGGCTTCGAGCCCCCCAGCAGTGGCCCGGTCCTGCCTTTACTCAGCTGAGCACTGCCGAGCTCATCTGGGAAGGGTCAGTGAAAAACATGACAGGACCGCCCAAAGTAAACAGAGGGAGCCACCACAACAGAAACTTTCTCTGCACTGTTTCTTTGTAATTACCCGCCCGTCCCAGCGGAGCCTGCCTGGCGCTCGGCCCCACCCGCCCGCCCTGGGGCCCGGCGCTGCCTCGCCGCCGCCGGAGTAAGCTCTAGCTGCGCCTCGGTTCCCCCGGCCCGCTTCTCTTCCACCTTCTCCTCGGGGCGCAGGGCGACTCCAGATGGCAGAGAGGGTTGAGATTGGCGTTTGGGGCTTGTCAGGCACGAAGGTCCTTAGACCCTCATGTTATTAGGCCCCTCCGTAGATGAGGACACTCAGGTTAAATAATGTGCCCCAAGTCAGAGAGTAAGTATGGGCTAGGACTCGCCTCCTGATTCCCGACCTAGTGTTCTCTCCAGATGACCACACACTGTAGTAAGGGACATAGAACACGGGCTCTAGGGCCCAGCCAGCCTCAGAACACTGGCTCTGCCCTCTCTAGCCGTCCCTGATCTCATATAAGAAAATTAACTGCTCTAAGTCTTCATTTCCATACCCACAAAATGGGAACAGTTTATGATGTAGGATATCTACAGCGTAGTATTGGCATGAGGATTTCATGAGATGATGCATACCGTGCACTTAACAGTGACAAACTCATAATGTTGGACATTGCAAATAGTCCAGAAGGCATTTATAGTCCCCTTTACACAGTTGAGAAATTTAAGACTCAGAGAGGTTAAATTTCTATGTCATAAAACTAGGCGGTAAGAGAGCCAGATTCAAGCTCAGCCTTCTGAATTTACACCCAGGGCACTTGCCACTCCGCCATTGGGTGTAGACAATTGAGGGTGGCACTGGGTGGTGGGTCAGACGAATCTGTCCCTGGCATCATGGAATGGCATGTCCTTTACTAAGCCCTCACATGTTTGAGGTGCAGGAAATGGATGCTTTGGGGGTGAGGTAGGCTCTTCGCGTGCAGGCTTTTTATCAAGCAAGTTTTTGTACAGACACAAGTCAAGGAAACCAGGTCTGGTAATTTTTAAAAATTTATTTATTTTTCCCCACCCCCTCATTGTTTGCACATGCTGTTTCTGTTTGTCTTCCTTTTTTCTTTTAGGAGGCACCAGGAACCAAACCCAGGATCTCAAATGTGGGAGGGAGGTGCCTAATCACTTGAGCCACCTCCGTTCCCTGCTTTGTGTCTCATTATGTTTTTTCTTCCTGTGTCTCTTGTTGCGCTACCCTGTTATGTCAGGTTTCTGTGCCTGCTGTTTGTGCCAGCTCACTGTCTTCTTTAGGTGGCACCAGGAACTGAACCAGGGATCTCCCATATGGTAGGTGAGAGCTCAGTAGCTTGAAGCACATCCACTTCCCCCAAGCCTGCTATTACTCTCTAGCCCATGCCCAAGGGTGCAGGACTCAGGAGCTAGCTCAGAAGTCCTTGGATAATCTCAGTGTTTTTCCTCTGGCAGTGCTTCCTTGATGCTGTAAGACTAATTTGCTTACTCAGACATTAGAGCCCTCTTCCCACTCTCTTGTGTTAAAGTATTCTTGGGTATCTCCCTGACTGTTATGTTGGGACTCTTGGCTCCAAAGTGGGGTCAAAAATATGGGAATAATTATTTCTACTTATTTTTAAATGTAAAATACTAAGAAAATTCAGCCTTATCAATATTTAAAAATTAGTACAGTAGAGCATATGTTATTTGTACTACATATACCATTATTGGGAATGCATGCTTAATTTTTCATTTATTTACTGATGGAGTGACAACATGCAAAGCATTTGAAGATAACTATCTTCTAGGATAACATCTTAGAGAGAAACCTCTTGAGGGCAGGGCATGTGTCTGGCTCTGATTCGTTTTCCACCCACATCCCCATTATCTAGCACTCATTGACCATTCACTGAATTCATGAATTTGAGATCTATATGAACTCAGTTGTGTTTCTCTGTTTTCTCACTCCCCATCCTTTTGTCTTCCATCTAATATAATTTTATTGCCATGTTTATTACTGTGCCGAGACTTGAGAAGACAGTAAAGCAATGTTTGAGATGTAATGAGTACAAATTGCCATGAGAAGATTGGAAGGTAACAAGACTGGTAGTCCCAAAGTATATGGTTAATGGTAGTTATTAAGGCAACAGGCAAAAAACAACCTCGTGGAAGGACTCACAAAGATAGGCATGGAGACCCAGCACTGCTGTCTGAAAAACCTCCTGTGGCTCGATATTCTGAGTATTTTCACACTGAGCACTGTTTCCCTCTCCCTCCAACAGTTGGGGGAAGCTATGCCATGCAGTGCACTGAGAAATCTTCCTAGCTCTCATCGTCCTGGCTGGGTGATCTTAGGGAAGATATTTATCTTCTCCTTCCCATTCCAGCCAAAAAATAATTCCTCACCTACAAATGAGATTAAACTCGATGGTTTTAGGGGTCCCTGTGTGTTCTGGGCCACCTTGAATAACATAGGTGAAGTTGGTAGTTTTCCAGATGAGGATGGTTATACTGTGAGTGGCACCGCAGGGCCCACTGGACCCACACTCGCTCCTTACCACCAAGCCTCTGTGGTGCATGGCATTCTTGCCTTCAGGCAGTGTGTTTCCATGAGATGCCTACCAACCCGCCAATAATTTATTGCCATGCAGCCACTTCAAGTCTCAGTTAAAACCATGATACATGTAGTGTGAGAAAGCAAGGTATGAAAGATTATATACTAACACTCACATTGAATAAATATAAATACATGTGTAAATACATAGATAAAGAACTGAAAGGTACATACAATTGTTTTAATATTGATTTTTCCTAGGGAATAGGAGAAGTAGATAGGAATTTTACCATTTATTTTCAATTTTTCAATCCTTCTGTATTGCTTGCTTGTGTTTTGCTTGTTTGTTTGTTTATTTGTTTTTGGTTTGTTTTCTGTCTTAGCTTGTTTTTATTTTCTTTGTTCCCCTATACTTTTTTTCACTTATTGTAGTATATCACTCATACATAAACATACATAAACAATAAATGTATAGTAATAGTTGTGAACTTACAAAACAAACATATAACATCATACAGGACTCTCATAACTAATCGTACAACCAATAGCTTACACTGTTGTTACACATTTTTAACTAATGATTAAAGAGCAGTGTAAAAATATTACTACTAACCAAAGTATTTTCCCCCAACCCACACTATTATTATCTTTATGTCATTTATATATGAACATACATAAATAATAAGTGTATAGTAAAAGTTGTGAACTTACAAAGCAAACATGTATAACATTATACAGGGATACCATATGTCAACTCACCACCAACACCTTGCATTGCCATGAGATGTTTGTTACAAACTCTGAAAGAATATTGTCAAAATCTTACTACTAATTATAGTCCTTATCTTACATTTAGTGTATTCCCCCCCAACCCATTCTATTATTATTTTTTAAATATATTTATGGCAGAAGTTGTGAACTGATAAATAATAATGCACGTATGCAGAATTCCCAAACAACACCCCTCTATCAACACACCACACTATGGAGTAACATTTGTTACAGATAAGGTAATATCATTTGATTGTTACCATGTCCATAGTGTACATTTGGCACACATTTTCTATTATCAACACAATACATCTTTAGCATAAATGCAAGAATATTATATTATTATTGCTAACCACAGTCCACGGGTCACTCCAGTTGTATTTTTCCCATGCTTCTCCACATTCCCACCACCCTGCGGTAGTGATGTACATTTGCTCTAGCTCACAAAGGACACTCTTGCACCTGTACCATCAACAACAATTCTCATCCACTTTTGGTTTGCTGTGCTATTGAGTTCCTAGATTATTCTTTAGCATTCTATCAATTGGTATTCACATCCCTAGACTACCATTTTCAGTCACATCCCCATTTATAAACAAGATTTTACTCACTATTTGTTACCATTCACTCTATACATTTCCACAATTTTATAGTAAAGCTAATTAAGACTTCAGCACACATTAAACATCAATAGTCCATCTCAGTCCTCCTCTTATCTCCTTTAAGAATCCACCACCTATGACCAGGGCTTGAAGATATTTTCCTATAATTTCTTCTAGGAGCTTTATGGTTCTTCCTTTTATTTTTAGGTTTTTGATCCATTTTGAGTTAACTTTTGGATAAGGTGTGAGATAGGGGTCCTCTTTCCTTCTTTTGGCTATGGATACCCAGTTCTTTCAGCACCATTTGTTGAATGGACTATTCTGCCTGAGCTGTATGGATTCAACAGGCTAGTCAAAAATCACTTGACTATACATGTGAGGGTCTGTTTCTGAACCATCAGTTTGGTTCCAGTGGTCTTTGTGTCTGTCTTTATGCCAGTGCCATGCTGTTTGTTTGTTTTTTTTATCACTCTAGCTAGGTAATATGATTTGAAGTCTGGAGATTAGGGTTCACTTTTCCTTTTTAAGATGTTAGTGGCTATTCAGGACACCTTCCCCTTCCAAATAAATTTGATAATCATGTTTTCAATTTAAAAAAATGCTGGTGGAATTTTATCAGGATTGCATTGAATCTATATATCAATTTGAATAGAACGGACATCTTTTTTTTTTAAGATTTATTTTTTCTTTATTTCTCTCCCTTTCCCTCCCACCCCCCCCCCCCAACCCCCATTGTCTGCTTTCTGCCATTCGCTGTGTGTTCCTCTGTGTCCACTTGCATTCTTGTGGCACCGGGTATCTGTGTCTCTTTGGGTTGCATCATCTTGCTGCATCAGTTCTCCGTGTGTGTGGCGCCACTACTGGGTAGGCTGTACTTTTATCATGCAGGGTGGCTCCTTGAGGGACACACTCCTTGTGCGTGGGGCTCCCCTATGCGGGGGACAGTCTTGCCTGGCTTGGCACTCCTTGCACGGATCAGCACTGCTCCTGGGCCAGTTCACCACACGGATCAGGAGGCCCTGGGTTTGAACCCTGGACCTCCCATATGGTAGGTGGATGCTCTATCAGTTGAGCCAAATCCACTTCCTAGAATTGACATCTTAATGATATTAAGTCTTCCGATCCATGAGCATGGAATGTTCTTCCAGTTATTTAGGACTTTTCTGATTTCTTTTAACATTGAATTGCAGTTTTCTGAATACAAGTGGTTTACATCGTTGGTTAAGTTTATTCCTGACTATTTGAGTTTTATCTGGAATATTTTATTTTCACCATACTTTTGACCCTTTAAGTTACTTTTATTGATATAATCTTCATTTCTAGACTCTCTTCCAGGCCTCTCTCTCTTGTCTTTTCTTCTCAGGCTCTAGGACACCCTTTAGTGTCCTAGATTTTCCTGAAAATCTGGCCTCTTGGTTAGAAATTCTCTGTTTCTGTTTATCTGTGAATATTCTAAACTCACCCTCATTTTTGAAAGACAACCTTGCCTTATATAAGATTCTTGGCTGGAAGTTTTTCTCTTCTATTATCTTAAATATATCATACCACTCTCTTCTTGCCTCCAGGGTTTCTGGTAAGAAATCAACACTTAATCTTATTGGGAATCCCTTATATGTTTTGCATTGCTTTTTACTTGCTTTTCTCAGAATTCTCTCTTCGTCTTTGGCATTTGACATTCTGAAGAGTATGTATCTCAGAGTTGGTCTATTTGGATTTTTTCAGATGGGAGTATGTTTCTTCTTGGACACGGATATTTATGTCCTTCAATAGGGTTGGGAAATTTTCTACCATTATTTCTTCAAATATTCCTCCTGCCCCTTTTCCCTTCTCTTCTCTTTCTGGGACACCCATGACATGCATGTTTGCACATCTTTTGCTGTCATTTAGTAACGTGAGACCTTGTTCAATTTTTTTGCATTCTTTTCTTAATCTGTTCTTTTGTATGTTCACTTTCAGAGGCCATTTCCTCAAGCTCACCAATCCTTTCTTCTACCTCCTCAAATCTGCTATTATATAATTCCAATTTTTAAAATTTTCATTTATTGTGTCTTTCATTCCCATAAGATCTGCTATTTTTCATGTATGCTTTCAAATTCTTCTTTGTGCTCATCCAATGTCTTCTTAATATCCTTAATCTCTAGCCATCTCATTGAATTTATTAAGGAGATTTGTTTGAACATCTATGATTAATTGTTTCAACTCCTTTATGTCATCTAGAGGCTTATCTTGTCCCTTTAACTGGGCCATATCTTCCTGTTTCTTGGTATGGATTGTAATTTTTTGTTGGTGAATGGCATCTGGCTTACTAGATATTTACTCTGGGTGCAGTTTTTCTCTTTAGTTTAAGGCTCCCTGCCCTTTTTCCCTTGCTGGTTGTGCAGTAAGAGCCAAGAATGTAGTTGGTCCAATAAGCTGTGGAGGCTCAAGCTGCCCTCATTGTGCCAGGGACCAGTGAAGCTTCTTCCAACTTTCTCCTTTGCCAGGGGTAGGGACAGAGTCACAGCTGTGTGGAACAATCCAAGTCATGCAGGCCTAGATTGTAGTTGCCCAGAGAGAGTAATGAAGCTTCATGCCCCTTTCTCCCCTGCTGGAGTGGGGATGGAGCTGCAGGTGTGGGCAGCAATCTATGCAGTGCAGGTCCAAGATGATCACAGTTGCCCCGGTAGACTTCTGATTATTCAGTCTGTGCCAGCCAAATGTACCTACAGTTATCTGGATAGCTTGTGCATGGCCCACCAGGCTCCTCCCTGCCAGAGTTGGGGCTGAAGTCTAGTCTAGGGCTGCAGGCTGATCTGGGTGAAAGAAACTGGTCCTACCATCACTGTGATTTTCAGTCAGTCTGGTTGTCTTTCAGGCTGGGGGTGGAGTCAAAATGGCGGCTACTGGCCTCTTTCCTTTCTGACTTGAACAGATTCACACCCTAGCTCTTCCTAGTTCATACCTTACCCAGCTGATTCTACTACTCAGTAGCCAAAATCAGTGGCTAACTGTCTCCTCTTCCCCTGTTTTTGGGAAATGGAGCCTCCAATTCCAGCCACAGAACAGAGCCTGGGGCAGTTTGCACTGCCAAAGTAGGATAATCACTGGCCTCCGTGACTTGGCCAGTAATTTTCTGGAGAGGCTGGCGCAGGTCCCCGCAGCTTCCTCCCTGCTGGAGGTGGCACTGGGGCCGAGGCTAGAGCTGCAATCTGATCTAGATGGAAAGAAGCCAGTCCCCACCAGCACTGGGATTTTCACTCCACTCCACTTCCCCTTGTGCCAGGCGTGGAGCTAAGATGGTGGCTACCGGCCTCTTTCTGACTTGGACAGGCCAAACTTTAGCTATTCTTAGGATTATACTTTAGCCCACTGAATTTACTCATCAGTAGCTGAAGTTGGTGTCCAACCGTCTCTTCCTCCCCTGTTTTTGGGAAGTGGAGCTTTCAATTCCAGCCACAGAACAGCTCCTGAGGCAGCTTGTGCCTCCGGTGGAGGATGGGCACCAGCCTCTGTGGCGTGGAGTGCTTTACTTACAAGTCTTCTCTGCAGATGGGAAGTCTCCTTCCATTCCTTCAAGGACGTTGCAGGATGCTCTTCTGGTCTCCTGAAGTCCCCAAACAGATTCCACTGGAAGCCTATTGGCATCTTGATACTGCATTAGTCTTTGCTAAAATACTGATTGTACACAAAGGTTCTATGGAGAATAGATCCCTGGACGGTGAAACCAGAGGCCATAATCACATCACTGAAAACTCTCATTGGGTAACCTTGGGCAAGTCATATAATTTAACTTAAGTTTGGCTTTTTCCACTATAAAACAAGGCTGTTAAACTAAATGACCCACAGGGACCTTTCTACTCTGAAGTCCTATGACTCTGATTAATAGTGCATGCCCAAGATCCAGCTAGGAAAGTGAATATGTCAAATGAAAAACAAGATAGAATTTCATACACTTCCCCAAAGCAAAGTGAATATTAATGGGGAAACTGCTTATTTCTTCTTTTCTTCCCCCATTCTTCCCTCTCTCCCTCCATTCTTTCCCTCTCCTTCCCTTCCTTTCTTCCTTCTTTCTTCCCCACCTCTTTTTTCCCTTCCTCTTCTCCTATACCTCCCTCTCCTTAATACCTCCCAATTATTTGAATCCTCTATATTTGGGACATTCCTCCCTCTATGAGCCCTGATAGGATATGGAGACATCCTCCCACTATAGAAGCTGAAAATATCAATACATATATCCCTGCTTCCCTCGCAGCTATGCACAGGCATATGACCAAGGCCCTATCAAGCATAAGGATCTGCACTGGACTTTGACTCAGCCACTAGTGACAACAAATAATAAATACTACTTAATCTTTTCTTCAGAGGGTGGCATCAAATGCAGTAACCACATTCAGTTTCCAGAAGCTACAGTAATGGTGGATATAGCAGCAGGGAGCAGCATCCAGACTTAAGGTGTTCACTGTCCAAGCAGTGGTGTCTATACTTTGCAGGAAGTGGTGCCTCCATGGAATCATTCTGCAACATGATTCTGAATATTGTTTCTGGCACTGTAGCCTCTAAATCTAGGTCTCCAATCTTTCTGGAGAGCCTGTGAACCACCCAATATCCTTTAAATAAATTCATTTCCTGCTTAATTTAGCCAGAGTTTGTTTCTGTTCCTTGCAACCAAGAACCCTAAGTAATGCAACCAATATTTTCTGAAAACATGCACCTGGTTTTAAAAAAGTTAAAAAATGTATGTAAGAAAAAAATGTCTCCTTCCCTTTCTTGACACCTCATTTTCTTAATTCCCCTCTCTAGAGGTAGCCATAATTGCCAATTTCTTATGTATTCCTCCAGAGATATTCTGTGAATGCAAGCATATCTGTATAATTAAAATAAGCATTTAAAAAACCACAATATACACAAATGGAATAATTGCGTATGTATTATACTTCTGCTCCTTGCTTTTAAACCTAATAATACATATTGGAGATAGTCCATAAATATAAAGCTGCCTCGTTCTTTTCATTTATTGGTTATTATTCCATTGAATCAATATACTATAATCTGTGTAGCTAGTATCTTACTGTGAACAGTTGGGTTGATTATAGTTTTTGTTACTACAAATAATGCTGCAATGAATGTCTTTGCACAGACATACCTCAGAGATATTGTAGGTCTGGTTCCAGACCACCACAATAAAGTAAATATTGTGATAGATTAAGTCACACAAATCTTCTTGGTTTTCTAGTGCATATAAAAGTTGTGTTTACATTATACTGTAGTCTATTAAGGGTCCAATGGTATTATGCCTACCAAGCAATGTACATATCTTAATTAAAAATATTGTATTGCTTAAAAATGCTAACTATCACCTGAGCCTTCAGCAAGTCATAATCTTTTTGCTAGAGGAGGTCTTGCCACATGTTGATGACTGCTGACTAATCACGGTGGTGGTTCCTGAAGGCTGGAGTGGCTGTGACAATTTCTTAAAACAAGACAACAATGAAGTTTGCCACATTTGATTGACTCTTCCTTTCACAAAAGAATTCTCTGTTGGATTGCTGCTGTTTGATAACATTTTACCCACAGTAGACCTTCTTTCAAAATTGGAGTGAATCCTCTCAAACCCTGCAGCTGCTTTATCAACTAAGTTTATGTCATATTCTAAATCCCTTGTTGCCTTTTCAACAATGTTCACAGCACCTCACCAGATGTAGATTTCATCTCAAGAAACCACTTTCTTTGCTCGTTCATCAGAAGCAACTCCTCATCCATTCAATTTTTATCATGAGATTGTGTCAATTCAGTCACATCTTCAGGCTCCACTTCCAATTCTCTTCTCGCTATTTTTTACCACATCTGCAGTTACTTCCTCCACCAATGTCTTGACCCCTTCAAATTCATCTATGAGGGTCAGAGTCAACTTCTTCTAAACTCCTGTTAGTACTGACATTTTGAGCTCCTCCCATGAATCACTATTGTTCTTAATGACATCTAGAATAGTGACTCCTTTCCATAAAGTTTTCAACTTACTTTGCCCAGATCCATCAGAGGACTCACTATCTATGGCAACTATGGCCTTACAACATATATTACTGAAATAATAAGACTTGAAAGTCAAAATTACTCCTTGATCCATGGGCTGCAGAAAGGTGGTTATGTTAGTAGGCATGAAAACAACATTGATCTCATTGTACATCTCCATCAGTGCTTGTGAGTCACAAGGTACATTGCCAATGAGCAATAACATTTTGAAAGGAATCTTTCTTTTTCTGAGCAGTAGGTCTCAACAGTGGGCTTAAAATATTTAGTAAGCCATATTGTAAACATACGTTCTGTCATCCAGCCTTTGCTTTTCCATTTATAGAGCACAGACAGTGTAGGCTTAGCATAATCCTAAAGGGTCCTAGAAATTTCAAAATAGTAAGGGAGCACTGGCTTCAACTTAAAGTCATCAGCTGTGTTAGCCCTTACCAAGAGAGTTAGCCTTTCCTTTGATGCTTTGAAGCCAGGCATTGACTTCTCCTCTCTAGCCAGGAAAGTCCTGGATGGTATTTTCTCCCAAAACCTTCAATTTGTAAAAACAAACAAACAAGCAAACAGTGTCTGCCAAGCACAATAAAGCAAAGAGCAATAAAGCAAGGTATGCTTGTAAATATATCTTAATGCCCATTGCAAACATATTTATAGGATAAATTTCTGCCAGTGAAGTTGCTGGCTCAAAAGATATGTTTCTAATTTTGCCAGATGTTACCAAAATACACTACAAAGCAATCACACAAATTTTTAACTCTAATAAGAATGTTTTGGACTTCTTGTTTCTAAATTCTCATGAATACTTTGTGACATCAGACTTTGGAATTTTGCCATTCTGATGGGTGAAAATGGTTTCTTATCATTTTGACATTTATTCTTTAAATTATGAGTGAGATTGACCTTTTTTCATATATTTAAAAGCCATTTGTATTTATTTATCTGTGAATTCTATTCATGTCCTTTGTTGTTTTCTTCTGGAATTTGGTCCGTTTTAAATTGCTTTGTAAGAACTACATATTTTAAGAAAACTAGCCCTTTGTCATATGTGTTCAAATATTTTTCCTAATTTGTTTTTAGTCTTCTGAATTTATATTATTTTTGGTTTTTGGCCTTGAAGAAATCTTTAATTTACAGGCCAGCAGTTACTTTTGTCTATATTTATGCTTATGGCTTCTGGATTTGTTTAGAAAGGCTTTGGGTTGGGAAACTTTTCAATGGTCTCAACATCGAAGCTGCTAATTTAGAAAAATAACATGTGAGACTTCTGGTTAAAGACAGCAGATTAAACACTGCATTGTGCTCCACTCCCTCTAAGAGCTCAACCAAAAGTCAATGTTTTGATTAGGTAATACATTCACGTGGTTTTAAAACCAAAAGATATAAAGTAGCACAGAGCAAAAAATTTCCCTCATCCAGGCCTCCCATTGGTCCAATTCCTACCTTTTCTTGTCCATAGATAAGCACTCTGTTAGCTTCTTAGGTATGTTTCCAGAGTTTCTTTACTCAAATATAAGCAAATAAGAAATTAGTAAATGGATTTTTAAAGGAAAAACCTACAAGGAGAAAGAGAATATGAAAGGGATAACAACAGTGCAATAATCCCTGCTCAGTGGCAATGCTCCAAAATGTGTTGATCAATTGCAGTGAATGTACCATACTAATGAAAGAAGTTAATGTGGGGAAAAGTGGTAGAGTGTGGGGAGAGGGGCATATGGGAATCCCTTATATTTTTATTGTATCATTTTATGTAGTGTAAGTATCTTTTAAAAATAAATAAAAAATATTTTTAAATAAATAAATAAATAAAAACAGTAGGAAAAGTTGAAAGCAATAAGGGACAATGAAGTCCTCAGATTCCTTCTTCTTGTCACTGCAGTTAGGTGACTGCTCCTTACCCACAATTACCAAGAAATGAAGATTTTCTTCTGGGAAGAAAGCAGGAAAACAGCAGTGAAAACAAGTACAATTGTGTGAAAGGGCACTATGTTGAAGAAAAGGTATTCATGTGAAAATATATTTAGAAATTTGGAGCCTTCTTCCCTTACTTAGCTTGTAGTAACCTGACAACCAGCAAGGAGATTAGGCAAGTATTCTGTAGAAAACCTAACACATCTCAGAGAAATGCATTAAAGATAATTCAGAAAACAGAATCTGTGAAGGAAGAAGAAAACTTTACAAAAATTATTAATATTCTCAGAGATATAAGTGGGATAGTGCATACACGATACAAAAACAGCATGCTATTTTTTTAAAGGAACATTCAGAGAATAAATAGGCGATCTTAGAAATTTAAAGATGGTGGCATAAATACAAAAGTAAAGTAAAAACAGAAGAAATGGGAAGCAGAAAATATAAAAGCACATGTATTTTATTTGAGAGATGATCCCAGGAGACACATTTAGGAGAATGGAAAATGAGACAAGGAAGGGAAGGAAGTCAATATATCATGCAAGTTACTATGGACAATTGGAACTTGATTTCTTTGGAAAACTGTCTGGGAGAACTGAGTAGAAAACACACCCGAGAATTAGCTCACTTCAGGGCCAACGCAGCTGGGGTTTTGATCCACTAACTTGTCAATCACTGGTTAAGGGCTACTCCCAGGGAGGAGAGGGTGTGGTGGTTTGAAGCTATATGTATTCCAGAAAAGGATGTTCTTAAAGTAAATCCATTCCTGTGAATGTGGGCCCATTGTAAGTAGGATCTTTTGGTGAGTAGGATCTTAAGATGTGATCCACATCATTCAGGATGAGTCTTAATCCAATTACTGGAGTCTTTTATAAGAGAATGAAATTCAGACACAGAGAAGGAAAGCCACCACAGAAGGAAGAAGCTGAAAGCAATGAAACCCAGAAGAAAAGGGAGAGACCAACAGATGCCACCATGTCACCTTGCCATGTGACAGAGGAGTCCACAATCTCTGGCATCCAGTCTTCAGGAAGAAAGTATCATCTTTGATGATACCTTGATTTTAACATTTTCACAGCTTACAAACTGTAAGCTTGTGAGGCAATAAACTGACCTAGTTAAAAGCCAATGCATTGTGTATCTGCTTATGGCAGTTCAGCAAACTAAAATAGGGGGTTAATTACTCAACACTTCAGTGGCCAGAGATAGCCCTCAGCCAAAGAGACATATGTGCTGGCACTGGTGGCATCTACTACACCTTCCATGCCCTCTCAGGAAACTTCTGAAGGATATGTTCCACCAGAACACTGGAGTGAACTAAAAAAAAAAAAAAAGAAGAAGATTTGGAATCAGGAACAAGAGAATTCAAAACAAGAAGTAAAGGGAATCCCCAGGATGTGGTGAAGGGAGATCCCAAAATGACAGCTGAACAACAGGGCTGGAGATCAATCTGGCCAGATATAAAAAAGCACATCAGAAGGCTCTGGAAGAACTTTCTTCAAGAAGATGTATTGAAACAACTGGAGAAGAGTTTGGATTAAATTGGTAACTGAGCACAGAAAAACTAAGCAAATGGAAAAGTAAGTTACTGAGTCCAGAGAAAGTAAAATACTTTTCAGGAAACAAAATGATGATCATGCTTTATTACATATCACAGCTGTGAACAGTATTTGTTTGATCATAATAATGTAAACTCCAAGTAGCAATAAAATAATGATATAGGTATAGATGGAGATGAAGGGCCAGGATATATATAGGTATGGGGTGTGTGTGTTATGAGAAGGGTGAAGGACAGTTAATTCCCCATCTTCCATAGTGGAAAGTTAATATATAAAATCAGAAAGTAGAAAAATAAGGGTGTTATTTACAGATGGTGATTATCAAAAAAGAATTAAAGTATTGAAAGTGAGTGCCTCTGAGGATGAGAAATCAGGGAATGGGGAGCAGTGTAGAATGAGGGACTGTTATTTGATTCTTTAAACTATGTGCATGTTTAATTTTGATATAAATAACTAAATAAAAATCAGTAATCTCTCTTTCCTTTGGCTTGAGGGAAAAGGGAAAATGGAAAATGTAAAGGAAGCTGGGAAGGTAAAAGGAAACTTTCTTGTTCTTTGAGTACATCAACCTAGCAGGTTCATTGTCTTTCCAGCTATTGTTGAGGCAGAAAAAAACAAACTTATGAGTAACTTGGAAAGTAGAGCTGTTAATGCCAAACTGACCTGAAATCTGGGGCAGCCTTTGGACAGTTTTGACCCAAAGAAATGATCTAAGGTAAGTCAAGAAGAAAAGAGTCTATTAAATTAAAAAATAAAACCAAGATTACATTAAGAAGAGTATTAATAATACTTTAGTGGAAAAGGCACTTAATTGTATATGGATATGAATTTCTTGAAATTTTACCTTAAATACATGTCTTAAAATTCAGAATTTTAAGATTCTGAACATGAACACAGAAATGCTTTGTACAGTCCTTCAATTAACCATATTTACACCTGATGTCTCATTTGTTTAGGTCACTGGCCCTGTCAAGATACTACAGTCTACTATTTCCTACTGTAGGCAAGATACCTTGGAAATGTGGCCTCCTGAAAGCTGAATCAGTCCTACTTTGTCTTATCATCTTCATTCTTTCTCTATCCACTAATCCTTCTTCTCAGCCTGGAAAAACGCTCAAAAATTCCCAATCTAAAATAAAAATATACAAAACAGGAAGTCCTCCTTTAGCTATCACCCCAACCTTTTCTTTTCCTTCATCAAAATACTTCTAAAAAGAATATATGCTGAATCCAACTCTATCACACTTGGGAGCACAAAGTCCAATGTAGAGCCCACTGGCAAGGCACCAAACTCCAGAGCTATCTGCCATGACTGTAGGATCTGGGTGTCTCCAGAGCCCTCAGGAACCCCACTATTTGGGTACTATCTACTTTGGCTGTCTATGAGATCCTGCTGAGACATGCATAAGCGTTACAACTGGGATAACCTCCTGACTAACTTTGAAGTCTCTTAGCCATATAAACTCATTTGTCTTTACCTTTCTTCCCTTTTATTCAAGGTGTTTTTCCAGTTGCATTGATTGTTGGTGTTTGGTAGTAATTCATCGGTGCCAGGGAGGCTCATCCCTGGGAGTCATGCTCCATGCTGGGGTGAAGGTAATGCATTTATATGCTGAGTTTGGCTTAGAGAAAGGCCACATTTGAGCAACATGGAGGCTCTCAGGAGGTAATCTTAGGCATCCTACAGCTTTCTATTTGAACCCATAGCTGGTGCTGCAGTTGGTAAGTATATGTTCAAGAGACTTGAATCTTTGGTCTGTCCATGTGACAGCTGGACCCTGAGACTCAATGGAGTTGCAAGACCTACTCTCCAGATCATTGGACTCAGCCAGGGCAACTAACAAGGAGGTGAAGATGGACAAACACCATACTAAGGAATCAAGACAGTCTATATCTGCAAGCAAGAGAATCCCATCGGCCATATGGAATTGAGGCACCCTCTCAATTAGAGGGGAGGGGGCATCACAGTCCCAGAATCCTCAGGGTTGGGGAATAAAATATGGACTACAGTGGATTTACTGGTATACTACTATAGACTTATTGTGATTCTAGCAATGGAAGAAATTATATCATTGATGTGGAGACAGTGACCACTGGAGGTGCTGAAGGCAGGGAGAGGGAAAAAGAAGTGTAATACAGGGGCATTTTTGGGACTTGGAATTGTCCTGAATGACATTGCAATGGCAGATGTAGGCCATTATATATCCTGCCATAACCTACAGAATTGAGTGGGAGAGAGTGTGGACTACAATGTAAACTATAATCCATGCTTGGTGGCAATGCTGCAAATGTGTTCATCAATTGCAATGAATGTACCACACTAATGAAAGAAGTTATTAATGTGGGGAAGTTTGGGAGGTATGGGGAGTGGGGTATATAGGAATCCCTTATATGTTTTTGTGTAACATTTTGTTTAATCTAAGTATCTTTTAAAAAATAAAAAATATATTAAAAAATAAAGTAAAAAAAAAAGAGAGAGAGAATTTATGCTAACTTCCATCTCTTCCTTCTCTTCCTCACCAAAGACTATGCCGTATCCCTGTGTCCCTGGGCAGGCTGGCTTTCATGACCACCGTTGCACTGATCCCACTGTCTCAGAGATCTCAAGGAACTACTTGCTAAATCCCTCGGTCCTTCTTAGTTCTTATTCTCCTTAATCTCTCAAAGCCTTTGACTTTTAAATACTCTTTTCTCTCTTTCTCAACCCTCTCTTGCATTCTGTGTCACTCTTCTTTCCTGATTTCCCCACCTCTCTTATTAGTTTTTCTTTGGCTTCTCTCTTCCCCCCCACCTTCTAAACATAGGCATCCACTGAGATTCCAAGATCTGGTTACTGGTCTGTGTCTCCAACCTCATGAGTGCCCTCTTCTCCCTTGCTCACTAAAATCAAGTTAAACGGATGTTTCTTTCAGCTCCTCTAATCTACAAAGTTCTTTATTGCCTTAGAGTCTGTACCTTCTACCTGGGACACTCTTCCTCGCCTCCTACCCTAACAACCCTCAGGTCTCAGAGTAATATCACTTCCTCAGAGTAATCCTCTCTGAATGCCCACACCCCTCTCCCCAACCAAACCAAGTCAATTTCCCCTTTTTTCTATGTTAGAAATTTTTTTTCCCTAATTACTCGCACGATTCATAATTATAGACTTTGTAGCATGTTTATTTGCTTAAATGTCTACCTTTCTCTCCAGAGTTTGAACTCCACTAAGGACAGAACCGCTGTGAATTTTGTTTCCCACAGTATACTTAGATTTCAACACAGCCCCAGAAATGTAGTAGTAGATAATAAGCATTTGTTGAATAGGTGAATGAATGAGTGAAGTGCTTTCTTCATTATTTACATATGGCACCTTATTTTTATTCTCACAACAATCCTATTCATAGGTACCATTATCAGTTCCTTTTTTAGATGAGGAAACTGAAGCTTAGAGAGACTGAGTAATATGCCCAAGATCTCACAGAAAATGAAGATCAGAGCTAGGATTTGAAAACAAGTTTCTCTGACTCTGGGTAGGACTTCTTAATTATTATATCATATTGCTTCCTAGTTAACAAATCCTCCATATTCTCCTTCCAAAGCTTCCCTCACACTCATTCCCTCTCATATGATTCTGTGCTTTCTTGGGTGTCCTCTACCCAGGATCTGTTCCAGGCAAGATACCGGTACACGGGTGTGGAACTGTGGTCGAGGCTGAGCCTGGGCAGGCCCAGCAGGTTTCCTTTTCTGACACAGGTTTCTGAGGAGCCCTCAGAAATCCCATGAAGCAGGGAAACCGTGAAGATGGCCAACGTTCTGACAGCTCTCCTGCCCCTCTCTATATGCTTTTCTCATTTCCTTCCTCTCTGAGGCTTCGGGTTGCTCCCCGTTGTGGTGCCTCACTCAGGCTTTCTCTCGCTGCCCACACCCTGGGCATCTTCCTGTCCCTTTCCCTGACAAAAATGTACCTGTATTGGAAGATGTTCACAATAGAATGGTAAGTTAAAAAAAAGTAAAGTAAGATGCACTATTGTATAATTGTATTATCCCAATTTTGTTAAACAAATCCAGGTGCATGTTTAGAGAGAACTAAAAGAAAACACATCTTAGAAAGTTAATAGTGGCTCCTTCGGGAAAACTGCTTTCATAGTTTTCTCTGTACCTTTATGTGTTTTCTTGGTTCTCATGGTTCATTACAATATTATGTATTAGCATATAGACAGATCCCAGGGCCTAAGTTTCCTCATCTGTAATTTGAGAAATAGTCTTACCAATCTTCCAGTGTTGTGGGAATTAAAGTGCTTGGCACAGAGTAGGTCAGCTGGTTCTCTCAAGAGCAGGGACGGCACCTCCAAACACATTAAGGAGGGTATGATACCCTGGGTCCCTTCATCATTAGGGGATCCATTCAGGTTTTTTTTTAAGATTTATTTTTATTTATCCCCCGCTCCCGTTCTCCACTTCGTCTGCTCTCTGTGTCCATTCACTATGTGTTCTTCTGTGTTTGCCTGTATTCTCTCATTAGGCAGCTCTGAGAACCGATCCTGGGACCTTCTGGAGTGGGAGAGAGGTGATTACTCTCTTGCACCACCTCGGCTCCCTGTTCTGCTACGTCTTCTTATTTTCTCTCCTCTGTGTCTCTTGTTGTGTCATCTTGTTGTGCCAGCTCTCTGCGATGGCCGGCACTCCTGTGCGGGGTGACTTTCCTGTGCAGAGCGGTACTCCTGCGCAGGACCACAGTCCGGCATGGGCCAGCACTCTGCATGAGCCAGCTCGCTACATGGACCAGCTTGCCCTCATCAGGGGGCCCTGGGCACCAAACCCTAGACCTCCTACATGGTAGATGGGAGTCCAATTGGTTGAGCCACATCCGTTTCCCCCACTCAGTTCTCGAAAGAAGGCTTCCCAGCTGCCACCAGGCAGGGCATACTGGGTGCTGCTTAGCACTGGGCTCTGGGTATGGTAAGGATGGGTGTGGAAAGAGGAGCTGGTGGGGGCCCTTGGGTTTGGGAAGGTCAGCAAAGAAAAGCAAAAGAGGCTGAGCAACCAATTGGGAAAAGGTTGGTCAAATAAGGATAGCTTAACCTATTTGGGGTAGCATTTATTAGTTGGGGGTGGGACAGAGCATAATGAGAACACTGGGCTCTGATGAGCCAGCTAAAAAGGAAAGAAGCACCAAGATAAAGTAGAAAACATAACCAGGAAGTTAAACAATTTCAGAAGGAAAGTCTGCCTTGCCTCCTCATTTCTTCTCTGAAAACCCTCTGGGAATGGGAATGGGCAATATAATGAACTTCTTATAATTTCCCAAGCCATGGGAAGATGTTCTTTCCCAAGGTGGGGTGTCTCCCAATCATCCCCTCCTTCTGGCCATATATGTGATAAGATGTTCTCTTCTAGGGACTGTTAGGTTGATGTTACCAAAACATTTAGCCTTGCCTCTGTCCTATCTCAACAGGACATAAATTAATTATCTTGGACCTTGAGTTTAACCATTTGTGACTTCAAATTAATCCTTGGTATCCAAAAATGCTGGGCTGTTTGGCGTCTTCATATTCAGCTGTCCCAGCAGCTCAGGGAAGAATTGGGGCCCCACAAATCATTCCTTTAGAGGAAGCCATTTATACCCTTTCCCCACTACCCTGGCCAAAACCTACATGTCTCCTTTCATTCTTAATTTTATATCTACAAGATTGTGGAGCAACATGGGAAAACATTTACAATATAATATGCAGTGAAAAGAAGAGGACACAAAAAGTGCACATAAATTACAATCCTATGTTTAAAAAAGCCAAACAAACCACATATAAGGAAAATAAGGCTGGAAGAAAACAAACCCCCAAATTAATAATGCTTACATTAGAGAGCTGGGATAGTGTATATTTCTTCTCTTCTCTGGTTTCCTAAAAATATTAATGTAAAGGAAAAACACTTCCACAATGAAGAAGCAGACTAAGATGAGGGGCAAACTGAGTACCCCATTTGCTAAAATCAACAAAACAGGAAAGCCATTTGAAAATAGGGTTTTCTGGAAGTGACTATACGTAGCTCTCCTTTCAGCATGACGGGGTGGAGAAATATGACTGCTGAGCTCTGATGGAAAGCACTCAACCCCTTGCACCCTTGTAGTCCAAACTGAGATGCCCGATAGGAAGAGCTCCAACCCTGGCATTTGAGAGGAGCTGGGGGGCCAGGACTCCAAGCAGATTAGAGGTTTGAGGGCTCTAGAAAGACTCTGCAGAAGTTACTAAATTTGGGGGTTTCCGGGATGTGCTTCAAGCATGACATGGTGAAGCTGTGATACTGCTTATTTTTACAAGTCCTGTTGAGAGGAGTAGCTTGCACCTCTCATGAAATGATGCTCCTTGGAACCATGGAAATCTTTCTGCTGTAGCAGCAATAGGATCAAAGCACGTGTTTAGAAAGAGAAGTGAAAAACACCAGATGTGAGCAAAACCGCAAGGGGAATTTCAGACAGGCGGCGTGTACCAGATTACCCAATTTGGAATGTGGCCCAGGCCCTGGGAAAGGCAGCCCCTCTAAGGATCAGGCTGGAGGGACAGAGGTTCCTGATCCTGCTTTAATCCAAATGTGGCTGACTTGATCTGTGACCTTGATCAAGTCACTGACCTCCTCTAAATCACTTTCACCATCTGTAAAACGGAAGGACTGCTCATTTTTTCTCTCCATAGTAGCTAATGGAAACCATGCTAAAAACTAGAGGTAAGAATGAAGCATGATACTATGATCTTGTAGACTGGTGGTAAACTGAATTTGACTATACAAATACCACAACACAACATATACACACTGATAGTGTGTAGATACACAAATTGTGTGGCTGGATGTGTGTACAAAGGTAAAGCATGATGCCTGGCACAAAGTTAGCCCTGAATAAATGGTAGTATAAAACAGAGCGTAAGCTTCAACTTCCAGCTCTCTTTACCAGTTAGTTACGGTACGACATTGGGCAAGTTACTTCACAGTTTAGTACTTCAGCTTACTCACCTGTAAAACGGGGATAATACCAACACCTATCTGATAGATTGAATAAAGTAAATATATTTAAAGAACTTAGAAGTGTGCTGGGTGGATAATGCTAGTTATCTTCCAAAACCTTTGATATAGACTATAAAGCTCTCTGCCTTTATTTTGTTTCTCATCCAAATATTTCCCCTATTCTTGTTCCATTCAAGAGTATTTCCTGTCTGTCATTCATTTTTGTAGAATACTGCTCTCTTCAGATTCTGTACCACCCTTACCACTCCCCCATCAAAGCTATTAATTTATTTCTATTCATGCCAACTCTGAATCAATCTTTAAGTTGGTCACACAACCAGAAATCTACAAAGCATCACTAAGTCCTCTATTCTCCCTGTCCTGGGCATCCTACATCTCAGGGACCTCTTAATCAGAGGCGGTGTCCCATGAAAGGTTAAAAAGTATGTTTTTCTCCTCTTTAGGAGAAGTGTTAGATAGTCATGGCAGTCACAGTACAGGACAGGAAATCACCTTGGAATCACTGAGGGTGGCCATCTTTAGAAGGAGAAGGGTTTGGGGATGGTCCTCTGCCGTCAAAATAATCCCTGCCCTCTAGTGAGAATTGTCACCAGACAGGAAGAAGGATGTGACCCCGAATCCAGGAGGGACAGGCACTGGAGTTCATCCTAGGGTTCAGGTACTCTACAGTTAACAGCAGGAAAAAACCGATCGATGAGAGTTGTGAGGTGTTGGACTAAGACCTATTGGGGCATGATGGAGACAAAACTGAGTGGATTGTTGGGAAATCTCACTGTCACTAAAGTACCAGAGTGAATTGTCTCTACCTTGGTACCTATGGAAGCCCCAGAAAGGACTCAGACATCACTGCCCCTCTCTGGAAAACATTTAGGGCCATTTCACCAGCACTAGCAAGATTCCTTTCCAAGGTCATCCCTGTCTTTCACTACTCCAAGGCTGACTGTTTGATCATTGTCATTATCATTACCATTATCACCTTTAAATCACTGAGTCTTTCTTTCATTCCTCCACCACATCATCTCTACACAATCATAGGAGTCCCAAAGATGATTCAACTCCACAGAAATTTTGAACTCCTAATATACAAAGCTAAATCCTGGGGTACATAAAGATGAGCAAGGGAAACGGACTTTGGCCCAGTGGTTAGGGCATCCGTCTACCACATGGGAGGTCCGCGGTTCAAACCCCGGGCCTCCTTGACCCGTGTGGAGCTGGCCCATGCGCAGTGCTGATGCGCGCAAGGAGTGCCGTGCCACGCAAGGGTGTCCCCCGCGTAGGGGAGCCCCACGCGCAAGGAGTGCGCCCGTGAGGAAAGCCGCCCAGGTGAAAACAAAGAGCAGCCTGCCCAGGAATGGCGCTGCCCACACTTTCCGTGCCGCTGACGACAACAGAAGCGGACAAAGAAACAAGACACAACAAATAGACACCAAGAACAGACAACCAGGGGAGGGGGGGAAATTAAATAAATAAATAAATCTTTAAAAAAAAAAAAAAAAAGAGCAAAACAATGATCTCTGCTCTCTTGGAGCTGACATCACATGATTTAGACAGATTTAAATTGTTAATCAACATTTAACCCAGTGACAATTTAGGTTCCCTAAAATATCGGATCTATTGAGCTGTCTTGTCCTGTAATATTTATAGAGTACCTACTACATGCTAGGCATTGGGCTATTAATCTAAGGATGCAACAACCTTTAGAGAATACAGCTCCAATGTAAAGGAACCACACTCAGTGATACACCTGGTTGACTCTATAGGGCATCAGTAAAACTTAGTATTTCCGTCTCTCCCGCTCATAGAATAGGAAACACTCCATTGTACTTCCCTGCCATTATGCAGGCAAGTTACAACTGAGACAAAAATTCTTATTTAAGCCTACATTCAGAGGTACCTGAGAATAAGAGGGAGAAGGACAAAGTTCCATTGCAAAGGTAAGCAGGTGATAACTCCACATCCTATGTCCCTCTCCAATAGCCTTGTGCTAACATCCTTCTCAGAACCAGGACCTTCAAACTACTCCCTGATTTTGTATGGGTTAGAATCTTTTAAATGTATGTGTGAACAATTTTTGGTTTTTAAATGAATAATTTAATTATTTGAAGGTAAATTCAGATTACTAGATTAGATAGATAGAAATTACAAGATAGATAGATAGATAGATAGATAGATAGATAGATAGATAGATAGATAATAGATAATCTTAAACTTCCATGGGAGGATAGAAGAATGGGCTTCTAAGGAAATATTTCTCTCTTGGAAGAAGAATTTAAGATGAACACAAGTATTACATTTCCATCGATGGTGATACAACTACTTCCTATACTATCAGAATGTCCCGTTAATAGGTGACCTAATAAGAGATGTGGTAAATCTCCTCAAGGCTTCTGCCTAATCAGAATAAGTTGCCAAACCATGACGGAATGACTCACTGCCACAAACTCAGCCAATTATTGATTAAGTTTGCTCACAGAACAGCTTCATATTGGAATAGACAGGGGTTTTATAGGTTATACGGAATAATCGAACAAACATAGAATTTGGAATCAGATATGGTCCTGAGTCTATGTGGCCTTGGCCAAGCCAATTTCCTTAGCCTCTCTGTGCCTCCATTCTCTCATGTGCATAAGGCAGATAAAAATTCCTATCGCATAGGGATTCTTTTTAAAGAATTAAATAAAGTGCCATAATTGAAGGTACTTGGCTCAGAGCAGACACTCCATACATGGTTCATTCTTCTTTTTGTTTTACAGGTAAGGAACCAAAACGTGGAGAGCTGATCTAACTTGCCCGAGGGCCCACAGTTAACGAAGGTCACACCTGCACTGAAATCCCTGCCTTCCTGACCCCTGGCCCAGCTGTCTTTCTATTGTTTCCACAATGGGAGCTATAGCAAAGATCATTGAAAATGCTTCTATCTCTGGTTGTCAAAAGCTTGAGGTAGGATGTGAAAAGAGGGGAGGAGGCTGATGTGTGGTGAGAGATTTAAGAAGGAGATTTGCTTTCCTGGTTTTACATTACTTTGCTGAGTTTACGCTGCTTAAGCACACACCGCTAATGGTGGAGGGAAGTAGCAGAGCGTAACCAACATGAGATTAAAGATTGTGTCACATCTATCCACAAAGTAAATAATCTACATGTAGACAATTGAAGGGGGTGTGACAAGATTTTTTTTTTCTCACACAGAGTTCTTTGGGTCTCCCAGGGTCATTCCAGGTCTAGACTAATTTTCCAGACGGTCCGTCGTAAACATTTTCATTGGATTTCTGAGCTTGCTCATGTGTAGATTTGGCAGAAAAGTGTAAAAATCACTTATAATCTGAAAATTACTTCAGTAGGGTTTTCACATTCCATGAAGGCTGAATAGAAACAGCCGTAGGGCCAGAGACAGCCCACCCGGCTTCCTCCCCGGCTCTGGCCCCTGCCCCAGGGGCAACTGGCCCCTGGCCAGTTGGGGAGGCCTGAAGAGGGAACGAATCTCCCTGGATGGCTGTTTCATCCTCTAAAAACACCAGCAAGTAGTTATCTACTAAATATTGAATGCAAAATACTCACCACATTCTGTCCTTTATCCTGATGAGACCTCGTGAGGCAGATATCACACTTCCCACAGCACACGTGAAGAAATCGAGGCTTAGAGATAACGTGACTTGCCTGATATTGGGCAGCTCGTAAGGGCAGAATCTGGATTTGAACTCAGAATGGGCTCTTAACCCCCAAGCTATACTACCTATATTGTGAGGGGAGAAATAGATGTTAAAGCTTAAAGCACGTGAAGGGAGTTTAAACAAATGTTTATTACAATCATTTACAGGAGCTAGAATCCCTAGGAGGTGCCTGTATTCAAGTCATTTTCAGCTCATTGACTTTCTTATTCATTACCTTTCATCTGATCCGTGAGCATCAAACCACAGTTATCCTCTTTCACCTCATTTGTTTCTGGTGTCAGTTCTCCTCCCACAGGGACTGCTTTCAGGGGGGAAACAGCACTGCTTTTTGCCCAGTGAGGAAGTAAGTAAAGGAAGACGCTCTCATGCACATAAAACTTACAAATATCCACACAAACACACACACAGACATTCACATCTGTTTGCTGCACACATTCGTGGTTTCAGCACTGGCTGATTCAAGAGTGTCATTATTAGGACAGAGCCTATATGATGTCTAAATAATTTTCCAGAACTGGAGTTTGGAATGAAAAAATGCAGTGATAAAGTGATAGAAACTGGAGAGATGGGTGCTAAAGAGGATACCAAGAGACTTAGACTCTTCTGGCTTCAGCCTCAACCTTGCATTCTGCTATCAGCTTACGAATTTCTCCCAGTTCATTCAGACTCCCAAAAGATCCTTACACCTGGCGGGCAGCATGTGTGAAACAGCCTCTGTGTCTCTTCATGAACTGTTTCTGAGCTTTCACCCTCTTATTTGCATTTGTGTTCCAGGCAGTGGTGGTCATCAGATTGCACACTTCTGGGGTTCAGGGTCACATCTGTGGAATTCTCCCTTTGGTGGTTTGGCACTTCATGCAATCAGCTCTTTGGTGATGACAACATTTTTCATTCTTGCTACTGCTCTTTTGTTTAGTTTGCTCCAGAGGATAGACACAAAAGTTTTGGGGCCTCATTTAATTATGTACAGGTCAGAATTGTTGAGGCAATTAATGAATGAACTTATTCATTAAATGAATTTATTGAATTCATTTGTTCTTGTTGGGTTTGAACTTGTTGAACACTTACTGTGGTGACATTATTTCAATTTTGCACTAGCCCTTAATGGTTACAAATCACACCCATGAGTAGTGTCACACCCAAGAATCCACTGAGATGGGTAGAAGGGAATACTAGTATTACTTCATGGGGTTTGTGAATACTAACCGTGACAAACTACAAAAAGTACTTAGCATGGTGGCTGGCACAGAGTATGCATTCAATAAATGTTACTGTGAGTGGAGTTATCAGCCCATTTCACTGAGGAGGAACTACAGCTCACAGCAGTTGGTATAGCTGAGAAATGGTAGAATTCAGTCAAGCATTTAAGTCACCAAACTCCAAACCCCTTTTTGGGAAGTTCTCTGCTGGGATTGCCATCATGAAGAGAAAGAAATAGAGTTTCAAAGGCAGAGTACACTTGGCAAGTTTTTTGGTGGGCGTGTGGGCAGAAATGTGTAGGAACAAAGACTGGGCAGAAATGCTCAAGGGAGAGGGTGTGACCCAGGTCAGGTACCACAAGTGACTGTACCCTTCATTTTTGGTTCCTCAAATGCTCTATCTTCCCTCAGGACCTTCGCACAGTGTTCTCCGTCCCCTCCCCCACCTCTTCACCCGGCTAACTCGCCTGCTTCCAGGCTCAACGCAAGTTATCTGCTCCTCAAGGAGGCTTCCCTGAGCCGAGGCTGGGCTTGCACCTAGTGATACGTGCTCCCACAGCACCCTAGCCATCTCCTTTGGAAAACGCTTGTCCGACATCTGTCCTCCCTGCTAGAACACGAGCGCCCAGAGTCATCAACGAGTCTGGCTTGGTGGCCGGTGTATCCCCAGCACCTCGAGGGCAGGAGCGCAGGACAGCAGGAGAGCAGGTGGTAGCCAGTATAAAGGTGGGGAGGAAGAAGCCTAAGAAGTGTCAAGACATGAAAACGAACTGAAAATGCTTTACAGTTCTGCCGTAGAACCACTGTGCGTGGTGGTCATGAGAGGAGGGAGCCGCAAGGAAATGGAACCGCAAGGAAACGTAGAGGAGGGAGCCGCAAGGAAATGTAGAGGCAGCAACGCGAGTGGAATTGAGGAGATGCTCACACCACCGGGAAGGCGGCGAGAACGCTGACCAGGTCTCCACGAAGGACGCCAAGAGGTCGCCGGGAAGGTCATCCCGAGGAGGCCGCAGCTCTGGCAGGACTCGGCAGGCAAATGCAAGGGGCTGCGCCTTAGCCGCTTCTCCCCTCCTGCGCGTTGCTTTGCTCCCTGCGCTCCGCGTGCCGAGGCCGCAAGGCCTGCGCTCTGCAGGGGGTGAGCCCCGAGCGCCCCGGAGTCCAGGATAAACCCGCGGAGCGGAAGAGGGCGGCAGGGAAAGTTTCCAACAAGCGGATATATTTCTGACACTGCCCCTTTGACAGCAAAATGTGTCAGTGGTGGGACTTTTGACAGGAAATACCTCCTCCTAACCGGAGGTGTCAGAACGGTCTCCCCGGGAGGAGAGAGCAAGCCCGGCACCCAACAGCGTGGCACCCAGCAGCCCGGCACCCCAGCAGCCCCGCACCCAGCACCCCAGCAGGGAGGCACCCCAGCAGGGCAGGAGCCAGGCACCCCAGCAGCGCGGCACCCCGGCAGCGCGGCACCCCGGCAGCGCGGCACCCCGGCAGCGCGGCACCCCAGCAGCGCAGCACCCCAGCAGCGCGGCACCCCAGCAGCGCGGCACCCCAGCAGCGCGCCTTGCTTTCCTGCGCAGCCCTCCGGGCGCGGCTGGGGCCTCTGGCCGGTGCGTCCTCCCAGGCCAGGGCAGGGCCGAGGGAGGACGAGGGGCCCGAGCTCCTCGCGGTGTCTGCAGGGGCCATTCTGTTTATGTTCCCACTCCCTGCGCTGGGAAGCCCCCAGTTCCCACACTCACTGAGGCAGGAAGGTCACCACGGACACCTCATCTGTCTGGGTCGCTGACTAACTACAGATAAGCAGCAGCTGCTGGACGCTTGTTGGGGTCACCTCCCAGACTGCCTGCCCTGGAGCCACTGCAGAAGCCGCCGCCCTTGACCGCCCGGCTGCACGCGGGGCTGCGCGTGGGGCTGCACACGGGGCTGCACACGGGGCTGCACACGGGGCTGCGCGTGGGGCTGCACGCCTCCCGGGGCAGGGAGGACCACGGCCGGGCCCGGCGAGCTCGTTTTTGCGGGAGTCTCTGGACATGGATGAGCCAAGGAGAGGTCTTAGACTCGCCTGCAGAACCGCACAGACCGGCCCCGAGGCCGCAGAGCTTTGCAGCCTTGCATTTGCTGAGCGCGTCAGGGTTTCGCAGCGCTGGGCGGCGAGCGTTTCCTCACATGACTCTGAGCACCGCCGCGTGAAGAGCGCTGAGCAGGTGTGACTGTGTCCAGTTTGCAGATGAGCAGACAGCCGCAGGATGTTCAAGAGACTGTGCCCCAAATCACACAGGTAGTCAGTGGGGAAGGCCGTTTTCCCGCCTCCCTCGGTGATCTTTCCGCCGCTCTGTGCTGGCGTGTCCAGCCAAGCAGAGAAGACCCAATTTTCATCCCTGAAAGAGAGCTAGTCCTCCCTGACTTAACCTTTCACCCAAGCCTGAAGTGTGGTGAGAACTACTTCTGCCTTGGAGTTTGAATCCTGATTCCTCTTCTTACCAGCCAAGTACCTTAGCAGCTGTGTGACTCTGGATTTGATTTTCCATGAATATTCATTTCCACATGTAAAAAGGGGAGACTAATGTTGCCTAACTTGCAGAATAATAAACATTTATCAACTTTTTCCCATACCCTAGGGTCGGTGCTAAACTCCATGTGCATTGACTCACTGAATTCTCACAACAACCCCCTGATATCGTTATCCTATTTTACAGATGAGGAAACAATGACAGAGAGGTTAAGTAAGTTTCTCCAGGTCACACAGCCAACAAATGGCAGAGACAGGATTCCACTGTGCCCCCCTCCCCGTCCCCACTCTCTGATTCCAGAGCAATGTGCTTAAACTCTGCGCTACGCTAATGATACAAATTATGTTTACTGTGCACACTCGGTTCTCAGTAGCTGTTACTAAGAAATGGGGCAGGGTTGGCTTTATTTATGAACAAAGTGAACAGCTAACTGCCTCAACTAGCTAGATAAGCCAAAAGGCCTGCCCACTCAAAGATATCTTCTACTTACTATCGCATGGTTTCTAATTTCCCACCACAAGAGGCATTCTTTTAGAGCATGAAGATGCCTCGGGGACATTTGGCAATGTGGGGAGCCCATTTTGGTTGTTACAACAGTGGGGGTGTTACTGCATCCAGGGGGAAGCCAAGGATGTTGCTAAACATCCTACAATGCAGAGGACAGTCCCCTACAGCCAAGAATGATCTAGCCCCGAATGTCAAAAAGGATATGAGATTGAGAAACTCCATAAAACAATCCTTATTGAGTATCCACTGATGGGTTAAAATGGTTCAATTGTTGCCCGTTATTCCTGCTGCCGAGCAGAAGACCTATGTGCCCTAGAAATGGTCAGGATGATTTGGGGCATCTGAGAGAGTTAGAAAAATGAAGCAGTTCTTTTGTCAAATTATGTTATCAATCCCCAAATTTCTGACATTTCTTCTAATATGCTAAAGTAGGTCATAAATAAATCCACAGCATTGCCATTGCCGTTTAGCATGCAACTCTACACATCTCTGATATCTCAGTCCAGTCAGCTCTTGTTTTTGTTTTTGTTTTCCTATTATGTACCACGAAACATTTTTTTCTAAGTCTGATTTTCTTTGCCTCTTTTAGAAAGCCTATAGTTGTCAACATCTTCAAAAATGGTAAAAATTTGCTTTGCCAAACAGAATCTCAAACGGAAGAACAGTCCCTGTGCACACGTGAAGTATCTGTGATACTTAGTGGCACCTCTAGCTTTCTTAGGTTTTGGAGAACATTGTGCCTTACATTGTCATGACTTACTGATTAACACATCATCATGCATTAGCTTCAAAGACTCTATGAATAATCCTGAAGAGAGTCGTATCAGTCAGTTTAAGCTAAGTTATAATGCAGTAACAAAGGATCTCAATATCTTAACAAAAGTAGAGTTTTATTTCTTGTTCATGTTGCCGATATATCATGTAACAAGAGAAACGTTTATTTCTTATTCATATTGCAGGTATGTCATGAAATTGACTGCTGCCCTGTTGCAAGTATTTGTCATTCCACAAACTAGGCTAAAGGAACAGGTTCTATTTGGGACATGGTGGTATTATAGTGAAGGAATAGAGCAATGATGGCACCATATGATGGCTCTTAGAGCTTCTGCTCGGAAGTGGCACACATCACATATGCTCACAGTCCATTGGTCAATGGTCAAGTCAAGTCAATGGTCAAGTCAATGGGGCAGTGATGTGTATTGCTCCTATAGGACCCATAGACGGGGCAGTGTATATTCTTAACAATAACATAATTTACCACAGGAGTCCTGTCTTTGCTGAAAAAGTCATGAACTTCTTCAGAGCCAGGGCTTTGGCTTTAGCCATCTTTTTAAGAGGTTTTTGTCAAGAAATGAGGGAATAATATAAAGTAAAAAGGCAAAGAGGCAAAAAAGGCCAAAGAGTCCAAATTGAATGATTGATTTTAGGAGGAGATGCAGAGTCAGTCAGCAATGTCAAAGAAAAGACAGGAGCTAAGAATGACTTCCAGGGTTCCAGCTTAGGTGACGAACGGTCGTTCCAACAAGTAAGATAGAGAATAGTGGAGGAGAAAGGAGGAGTAGAAGGAGAAAGGATGAGTTTCATTTTTGACCCAATGAACATGAGGTGTCTTTGAGACATCCATGTAGAAATACACAGAAGGCAGCTGGATATATGAATGTGCTTCCTGCAAGAGTGCTGAGCTGGAAACAGAGCCCTGAGATTCACAGCATATTAATTTTCATAATAACTGGACAGGCTATTTGGTGTTATAGTATTTGTCTTCATTCTATAGATAAGGAAATGGAGACCTAGAGAAGTTGAAAAACAAAACTTTCCAAAGTTCTCACAGCTAGGGAGTCGCAGGGAGGACCGAAGTGCTCTTTCTCCAGCAGCCACGTTTTAAACGTGTGTGCTCTCAGTTGGAACTGTGAGAGTGACTGAGAATATCCAGGCACCACGGGTAGAAAGTGAAGGGCAGTGAGTCAAGGCAGGACCCTGAGGATATGCTCATTTAAGGATTAGGAAGAAAAGGAAGAGCTCTTGAAAAAGACAGAGAAGGAACAGATAGGAAAAGACCAGAAGAGTTCAAAAGCCAAGTGTGTAGAGACATCAACAAAAAAAGAGAGTGTCTAACAGAGTCAAGGACAGCAGAGTAGCTAAAGAGCAGGGCTGGAAAATGTTCACTGAAGTTGACAGTTGTGTCTTGTCCTGGACAATATCTCTAACCTCAGGCAAGCATCTATTACCAACCATATTCCCCCCAGAACCACAGAAGTCGAAAATGAACCAGAAGGGGCTGGTCTCTGCCGATTTTGGAAGCACTGACCTGTTGCTGTTTCTTTGAACACTGCATCCTGAGACTGCCTTGGCTTTTTGACCTGTTTGGGTGGGTATTTGCTTCTGCTCCTTGGCAACCTGGCTTCAGGACGCTGAACCTGCATGTACATCTAAAGTTTTCTCACCTTGGGAAACACAGCCTTACACCACTTACCACCTACTCCCACCGTCAGGGAGGGAGGCTGGACACTGTCCTGGAGGGAATGAGGTTGGGTACTCCTCCTCAGTCCACAGGGCTCTCTCCTGTAATCCTCTGCAAGTCCACCTTCAGTAGGGAAGTGAGAAGCTGTGCTTTCAGATGGTGGCTGCTGTACCTGCTCTGTAGATGTGGCCAGTTACTGACAAAGGGGCTGCCGGCTTTGAGATCATGGGCTACTAGTCAGACCTTGCCCAGCCTCAAAATGCCTGTTGCCAGAGGAGGCTTTTGGTCTTCAGGTGAGCCCACCCAGTTGCCATGTGTTTTAACCCAGCTCCAGCTGTTTATGGAGATACAAGGTATATATCTGTGGGACAATAATTTGTGGACACACATATGTAAATGGGATTTCTCATGTCTACAAGGGAAACAAAGTGCTGGACAGTCCTCTTGCTCCAACCAGAAATTCCACACTATGAGGATGACTGGCGGGAGCCTTTGATGCCCACAGAGCAGCCAACCACAACGTGAGATTGGGTAGCAAAGACTTCCCTCACGCCCAGCAACTTGAGTTGAATGAGCCAATCTTATGGGGCACCTCCGAAGTGAAGGCACCATCTCTAGCAACTCTGACCTCTGTGTTCAGTTGGCGGCTGCGCCCATCTGCCAGTCTTCCATGACCCCATCCCCTACTGTGAGGTGTAGAATTCAGCAAATAAAAATACAGGGCACCCAGTTAAATCTGAATTCCAGATGAGCAACAAATAATTTTTAGTGTATGCTCCAAGCAGTTTTTGGAATATATTTATGCTAAGAAATCACTCGTTGCTTAGTCAAAATTCAATTTTAACTAAGGGTCCGATATTTTATCCAGCAATCCTATGACCACCACAGCCCCTATAATCTGAGGAATTCAGTAGGAGTTCCTAGACCTTGACATCCACTTGAGATCCACCTCTCGCAAGAAGCCACTAGGACACAGCGAAGAAGACAAGCAGAGAAGTGGGCCTCCTCCAGATCCAGTGTGGTCCTCTCATGCTCCTGGGCCAGCTCTGGGAGGGCCCATGAAATTAGACCCTCTGAGTACCCATGACTTCATTATCCTTCTGTCAGCTGCATTTGGAAGGCAAAGAGAGGAAGGTGGGCTATCCAGAATGTCTAGACAGTTTACAGAGTCCATATTGCCCCTTGATCTAGGCTAGCACCAGATGATTAATATCCTATATGATTTTCTAGAGAGCAGCTTTTGCTTTCTTGGACAACATCCTAATATACCCTTGAACATGTCCACTCACACCCTGCTGCAATGATGTCTCATATAATCCTCTAGTCCCTGCAGTCCTAGGGTACCTGAAATATCAGCACCTCCAAAATTGTCTCCAGAAATGTATGGCATTTCCGGACCAAGTTCAGTGTAGTCTGGTATCTGTGGTTCTGGAGTGAGAGACCCCCTGGACACTTGAGGACACCTAGAAATTCCCTGCTACTGTCAGGTCTTTGTAGCATTTTGTTCTTTTATGTGTAAATGCCCTAGTAATGACCTCCTGAAAAAGAGAAGGGAGTTTGCCTGATGTCCCGAAGTTGACACTAAGTCCAGGCAACTCAAAAGGCCCTTTACCCCTTCCCCCCAAATAGCCCTAGCGAGCACTTCCTACGTGCCAGGCACTGTTCTAAAGCCTTTACCAATATTAACTTACTTCACCCTCATAACAACCCTATGAAGTATGTACTGTTACTATTCTTATATGAGGAAATGGAGACACACAGAGATGAGATAAAGTATCTCCTCTAAGGTCACACAGGTGAAAAGTTGCTAAGAGGTAAAAACTCAGATTTGAGTGGGGGCAATACTGCTCCCGAATGTGTCCCCCTCACGTCTGTGCCAGCTCTAGGGAGCCGGGATGCAGCATAGTTGTGCCTTCCACTGTTGGGACAGATAGCCCACACTGTGAAGAGGGCCACCCTGAGCCAGGAGGAGTCCCCTCCTGCCCTCCACGACTCTTACTGGAGAAGAGGACTGGCTTACATAAAGGTTGTCCTCAAGGCTTAAGGCTCAGTCACCAGAGCGCGGAGCAGCCGGTACAAACCTGGAAGCTGAGCCGTGCAAGGCAGCTCTTCTCATCCTCGTGGCTTGGGTGCTCGATCAGCTATCTACTCGGTGATGAGGATGGTAGAACAGATGCTCTATTTTGTAAGACCGGGTATCAGGGGAAGCAGAGAGGCTCCTCCTGGAAGATGCGAACTCGAATATTTCACACATGTTCAGCTGAAATTTTCAGACATCTGCACATGGTCCTAATCCAAATCGAAGTCTCTTGGAGGCAACTCAGTGGTGTGAAAAGCCAAGAAGGCTTCTCGACGGCAGCGTGGGTGGTTCACAGCCCCACCAGAAAGGCCTGGACACACCTACCCGTTCTGCAACCAAAGCATAACCCATGGGGGCTTCTGGGCTGTCTCTGACATGACGTGTCTTGGTACCTGTGGACCTCGAGCAAAGATACCCTGGGCCCCCTGAAGAGCAGCTGTGGCTCCCTCAGACTCTCCAGGATCCTACCCACTGACTTGCCTTGAATCCCTGACCCTCCCCCTTGCCCAGCCACAACTCTGTCCTGGTAGTGGACAGCTTCCTAGGATGGCAAGCGTCACTCCCTGCCTTGCTTCTCTACCTCCTGCAGCCCCCGGACTCCGCTGCATTCAGGAGGTTCTCTACTTCCATGCTCTGTCAAGTCACCAGTTTCCAGCCAGAGCTCTCACCTTGTCCACCAGGTTTGGGCCTTTTGTGTCTGTGTCCACCTGCCTCCCACCCCTAGGCTGACAACAAAAGTAGTGCTTAAAGAATTCATGTACTTCAAGAATACCTGTATTCCTTAACTCCTAAGGACAGCTGGCTGCTACACATCACTGCCACAGAGATTGTTCTAATAATTTGTTTCGCTCCTTCCAGAACAACTTTTCCATGCAACAACAATTTTTATCCTTACCATTTTCTTGCATCCCTTCTTCCCAGCACTACTAAAACTCCTGCAGTTCGACAGCACCTGGGGACGCATACACCTACCAAAAGGAACATTGATGAGTGTTCAAAGTTTGGGCTGGCAGCAGCCTTCAGAGAGAAGATTCGAGTGTAGGATGTCATTTCATTCTCCCTCGATACATCCAGTCTACCCCTAACACCTAATATGAAAGCTAGGATAAAGCTGGTACTAATAATAGCATCAGATGCTTAATTTGTGCAGAACTTGTAATACAGTTGCTTGTAAATGTTTGGAAATGGATAGAGGTGATGGTATTACATTGCAGCAAGTGTGATCAACAGCACTGATGTGTGGGTGTGGCTGTGGTTGAAAGGGAAAATTTAGGGTCGTCCACCTCACTAGAAGGAAAGCTAGAGGATGAAACATGGGGCTGTGTAATATAGTGAACTTTGTCATGGATGATAAGTGTGGGTCAATAGTACAAATAGAAGCTAGGAATTAGAATAAATGTGTGTCACTGTTATGAGGTGTTTATTATAGGGTGGTGTATGGACAAAAATATACCTAAAGCAAACTATGGACTACAGCTGGGGAAGGATAGAGGGAGTGAGAAGTGACTGCTACATGTTAGGGAGTTTTTCTTTTTGGAGTAGTGAAAATATTCTAAAATCGATTGTGGTGATGAGTGCACTACACTGTGATTATACTAAAAGCCACTGATGGTACACTTTGGATGGATTGTATGGTATGTGAATATTTCTCAATAAAATTGTTTAAAAAAAAACCCACAAAGGAACTGCCAGCTGCCATGCCGACTCCAAGATAGTTCCAGAAAGGAGTCTCCAAAAGTGTGTATTATTGGGAAATTCTGCAGCTTCCAAAGATGAGGGTTTTGAGGCCAGCATGAATTAGGTAAGGCCGCATAAAATACATCGTAACTGAACACGGGGAGATTGGAACTCGAGCAAAGGACACTTCAACAAGAGGAAATGCTATCCTGAAAAACCGGGGTATTGGGACCACATATGACCCCAGAACATTGCAACTAAAAAGACCAAGCCTTGTGTTCGTTTACTACTGACTGCTGACACATGGGTGACTCATCTTTCATTTTAAACTTAACGTGGTTTTTCCAGTTCAGGGTGGTGGTTACTCTTATGGGGAGGGGAACAGTGATCAGAGGGGCACACAAGACATCTAGGTGACCCTCTTCTGACCTGGGTGGTGGCTAAAAGGGTATTGGCCTCATACGAATCTGTACATTTGTTTTATGATGCTTTTTGTACTCATGTTAAACATTGCAATTTTTTCAATTAAATAGTTAATTTATATATTCTCTCTCCCTCCCTTTCTCCCTTCCTCCCTCCCTCCCTCCCTCTCTCTCTCTCTTTCAGGAGATACTGGGCATTTACCCGGGACCTCGTACATGGGAAGCAGGTTTTCAATGCATCAGCAACAACAGTAACATTCATTGAGCACTTACTGTGGACCTGCTACTGTGCTAATGCTTTGCACATATGAAATGAGGAGGATGCTGCTTTATCTCCAATTTACAGTAAGAGGTAGAGTCAAATTTCAAGTCTCAGTTAATTTCAAGACTGGATACTCAGTCACTCCGCTGACTTTCTCCATGCTCAAGTTCTCATTTTCTTCTCTCATTTTCTCATAATTCTCCAGCTACCCACCCAAGTCACAGGAGGTAGGAGGTGGAGAAGGGAGAAGGGACGTGATCTATGATCCCAAGAGGGAGTCAACTCAAAATGACATCATAGCTGACTTCAGCAGCTGGTCTGAGGGAAAGGGTGAGAGCAAACGGAATTGTTTTAATTTGGTACTTTGCAACAACCCTCCCTCACGTTATGAAGGATTATGAGAATTTTCCTGTTTCATTCATGTGATAGATTCCAAGTACCTAGAACCATGCCTAGTTTATAGTAGGTGCCCAATAAGCACTAGTGTGGGAACCCAGGAAGCTGGACTTGGTCTTAAAAAGAGCAGGAGCCTCAGAAAATCTGGGTGGCAAGAAGGTGGCTTTTAGTAGAGACTGATGGCACTGAGGCACCATTTCTCAGTGACTCTCTGCAGCTTTGCTTCCTTCTGTCCTATTCCAATTAGCCAACTCTCTTTATTCTGCAGTATCTTCACTCTTTCCTAACAGCTGTTTATTCATAAATTCTGCTTTCTTACCATACTTTCATGCTTCTTCATAGCTTGGGTTTGCTATAGCTCACCATGGCCCCAACTCCATTGCATGGCATCATTTCAGCTTCAGTTTTTGTGGCTAGCTCCCTTCTTTTATCTCTGCTTCCCAATCCAAATCCCACAAGGAGAGTATCTGGTTGACCAGACTCATTTTTCCATTCAGGCCCTGGTTTGTGGAGGGGCAGCCCTAACATCAGGGGCCATCCCTGGTCCAATCAGGAGACATCCCTGGGTAAAGAATCACCTAGCTCTGCTTCTCAGAGCAGGGGGCTGTGGGTGGGGCAGTTTCATCTCTAAGAGGAAGTTGGGTGTGGCAGGCACTGTGTTGACATATCCAGTCTAGGAGTGCCCCTGGGAGCCCATCTCTCATCTCTGAAATGAAATGATTGCTGTTAGGACTTTTCACCAGGCATTTCCAAAAAAACCCAGCCCAAAGCGGCTGGTAACTTGCTGAGTTTGGAATTCCTCTTGGCCTGCCATCTCTTTGTACTCTTCCTACTGGGACTACCTTGGTCTGTTAGTTTTTCACCTGGAGTTGGCTTGTTTCTGGACTCTCTCTTCTTCTCAGGTGACTTAGATTCAAGCTGGACCACTTGACTCTTGGACAAGGTGAGTGTTTGGATTTGCCTTTGGTTCTAGCTTATGTGTTCACCATTGGGATGAAATGGACTCATCTCTTATTCCCTTATCTCTACTCTTCCCTCCAAATCCATCTGCCTGAGGTTGTCATTCCTTCCCAGGGCCAAAAACATACTCCTGAGGGAATGACATTAAGACATAAATTGGTGGCTTCAGTGAGAGCAATTTTTAGAGGAGTGGTCGGGGCAGAAGCACAATAGAAGCAAGTTGAGGAAGTAGAAATAGGGAGTATAATATTATACTTTTCGGAGACGTTGAGGTGAAAAAGAGGGCAAGCAAATAGCTACCTGGCAAAAGTTTGTTTTAATTTTTAAAGAATTTACTTCTGACTCTGTAAGTAATACATGATTCTGTAAAATATTTTTTAAAAACTATGAACAGTAAATTGACAATTCCCTGTAATTCCAGCACCTAAATGCTTAATGTTAGTTGTAAAAAAAAATTTTTTTTGACTGCCTGTTAAATAGCAGAATTAGGACTTTATAAAGACGGTTTCTATTCCTTGTGTGATACAAAGTCCAGGTTGGGTCAAATTTAAGACAGATATATCTGTGATGCAGAGTAAGGCAATGTCTCTTCCCCACAAGCTGTGATGGAGGAGTCTCAAGCCTTGCTTCAGTAAGGCCCTAGTCAGACACACGTACGTCCGGGGAAGTTGCAGAGAAAGCAGATTGTTGGGATGGATAGCGAGGCCCCAAGAGGGAGGAGAGCCTGTCGAGGAAGGCGGCTGTCACGGTGAGCCTGGGCTCTGGCGCTGGCAGGCCATGGACAGTCTGCTGCCGTGGGACTGGGCCTCATCCGGCTTCCCTGCAGGTGTCCTCCCAGAGGGAAGCCCAGAGGGACCTCTGTGTCGTAGGAAGAGCCGTTTTATGAAACTCTGTAATGTCCAAGGCCTGTCGTCACCCGGTGGGTAATTGAGTGTGACCTCGAGGAAGAGCTTTCCCTTCCCACCTTGAAAGAGGATCCTGACAGGCGTCCCCGGAGCTCTCCCAACCCCAAATTTCCCACAAAGGTAGGACCACAGGGCCAGCTGTGGTGGCAGAAAAAGGTTTAGTCCAACTTGCAGCAAGGTAGTAGCAGCTGACTTAATGAAGCACCGCTTTCCCTTGAGCGTTAGTGCGGAAAAAATGGACTCCTTTACTTCCTGTTTTCAAAAACATCGTAGACTAAGATACCAGTGCAGGGCTCGGCGCGGGCGCGCTGGGTGTGACCTTCTGGCTCCCAGTGGGGCTGTCGGTGTGCACTCCAGGGTCCAGCTAACCCAGCTACGACAGGAAAGGGTGACCGGAGCATCATTCGATGGCACAGGTAAGGCCTGCTCACTGGTGACTCGCCCCACGTCTCTGCACAAGCAGCACCTTCTCCGTGGGATCTTCCCTGAATACACTGTATAAAACTGAGCTCCCTGCCACTTCCACCCCACCCACGACCTACCCCACCTTTCTCTCCAAAGTACCATTCCACCTACTGTAACTTTTCTTATTTCTTCTTTCTTAACCATCTCTTTCCCAATCCAGGATGTGAACTCCATGGTCTGTTGTTTATTGTTGTGTCCCCGGCACAGAGTAGGTTTTCAATAAAAGTTGGTCAAGTCAGTCCATTTTTGTGTTTCTCGGATATTTGGGGGAGGATGAGAACTATTAAGGTTAAAACGAGCATTTCCACATTTGGATTTCTAGCTTGGAGGATTCTAGGATATTAAGTCCCATTTATAACAACCTGCAAGGTCTGTAACTATCATATGCCGATTACTCCAGATGGGGAACCTGGGGATTAGAATGAAAGCAAGTTGCCCGAGGACCCATAGATAATAAGCGCCAGGGCCAGTATAAACTGCTATAATGGAAGAGGACCATGTAGGAGGTATTGCTGGAGCTGAGGCAAGAGCTAACAAAAGCCTCAAGGGTTCTGGGAAATGGGTTCAGAAAGAAAAGCATAGAAAAGAAAGAAACTGCAAGCACTGATTAGAAATATGGCAGACAGAGTTGAAAACACTATTAGAAGTAGCCCATAAAAATCAAATGAGGAAAGGGAGGTTTCATCCAAGAGGATATAGCTTCAATTTATTTCAGAAAGAGAAGATTGGCTAGTTGAATGTTTAAGAAAAGAAGAGACTAAGTAAATTCAAGTCCTCTCAGCTTTGAGCAAATCTGTGGTAAAATTGTATCAATGTGGATTTCATACTTGAATTTTAACTGCGAAAGAGATAGGAATAAAATACCTTCTGACAAAAAGAGTCAAAATAGAGTCATAACAGCAGGAAAGACATTCTGGCCATTGTATTCGAGGAAGTGAAGGGAGCAGGACAAAGACTTGGGAAGCAGGGAATGTCAACATTAGAATTTACGGTTGTTCATCATGAGACACCCAGGAAACAAGCCTTGGCTCGGGGGAAGGGAAATGTAGGAACAGGTAAGAAATTCAGGCTTCTCCACTACCCCATCTGCCGGGGCTGCAGTCTAAGCTGTGCTCCTCCCCGGAACCACAGGCCTGGACAGAAGGGCCAGCTTGGATGGTCAGACACACATGCTGAGGCACAGGGAGGGAAACTGAAGAGTAACACATACAAGAAGTCTCAGGAGACTAAACCCCTGCCTGTCACACTGGATGCTGGCTATGGGGTCGCAGCCTATGCATGCATTCACTCAGTATTTCCTGGGTGTCCTTTATATGCCAGGCACATTGCCAGACACTGGGCTCGGTGCTGGGGATAAAGCTGAGAATGAGCAATTTCCTGATTTCTCCCATTTCTTTTACCAGAAGAGATGGGACATGATCTGCCACTCATCGGCACAGGGTTTGGGTAGGCTGTGTCTGCAAGAGGCATTCATCAGCTTGGGTGGTGGGATAGCAGGCCCTAGCTGGTATACTCCTTATTTTCTACCCAGAATTTGTATTTATTTGAATTCTCAACTTGGTATTGTTTATTTCTATATGGTAAGTGAATTAACTGCTGTATGTTTTCTTATAAGACATTACTTTATAAAAAGAATTATGACAGTTTAGGGGTAGGGGACAGGGGGCTTCTGGTTTTCAGTCCTAAAAGCAACTGTATGCTTAAATTGCAGGGTTTAATAATCACCTAAACAAGTATATTTGAAATCACTCGGCAGCAACAGCAACTAGGGGAGGAGGCATGTGCCCTCTATCCTCTGTTGCATGGCCAGATCATGAATCACAGTGGGGAAGCCATAGCAGAGAGGAAGGCATCTTAAGTCACTGCAGGAGCTGGGGGCCAGAGCAGAAAATAATCTACAGGAAGCCTGGCAGGGAAGCGCCTGGGTTAGGATGTGCACTCCACGTCACCCAGCTCCTTTAGGCCTGCGAGGTCACCACCCTCCCAGGCAATTTACTTGGAGGGAATTGAAGAAACAGAGCTGGTGTAATCAACCATCCCCGAGCCCTTGATTTACTTAACACAGTAGAGATGAATACTCAATTACTTGTCATTGTGGAATGTGTTTTCCCTATCAACAATGTTGTACCTGATAGTAAGACTTCTGCAATAGCCTATTTAACACAGAATATATACGTTTCTATATATTTTGATATATAGACTCTTTGATAGCTTCTAGCCTAGTGCTTTTAGGAGAGCTGGAACTCAAACTACATGTGTTTAAAAATGTCATGCTATCAGAAAAATGGGAATAGCAGAGGAGAATGAATGAGAGGAGGCACAAGAATGAAAACTCACTTTTAAATCATATTTACTTTTGGCTCTGAGATGATAGGTATAGGTAGAGGCTGGAAAGATTTCAATCTCTGCTTTATTGTAAACAACGAGGATTCCAGGAGAGGAAGATTTTAGGAGACACTTTAAAAAGTTCAATATGTATGTCTGTGTTATTTCAGTCTCAATCCTACACCCCATTAAAAATTTAGGCCGTTCTTTGCCACAAAGAATTTTAAAGCCGAATCAGTCAGTACAATTCAATTTTGACATTTCTTTTTTTTTTTTTTTAAGATTTATGTATATCCCCCCCATCCCAGTTGTCTGTTCTCTGTGTCTATTTGCTGCATCTTCTTTGTTCGCTTCAGTTGTTGTCGGCAGCACAGGAATCTGTGTTTCTTTTTGTTGTGTCATCTTGTTGTGTCAGCTCTCCGTGTGTGTGGCACCATTCCTGGGCAGGCTGTACTTCCTTTCCCACTGGGCGACTCTCCTTCTGGGGTGCACTCCTTGTGCATGGGGCTCCCCTACATGGGGGACACCACTATGCAGGGGACACCCCTACGCGGGGGACACCCCTGCATGGCAGGGCACTCCTCGCACGTATCAGCACTGCACATGGGCCAGCTCCACATGGGTCAAGGAGGCCCGGGGTTTGAACCGCAGACCTCCCATGTGGTAGACGGATGCCCTAACCACTGGGCCAAGTCCACTGCCCAATTTTGGCATTTCTTAAATGCTTACTCGATGCCAGGCATTTTCTAGTCCTCTTACATGTATTAATTCCCTTGACCCCCACGAAACTCTATGAGGTATGTATCATTATTATTTCCATTTCACAGATGAGGAAATCGAGGGACAGAGAGTAAACCACTTGTCCAAGATCTCACAGCTAGTGAGTGATGGACTCAGCATTCACATCAAGGCAGCCTGTCTCCAGGGACCTCACTTGGAGCCACCAAGCTCCATTATCTCTACAAACTTAGCACCTCAGTGCACATTCTCCAAGTCAATGGTTTATTGAAATAACACTTAGATGTGTAAATGTTAGGCACTCAACTGTTAGGTGGTTATCTATAACCCGTTGAAATTTGTTAAGTTCATTTCTAAAAGTGCCAAGCTTACTTTAGAAAATAATTGATCTTTTTCTGTTCTCTTTTTCACAAGAGGCAGTTGTTCGAATAGCAACCTTTTAAGAACCAAAATAAGTGAACTAGAGCTAGTTTTGTGAGCACAAATGGTGGAGGGCTCTTCTTTCTTAGAGCGATGTAAGTTGGACCAGCATTCCAGGAACCTGTTTGGAATGGGTATCAATTGCCAGTACCTGAAAACAACCTACAAACCATGAAATTAATATTAAATGAAGTCATAAACTGTTTATTTATATACACTGAAGTCTTCTTATATTACACAAGGAAACTTTTCTTTTTCTTATCCACCATTTTCCTTAAGTCAATACATAATTTCCTCTTATTTCTCCCAGGTTTGCTATGGCTAGCCTTTTCACAATTGATATCACTAGGGAAAAACCAAGAGAAAGGAATTGGATGGGGAAACAATCAGATTTAGTATTTATTAATTTGTGATACTTCGATAGTTCAGTAACTCTAGCATGCTATTTTCTCCAACTTCTTCCGGGTCTAGTGTGGGAAATAAATACTCACCTGGAGTAACAATATTTCTCCTTTCCATTATTATTTCTTGCATAGGGTAATTTTTAAACAAGTATTAATCATCTCATTTTGGATATGAGAAAAGGAACAACAAATCTCAGCTTATATATTGGGAATTTTCCTAGGGAATATTGTTTCAATTTTCATCTTGAGATAATAGAGAAGCTAAAATTATACCCATTTTTTTTAAGTTTTAGATATGGTGCTTTGGTTTAACATTTGCCGTCAGTTTGGGAACTTTTTAATGTGTCATGGAAACCTATTATAGTTAGGAGTCTCTTTTGATTTCTAAGCACTGTTGATCTTGTGCCCCCAAATATATTTCATATGCAGTTCAGCAAATGAAAATTAGATGCGGGGAGGGTGAGTGAGCTGATGAGGCCAAGCCTTCCTTACATATCAGATTCCAGGAGATGGACCAGTTAGGCGCACTCTTACTTTTCTTCACGTGTGGCAGGGTCTCAGGGGAGGACAGGGCACTGTAAGAAGGCCGAGCCCCTCTTAGGAGGTGGAGCTCCTGAGGTACACATCCTGGTTGTGTGGACAATGTTCTGACACCCATCCTGTTAGCTTACCCTCCACGAATGAGCCAAGCATCTGAAACAGCGCGCCCACACGGCTACAAAAGCCTACGGCTCTACCTGGGGTTACCGGCGTTCGCTCATCTGCCCTGAGGCAGGAGCGAGTCTGTGAGGGACTAAGGGGTGAGTTATGCCCCCCCAAATAATCAGCAGACCTCCTTGCTTCTTCTAAGGGCCTGTTGTCAAGGAGGCTCAGCTCAGTAGAAGCATCTCTAAATTACTATGGCTAGTTTCAAAGCCACTCTATAAAAATTACACCCCAGGACAAATTTATCAGCTATATCTTACAGTAAAAAGAAATGCAGGGACATAATTTAGTATGAGAATATTGGTCAAAGTGGGACTTTTGTTTTATGAATACATACAAACTATATTCTAAAATTAAATAATTTGCAGTTTTGACCACTAATATTAGATACTGAACATTATTTCATAAGAGAAAATAAAGAATTCATTGTATTTTTAAAAATTAAGCATAAAATCTCTAATACATTAAGCTCAAGTAACTACACACTACCATCAATGAAGAAAGGTTATAATGGAGAAGTACATTCAGGAAACATGCTCTTTTTTTTTTTTTTTTTTAACTAAACTTGCTTTTAAATTAAGGAAAAAAAAACCATCTAGGTGTAAGATAGTAAAATCATATCATCAGCAGCAAAAAAATAAAAAAAGATGTTTTACAAAAGCCACTCAAAGCCTAAAGTATCATGAAGATAAAGATCAAATAGCACGAAGGTTTAGAGAAAACTTTGCTTTATTTTTGGTGACTAGAAATTAGCTCTGTTGATGGATCCTGAATTTTAAATTCTCATAATCATGGCAGTATTGTGCTCATTAAGCAGAAGTGTCAAATTGTATTCTACTACATCAAATGTATACAAAAAATTATGGAAGAGACACGAAGGGCCTGATAGAGCTCTGTGTGTTTTGCTGAGTTACCAGTTAATTGAAGGTGGCCAAGACTGTTGGGTTTCTCCCAGGCTTCTAATGTTTGCAAAATATATTTGCCATATTACTTAAAGTATTATAGTAATAGTCATCTAAGGTCTGTTTATTTTCCTTTTAAAAGGAACACTTTGAGGTACCCATTCTTTATTCCCTCAGCAGGAAGAACCAGCTCTTTTAATCATGTGAATAATTTAATCAGAAGAGTTGCCCACTATTGAGGGGATGGTTTATATAACCTTGAGGTCAACCTGTGCTTCGTGGTGCACGAAGATCTTAACACTCGCCTCTGTAAACTGGAGACAGACTGGTTATTTGCATGACCAAATATTGACTGCAAACTAAAAAAGGAACCTCCCTTATAGAATTTCAGAATATTAGATCAGAAGAGAACTGAGCATTGATCCTGGCTAAGTCACCATTCTGTAGATGAGGAAACAGAAGCTCAGAGTGACTTGAAGCTGAGGTGCAGACTGGCCCGGCTCAGACCCCATGCTCTGACACCGACCTCCTGCAGTTCTTTTATTTCCTGGAGAATGAGTGTGTTTTGCGCTGGAAAGGCAAAAATGAAAAAGGCTTAATAATATCAAAGAGCTCACACTCTTAATAGGAAAAACATACTAGACCAAAAAAAAAACAAAAGGCATTCTATTACACTCTGTATACTGTTGCTAGAATGATCTTTCTAAATGCAAATTGGAGTTATCTGCCCCCTGCTTGGAACCCGGAAGGGGCTCCTCATTGCCTATAAGGTCAAGTTAGGCTCCTCACCGTTAGCCTCCTGGCTCTCCAGCCACATCTCACTCTGAGCCTAGGCTGATGCCCCAGGCCTAGCCACAGAGAACCAATGGCTTTCCCCTCAATGTCGTGTGCTGTTTCATTCTGCCAGGTCTGCACTCAAGAGGTCATCTGCCTGGAATGCCTGACCTACCTCCCCTTGTCACCCTCCACGGGAACTATCTCCTTTATAGCATATCCTTAGTTTTCTTTCCTCTGAGCTCCACAATCTCACAGGGAGAACTGATTACGCCCTTCTTTATTTATTATCTGCTGTTTTCCTGTCCATACTTCTACAGCACCCATAGCATTTATGACACTGGCGCTTACATAAATAAATGCAGTTTTACATAAGTTTTACACTTATGTCTTTCTCTACTAATTGAAGGTAAGCTCCTTGATGGCAGAACCATCTTCTTTGTACCCCTAGAAGCTAGCTCAGGGCTTGGCTCCTGAGAACTGCCTTGAGTGAATTGCCAGCGGAAGTCCTTATAAAGTGCTGTGGGAATGTAATGAAAGAAGTGGCACCCTGTGCTTGGAGGAGTTGCCCCAGAGGCTGAAGCCGATGCATCAAGTTTTAGATGAACAGTGGTCCATCAAGGGCGCTGTGGGATGGGGTTGGCTTCATTCATGCTTGGTGGCATGAGTAGAAGGCACAAAAGTACAGAAGCCCAAGAAATGAGGGCATGTTTGGGAAATGTTGAGGAGAACTGAGAGGATAGATGTGGTGATTTGTTGTTGCTGTTGTTGTGAAACTGGAAGCAGAGGCTACAAATGTCCATCAGGGCCTGCATGGGAAAGGCCTGTTAATCCGTGCTAAGAAAAGAGGTTGTTGTTTTTTCTAAATTTGTTTTTATTCTGGTAGAGTGTATGTAACATGAAAGTTGTCATTTTAACTATTTCAAGTGTACAATTCAGTGGCATTAATTACATTTACAATTTTGTGCTACGATCTTCACCATCCATTACCAAAAATTTTCAACACCCAAACAGAACTGTACCCCTTAAAGTACTAACTCTCCATCCCCCTTTCTCCAGCCCCAGGGTAACCTCTACTCTAGTTTCTGTCTCAGTGAATTTGCTTATTCTAGATATAAGAAAAGAGTTTTGATTGTATCACCAAGAGCTAGAGAGAGATGCACTGCAAGTACTCAAGACCATGATGTGATTTGAATTTGCCCAGCAGAGCCTGACAGCTCTGAGTCTGGGTAGGAAATTGCTGATGTGGGGATTGAGGGAACTGACAATAGCCCTGGTGAGAGAAGTAAGGTGGGCCTAAACCAAGGCAGTGGATATGGGGAAGGAGAATGATTGGAGAAACACAGCAATGGTGGAAAGGTGAGTGATAGCTGTGCTGAAGTTGAGGAATGAGGGAAAAGAAGAAGTCAAGAATGTTTCCGTACTGGGGGGGACGGTTGGGTAAGGGTAGGGAGGAATGGGGAGTTTTTGCTTCATAGGTACAGAATTTCTGTTTAGAATCATGAAAAATCTTTGAAATGTATGATGATGATGGTAGCACAACATTGTGAATGCAATTAATACCATTCAAGTGTGCACTTTAAACATGGTTAAAATGGCAGATTTCATGTTATATGTAGTTACCACAATAAAAAACACAAGGGTTTCAAGTGTTTATCTTGCATGTTTAATCAGATGCTAATACCCTGATATGGGAGGCAGGAAGAATAGGTTTTTGAAAGATAATATTAAATTGAATTTGAGATGCTTGTGAGACACTTGAATGAAGATGCCAAGAAATCAATTGGAGTTATGTGTCTCATACTCAGAAAAAGTTTAGGTCATAAGTATACCTAGCTGTCTAGATGATGACTGCAACCAGTGGAGAAGATGAAAGCATGTGAGAATGAGAGAAGATCTAGGATGAGGCCCTTGGGAAAGGAAAGAGAGGTGAATGAGACAAAAAAGACTGAATTGCAGTAGACAAAGAAGTAGGAGCAAATCCAGTGTGGAGCCCTAAAAGCTATAAACAAAGAGAATTCCTTCAGAAGAACAGAAGAGTTCAAATAGTGTCAAAACCAAAGAAAGGATAAAGAGGACGAGGATTGGAAAGAAGTCCTGGAAGAACTATAATATAAGGCTGCAAGCATACTCATTAAGGGCTGGAAGAGGTCCAGCCTCAGCTAGCCTCAGTGTTAAGCCAGTGAATCAGAGACAAAAGACTCCTTATTTCCTAGTCTGTCCATTTCACAAGCTTGAGGTTCAATTGAAACTATGGTTGATGCTAAATAGTCTCATCAAGATAGGGTTGGTAAAATTGAGGTAGTTGAACTGACTGTAACTCTGGAAAGAGGGGCAAGAACATGATAAAGAATGGAATGGCTTTGACATTAATTTGAACTTTCTTTTGTATGAGTTGGGGTTTGGTTAAGGAGATAGCTGTCAAGAGAAGTAAAAGAACAACATGAAAGAAGCAGATGTGGCTCAAGCAGTTGAGCACCCGCTTCCCAGATGGGATGTCCTGGGTTCAGTTCCCAGTGCCTCCTAAAGAAGGCAAACAACCAATCAGCAGACATCAAGCAAAAAGAACAAGACAACAAGCACAAACAACAAGCAAAAACAATGCATAAACAGACGAGGGAGCCATCTCGGGGTCAGGGTGGAGGAAAAAAGAACATGAAAAGGAAGTAATTATCAGAAGCATTTAATCTTTTAAAAGGTGAAGTGCTAAAAAGCAATCCTAATCTCTTCATTCTCCTGCCTCCACATAGTCTAGAGCAGGGTTCTTAACCAGGGTTCCACAGCGTGGAAAGATTTCAGGATCCGTGAGCTTGAGTTGAAAAAAATCAACTTATTATCTTGATTTTCTCTGACCTCTAATTGAAATGTAGCACTTCCTTACTTATGAATGTATGTAATAAATTACAGTAGTATTCATTATGTATCACATTATAGTTGCATATCTTGAGAAACCGCTTATGTTCATCCATACTTCAAAATTACAGTACTTGTTAGACCCGATGCTAATTCAGTGTCATAAAACTATCTGCCGCTACATTCTGAGAAGGGGTCTATGGTTTTCACCTGACTGGCAAAGGGGTCCGTGGAACCAAAAAGGTTAAGAACCCTTGGTCTAGAGTCTATCTGGAGGAAAAACAAAAATTAGTATGGCCCAGTAGGCTTCAGTGGGCTAGTGAAATAAATGCAATCATCACATAATTAGGTCTTTTTTTTCCCCCACTCTAGTCTATATTTTATTCCCCAATCCTGAGGACCCTGGGATGCCGATGCCCACTCCACCTTTCACTTGAGAGGGGGCTTTGATCCCACATGGCTGATGGACAGGACTCTCCTGCCGGCAGCTGGAGACTCTCTCGGTTCCTCGGTGTGGTGGTTGTCCATCCTCACCTTGCTGTCAGCTGACCTGGGGAAGTCCAACAAACTGGAGAGTAGGTGCTGAACTCTGCTGAGGCTCAGGGCCCAGCTGGCACATGGACAGCCCAGAGATTGAAATCTCCTGGGCATACACACATAATTAGGTCTTTATAGGAAAATTTGTTCCAAATTCCTCAAAACTTCCTTACAAAGGGACTTCAGATTAGTGCTACTCAAAATGTGATCTGTGGACAGTGCTGCAATTGAGAGTACAGAAGTTGAGAGGAGGCACTCGGAACTTTTTAGAGCAAATGGAGAATGCTGTGACAAACAACCACCATCAGGGACTCACGCCATTGAACAGAGGTATGGACTAGTTTGGGTGTTGTGGAATTTGCTCAGTGTCATATGTGACATGAGCTGTATTCCAGTTATGTGCAGAACATATAAAATTACATCAGTTTGGAAATTAAAAAAAAAAGCTGGCTCTGTACAATGGATTGTTTGAGAGGCACTGCTTTAGATCACAACCTATGTGTAAATTAAGATTTCTTAAGTTTGTTTTGGATAAGGTAGTTGGGAAAGAAATTTAGACATAAAGTGAGAAGAAATTGGAAGTCATTGTAGAAGGTAGAAATGAAAGATGGAAATGTCCAAAATTTCCATATAAGAAAATCTCTTAAATTAAATGTGGCCCCGTTTTCACTGCTTTATTCATTATGGTATCCCAGAGTTTTTAACAGTTTATGGCATATGGTAGGCACTAAATAAGTATCTATTAAATATTGAGTTAGTTGTACTAATAGGTGGAGGAGGGGAAAGGCTAGAATTAGAAAAAGGGGCTAGGACACTGTAAAGATAGTCCAGACACAGGTTGATGGGACTAGTCAGCCAAGTAGATACAGAAATGAAAAATAAATCTAAAAGAAATCCTTTTTGGACTAAGATGGTGGCATAAGACATCCAGGATTCCACTCTCCCAAAGATCTTTGAACAACGAGCAAAAGCTGGCAGAACCATCTTCCTCAAAACTCCAGAAAACAGGTAAAAGGTTGCAATAAAGGGATTAAAGGTAACCCTGGAAAAAAAAAGGGTGAAGGCCAAATCAAGAAAATGCAAATTAAAAAAAAACAACCATGGTAGGAGAAGCTTCCACAGCCTTTGTTGGTCCCTTCCCTCCCCCTTCCCCTGCACCGTGTGGGGCTAGTCTGCACTCCTGTTGTGGTCCCTGGCCCTGTTCTGGAGGGGGCAGAGTGACCCATATGTGCCTATGTGGTTGCCTGCATGTCTGTGTCAATCTTTTGGTGGCAGCTTGCAAGCCTGACCCAGGACATTCATCTCTGGCTCATCCCCCCAGGACTTCCTTGGAAGCAGAAGCAACATGTGGACAGCTAAAGCAATATAAGGAACAATTAAATGAAAGCGGTCTGGGGCAAAGGATTACCAGTGTGATGGTTTGGCTAATGTGTCAACTCAGCCAGATAATGGTACCCAGTTGTTGGGTAAAGCAAGCGCTGGGCTAATTGTTTTTTTTTTTTTTTTTTTTTTTTTTATTTTTTTAATTTTTTAATTTTTTATTGACTTTGTAATAATATTACATTAAAAATATATATGTGAGGTCCCATTCAACCCCACCCCCCCACCCTCCCTCTCCCCCCCCCCAACAACACTCGTTCCCATCATCATGACACATCCATTGCATTTGGTAAGTACATCTTTGGGCACCTCTGCACCTCATATACATTGGTTCACATCATGGCCCATACTCTCCTCTATTCCATCATGTAGGCCCTGTGAGGATTTACAATGTCCGGTGATTACCTCTGAAGCACCATCCAGGGCAGCTCCATGTCCCGAAGACGCCTCCACCTCTCATCTCTTCCTGCCTTTCCCCATACCCTTTGTCCATTATGTCCACTTTTCCCAATCCAATGCCACCTCTTCTATGTGGACACTGGATTGGTTGTGTCCATTGCACCTTTATGTCAAGAGGAGGCTCAGATTCCACCTGGATGCTGGATGCAATCCTCCCATTTTCAGTTGTAATCACTCTAGGCTCCATGGTGTGGTGGTTGTCCTTCTTCACCTCCATCTTAGCTGAGTGTGGTAAGTCCAATAAATCAGATTGTAGGTGCTGGAGTCTGTTGAGGCTCAGGATCTGGCTATCACATTGTCAGTCCAGAGATTCAAATCCCCTAAATATATCTTAAACCCCAACATTAACTGCACCTCCAGCACATTAGCATGAAAGTCTTATGAAGGGAGATCCCATCTGAGTCCAGATTTATCACACATAAACACCATTTCCAAAGAGGGGCCATCTGCCCTGGTAGTTAACCCCATTGGCCATGACCATAACTCCCATGGGTCTCTTTAGCCCTCAAAGGAACCAATATCTGGGGGTTGTATCTGCTTTATCTGTCTCTCTGACTCTGCTCAGTTGTGCATGAGGGCAAACCTTCTGCCAGCCTCCAGACTCTTTTTTAGAAACTCGTAGCCATATAAACTCATTTCTCCTTTCCATTTCCCCCTTACTTTAGGTCAAACAGCATTTTAAAGTCATGGTATTTTATGTAGACATGGATATTCTGCTGATCCGCATTGAACCTTCCGTATAAGGTCATTTTCCAGTTGCATCATCAGTTGGTAGTTGATAGTGGTCCCTCGTTGCCAGGGAGGCTCATCCCCGGGTGTCATGTCCCACGCTGGGGGGAAGGCATTGCATTTACATGCTGAGTTTGGCTTCGAGACTGGGCGCTGGGCTAATTGTAATACAAGGACATTTCATGGACTTTAATCATCAGTGAGCTTATTGCATAGAGGGCTGGTTATATCTACAATCAACTAAGGAGATTGCTGTTAGGAATGAGTGATATCTTATCCTAGTCTTATCCTATCGGTTGAAGACCTTAAAAGGGGAAGTGATTTCAGCATTCAGGGAGAGAATCCCTATCTCTACTCCAGACAGCCAGCAGCAAGGACCTTCATCGGAGGCCCTGGTTTGCAGCCTGCCCTGTGGAAGTTGGATTTATGCATCTCCACGGTTGCATGAGAGAATTTTATAAAATTTCATACTATTTACAAATATCTCCTGTTGGTTCAGTTTCCCTAGAGAACCCTGACTAATATAACCAGCTTTAAGTCATGCAATAAACACCCAGAAGAAGGGGGGGGGGAATCTATTTCATAGAGACTAGAGGGGACATTTGGATTCCTGTAAATAGGGGGAATTCCTAAGGCCTCAAGCAAGTGCGAGCCTAGGACAAGACAGAGGCTCAGGAAAGACAGAGAGCAGGCACCACACCTGACTTCCACCTCAGGCTGATCATCTTGATAGGATGGCTAAACACTGAAGAGAGAGCCAGCCAATCGAGGGCCAATCTGCAGACATTGCGTTTGGGATTGAATCATGCCCCCTCCCATCTCCCCAAGGCATGCTCAGATCCCAACTCCTGGTCCTGTGGGTGTGAACCCTTTTGTAAATAGGACCTTTGAAGATGTTATTAGATAAGGTCGCCCAAACTGAGTGAGGATGGGACTTAATCCAGTATGGCTGAGGTCCTTATAAGCGAGGAAATTGGAAAGAGAAACAAAGACATGAGAAGAGCAAGAAACCAGTGTCAACAGAACATACAGAAGAAAGGAGAAGACAGCCATGTGGCAGAAAACTCAAAGATCAAGGATCACCAGCAGCCAGCCTAGAATGCCACAGTCTCTGAGAGGAAAGCATCACCTTGCTGACGCCTTGATTTTGGATTTCTGTTATCCTCAAAACTGTGAGCCAATAAAGTCGTATTGCTAAGCTAACACATTGTATGGTGTTTATAGCAGCCAAGAAACAGAAACACTGTGTAAGGTGTTTTTTGCATTGCTGTGTTTGTTGTGGTTAGCTGCTGACACTCTAGGAAATCTCTGTCGTATCACTAGTGGACAAAAACTGCAGTAACAGACAACTCAAGAACTACGTCCCAGGGTTAACACATTAAAGTATTAAATGTACTGTGTGCAACAAAAGATTTCAAGACAAAGAAACAGGAAATGAAGGCCCATCCAAAGGAGCAAGACAAAAATTCAAGAATTATCAACTATGTGGGGGTATTTTTGGGACTTGAAATTGTCCTAAATGATATTGCAGGGACAGATGCTGGACATTATATATCCTGCCATAATCTACTGAATGGACGGGGGAGAGTGTAAACTACAATGTAAACTACAATGTAAACTATAATCCATGCAGTGCAGCAGCGCTCCAAAATGTCTTCACAAAATGCAATGAATGTGCCACAATGATGAAAGAGGTTGTTGATGTGGGAAGAGTGGGGGGGGGGTGGGGTGTGGGGTATGTGGTAACCTTTTATATTTTTTAATTAACATTTTTCATGATCTATGTATCTTCAAAAAAATACAATGTAAAAAAGAGGTTAAGTAGGAAACTAAAAAAAATCTAGTTCTGAAAACTAGTTTACAAATAATTTCTTCCATGACTCTTCCTTCCACTTATAAAAGCATAGACCTTTTTAGTCATTAAGTTCAGCTATGTGATTTGTTCATAATGTGTACTCATTTTAATTTTATGGGTAAGGATTAACAAAATCTCTATTGGGAACATTTGCCCACAAGCATTTCATATATAATCAGAGAAAGTTTTAATATGTCATGAATTCAGTTCATGACAATATGCACCTTGGGAATTTAGATTTTTCAAACCTCAATTACAAATCAGAACAGGTAAAGTTCTTGGCAGTTCTTACACTAGTAAGGACATTTATCTGGAAAATGCCTGTACTGTCAGGAAACTGTGCTGCTAAAATAAAAATCAGCATTAGCAGAAACTCCCAGTAAGGATAAACAAGTTATTTTCTTACTATTTAGTTGATTCTATCAAAATGGTAGTCAGCTACTTCAAAATATGATCTAAATTTCTAATCCAACTTTTGTTAGTAGATTAACAAATAAAAATTGTTCGTTAAAAAACACTGGGGAGATGGGAAGCAGCTGTGACTCAATCAGTTGGGCTTCCGTCTACCATATGGGAGGCCCTGGGTTCGCATCACGGGGCCTCCTTGTGAAGGCAGGCTGGCCCATGCCCGTGGAGAGCTGGCACAGCAAGATGATGCAACAAAGGGAGACAAGCAGACACGGAAAAACTCACAGTGAATGGACACAGTACAGATAGCAAAACAAGCCATAACGGGGGTAGGGGGGGTGGGGGGCGGGGGTGGGATAAATAAATAAATACATCTTTAAAAAAAAAAAACACTGGGGAGAGAGAAAGTGCTATATTGTTGTTGTTGTTTTTAAATTGGATTATGTTAAATCTTACCTTACACATGACTCAGAAATGAGGTTACCACAATTGGAAACATACTAAATCCTAACTGTGAATAAAGCATTTTATTATTAAAAGTGTAATATTATGTGTTCTACTAAATCCCTAGATTTATATTTTCTTCCTCTATTTAGCTTAATAAACACATCAAATTTTTAGAAATCAAAGAAAAATAATATTTAAATTTAAACATAGTCCATTTGTCAAGAATACCTTTAAAAAATAAACCCATTTATTGAATTTTTTTAAAAAAAGAATCATCAACCCAGAAAACAGAGTTTGGACATAACAGACAAGGTCATTTAAAAAGATCATTTTAAAAATAATCTTTGCTATGCTCAAAGAGTTAAAAGAAAACATGGAGCAAGAACTAAAGAATATCAGGACAATGATGAATGAATAATATGAGAATCTCAATAAAGAGATAAAAATTTTATAAAGGAACTAGACAGAAATACTGGAGTTGAAGACCATGTTTGAAATGAAGTATCTTTTAGAGGGTTTCAAAAGCAGATCATCAGGGGAATAAAATATGGACTAGAGTGGACTTATTTTATTCTACTATAGAATTATTGTGACTCTAGCAATGGAAGAAATTATATCATTGCTGTGGAGACAGTAGCCACTGGAGTTGCTGAAAGCAGGGAGAGGAAAAAAGAGGTGTAATATGGGGGCATTTTTGGGAGTTGGAGTTGTCCTGAGTGGTATTGCAGGGATAGATGCAAGCCATTGTATATCCTGCCATATCCTACCAATTGGACTGGGAGACAGTGTAAACCTCGATGTAAGCTACAATCTGTACTGTGTAGCAGTGCTCCAAAATGTATTCATCAATTGCAATGAATGTATCACACTAATGAAAGAAGCTGTTGATGTGGGAAAAGTGGGAAGTGTGGAGAGTGGTGCATATGGGAAACTCCTATATTTTTTTAATGTGACATTTTGTGTGATCTATGTATCCTTTAAAAATAAATAAAAAATACATTTAAAAAAAGCAGATCAGCAGATTAGAGATGGCAGAATCCATGAACTCTAACATTTCCCACACTGATGTCTCCAGCTATAATGTTCTTCCCCTTGTTATTGATTTCTAGTTCCATTCCACTGTGGTTGAAGAAGATACATGATATGATTGCAATTGTTTAAAGTTTATTGATTCTTATTTTTTGTGGCCTAAAATATAGTGTATCCTGGAAAATGCCCCATGTGCACTAGAGAAGAATATATTTTCTGCTGCTCTTGGGTGAAGGATTCTATCTATGCCTATTGGGTCTAATTGATTTATAGTATCATTCAAGTATTCTATATCTTTATTGATCTTCTTTCTAGAGAGTCTACCCATCATTGACAGTGGTATACTAAAGTCTCCTACTATTATTATAGAACTGTGTTTTTCTTCCTTCAAATCTTCCAATATTTTTTTCATATATTTCAAGGGTCTGCTGGTAGATACTTATATATTTATAATTGTTTTGTCTTCTTGTTGAATTGATCCCTTTTCAATATGTAGTATTCTTCATTGTCCCTTGGTAGAGTCTTTTACTTAAAGTCTTTTTATCTTTTATTAGTAATGGCCACCTCAGCTCTCTTTTAGCTATTCTTTGGATGGAATATTTTCTTTGCTTTTAACCTATTTGTGTCCTTGAATTCAAGGTTAGTGTCTTGTAAACATCATGTAGTTGGATCATGCTTTATTATTATTATTATTATCCCCCCCTTGTGGCTTTTTTTGCATGCTGTCTGCTCTCTGTGTCCATTTGCTGTGCATTCTTCTGTGTCTGTATTTATTTTTATTTATCCTCCCCCTTGGCGGCTTGCTTGTTGTCTGCTTTCTGTGTCTGTTCACTGTGCACTCTTCTGCGTTTTTGCTTGTTTCCCTTTTTGTTGCTTCACCTTGCTGAGTTGGCTCTCCACGGTGCTTGCGAGCCAGGCGGCACTCCGTGGTGCCCAGGCCAGCAGATCTCTGCAGTGTGCGGGCAAGCCTGCCTTCACAAGGAGGCCCCGGGACATGAACCCAGATCCTCCCATATGGTAGACAGGAGCCCAACCGATTGAGCCACAGCCGTTTCCCAGATCATCCTTTTTTATCCACTCTGCCAGTCTCTGCCTTTTGACTGGAAAGTTGAATCCATTTACATTTAAAGTTACTACTGGTAATTCAGGATTTTCTTCTGCCATTTTACTCTTTCATCTCTGAAAGTCTTATAACTCTTATGTCCCTCAATTCTTCTGTTAATGCATGCTTTCATTTTTATTTGATTTTTTGTAGTATACAGTTTTGAGTCCCTTCTCATTCACAAAGGGAGAATTGGAAAATTCATGAATATTAAACAACACACTCTTAAACAGTCTATGGGTCAAAGAAGGAATCACAAGGGAGATTAGGAAATATCTTGAGGTGAATGAATATGTTTCTACAACAAATCAAAATTTTGGGGATACATCAAAGGCACTGAGTGAATTTGGAGGACTCATACTTCCTGATATTAAAACTTATAACAAAGCTCTCAAAATAGGGTGATACTGGCACAAGAACAGACTTATAGACCAATGGAATTCAATTGAGAGTTCAGAAATAAACCTTCACAGATATGGCCAGTTGATTTTTTAAAAAAGCAAATCAATTATATTGGCACATATTAATAAAGCATACAATTCATCAAAAGTGTATACAATGACTTTTAGTATAATCATAATGTTGTGCATTCATCACCACAAAAAATTTTAGAACAATTTTATTACTCCAAAAAGAAAAACTCCATACCCCTTAACAGTTACCTCTCAATCCCTCTATCCTTCCCCAGCACCACAAAATCACTCTTCTAATTTCATCGTTATAAATCGACTTATATATACATTTTATATAAATGGACTCATACAATATGTAGTATTTTGTGTGTGGTTTCTTTCACTTAGCATAATGTTTTTCTGATAGGAACATGTTGTAGTATTAATGTACATTTGTTCAGTTTCAAAAAAAAGATCTTATACATGTAATATTACCCATAGCCATATTTCATATGAGGTTTCACTATGCTATACAATCCCATGCTGCATTTTTCAGCTTTCTTTTTAGTAATACACATGACTTTAGACTCTTCCTTTAAACCACTATATAATAGTACTACTAGTTACAAACATTATGCTGTGCTTTCACCTTTTCTATTCATTTCCAAAAATTAACATGCATCCTTTTTACCAATTTTGCACTAGTTAACCCTCAGCTTTCCATTCTCTAACCTCATTCTATTTCCTGGTGACTAATATTCTAGTTATTAACTCCCTAAGATTACACAATGTATTTAGTTGATAATAGTGCAATCACAAGTTTGTCTTTTTGTGTCTGTCTTGCTTCACTCAACATAATGTCTTCTAGGTTCATCCATGCTGTTATATGTTTTATGACTTCATTTTCTCTTACAGCCGCATATTCCATCAGGCATGTATGCCACAGTTTGTTTATCCATTCACTGGTTGATGTACATCTGGGTTGTTTTACTCTTTTGGCAATTGTGAATAACACTGCTATGAATATCGTGTGCAGATGTCTGTTTGTATCACTGCTCTCAGTTCTTCTGGGTATACACCCAGTAGTGGTATTGCAGAGTCCCATGGCAAATCTATATTTAACTTTTTCAGGAACTGCCAAACAGTCCTCCACAGTGGCTGTGCCATTCTACATTTCTACCCACAGTGAATAAGAGTTCCTATCTCTTCACATCCTCTCCAACACTTGCAGTTTTCTGTGTTTTTAATAGTAGCCATTCTAATAAATGTGAAAAGATATCTTGTTGAAGCTTTGATTTGCATTTACCTAATTGCTAGTGATGTTGAATATTTTTTTCATGTGTATTTTCACCATTTGTATGTCTTCTTTGGACAAAAGTCTGTTCATGTCTTTTGTCTATTTTTTAATCAGGTCAATTTGTCTTTTTATTGTTGAGTTGTAGCATCTCTTTATGTATCATAGATATTAAACCCTTATCAGATATGTGATTCCCAAATATTTTCTTTCATTGACTTGGCTGCCTTTTCACCTTTTTGACAAGTCCTTTGAAGTGCAAAAGTGTTTAATTTTAAGAAGGTCCCATTTATCTATTTTTTCTTTTGTTGCTCATGCTTTGGGTATAAGAAATCACCACCTACCACAGGATCTTGAAGATGTTTCCCTACATTTTTTCTAAGAGTTTAATGGTCCTGGCTTTTATATTTAGGTCTTTGATCCATTTTGAGTTGATTCTCTTATAGGGAGTGAGATAGGGATCCTCCTCTATCCTTTTGGTTATGATATCCAGTTCTCCCAATGCCATTTGTGGAAGAGACTGTTTTTTCCTGTTAACATGGATTTGACAAACATAGATTTGTCAAAAACCAGTTGGCTGTAGTGGTGTAGAGGGTTTATTTCTGGATTCTCAATTCTATTCTACTGATCAGTATCTCTATCGTTATGCCAGCACAATGCTGTTTTTTACCACTGTACCTTGTAATATAATATGTTTCAAGGTCAGACAGTGAGAGTACCCCCACATTGCCCTTCTTTTTTAGAACGCTTTTGGCTAATCAGTTGAACTTTCCCTTCCAAATGAATTTGGTACCTGCCTTTTATATTTCTGTAAAGTAGGCTGCTGGAATTTTGATTGGTGTTGCATTGAATCTATAAATCGGTTTAGGTAGGATTGAGGTCTTCATGATATTTAGTCTTCCAATCCATGATCATAGAATATCTTTTCATTTGTTTAGGTATTCATTGATATCTTTTAGCACTGTTTTGTAGTTTTCTGCATATAGGTTCTGTACTTCTTTGGTTAAATTGATTTCTAGGAGTCTTTTTTTTTGCTACTGTAAATGGATTTTTTCTTGATTTCCTTCCCAGATTGTTCAATACTACTTTACAGAAATATTACTGATTTTTGCATATTAATCTTGTACCCTGCCACTTTGATGAAGCTCAAGTAGCTTTGTCATATGCGGCCACCCCTCGGGCTGAAGTGTGGTTTGCTGGCCTGGCAGGGGAGCAGCCGCGGTAGGCCTAATTCCGCTGCCCCCATAATAGGGTGGCTGGTCAGACTCACCGCCACCCCTGAAGGGAGCTCGGCATGGGCGCAGAGTGCCCTCGGATCTCCCCTTCTCGGCAGCCATACTTCCGCGGCCGCCCCTCCTCCAGGATAGCGCCACACGATGCCTTCTTTCTCCCTGCGCAGGCGCAGGGCGGAAAAATCCAGTCTGCCCTTTTCCCTCCCCCCGACAGCAGCAACAGCCAGGCGTGGGCGGGAAACTCAAGTCTGCCCCCCACCCCAGCAACAGCAGCCACCAATCACTAAACCCTGCCACTTCCCCCAGCAACAGCAACAGCCAATCCCTAATCACCACCCCTCCCCCGTCCAGTACCGCCCACTGACCTTTCGCCGGCAACCAATCAGAACAGGGCGTGGCTTCGACCAATCAGCCTTCCCCAGCCCCTATAAAACTGTTGCCTCTCCCTCAAAAAAGTGGACTTGCGTGTTTACCTTGTCTCCGTGGTAGTTCTTCTACCGTGCGCCCTCCAGTCCTGAGAGCCACCGACAAGGGCCTGGCCTCCCTTGTCCCCAGTTCATCGCCTGCTTCTCCAGGCGACCCCTTCATCACTGGCTTCGCCGGGCGACCCCGTCAGCCGAACCGCGCAACCCCTGTGAGACCGACCCCTCGTCTGCTGCCGGACCGACCCCTTGTCCCAAGCGGGGACCGATCCCTCGTCCCAAGCAGGACCAACCCCTCGTCCAGAGCTGGACCGACCCCTCGTCCACAGCCAGACCCCACCTCTACCGACCGAGCAAGCCGCCGCAGTCACAGACATTTCAGAATTTTTAAAATATAGGATCATGTCATTCATGAATAGTGCTAGTTTTACTTCCTCTTTTCCTATTTGGATGCCTTTTATATTTTTTCTTGTCTAATTTCTCTAGTTATCACTTCTAGCACAATACTGAGTAACAGTGATGACAATGGGTATCCTTGTCTTGTTTGTGAGCTTAGAGGGAAACCTTTCAATCTTTCCCCTTTGAGTATGATGTTGTTGTGGGTTTTTCATATACGCCCTTTATCATACTGAGGAATTTTCCTTCTATTCTTATCTTTTGAATTGTGTTTATCAAGAAAAGATACTGGATTTTGTTGAATGCCTTTTCTGCATCAATCAAGATGATCATATTTTTTTTCCCTTCAATTTGTTAATGTTGTGTATTATGTTAATTGATTTTCTTATGTTGAACCACCCTTGCATATGAGGAATAAATCCCACTTGGTTGTGGAGTACAATTCTTTTCATATGCTGTTAGATTCTATTTGTAAGTATTTTGTTGAGAAATTTTACTGTGTTTATTAGAGGGATTATAATTTTTTTTCCTGTAGTATTTTTATCTGGCTTTGTATTAGGGTGATGTTGGCTTCATGAAATGTGTTAGGTAATTTTCTCCCCACTTCAATTTTTCGGAAGAGTTTAAACAGCATTGGTGTTAATTATTCTTTTTTTTTTCCTCCCCTTCTCCCTGTCGTCTGCTCTCTGTGTCCATTTGCTGTGTATTCTTCTGTGTCCATTTGCATTCTTATCAGTGGCACCAGGAATCTGTGTCTCTTTGTTGTGTCATCTTGCTGCATCAGCTTTCTGTGTGTGTGGCACCACTCCAGGCAGGCTGCAATTTTTTCGCATGGGGTGGCTCTCCTTGCGGGGATGCACTCCTTGCACGTGGGGCTACCCTATGCAGGGGACACCCCAGCATGGTATGGCATTCCTTGCATGCATCAGCACTTCACATGGGCCAGCTCACCACACAGGTCAGGGGACCCTGGGTTTGAACCCTGGACCTCCTATGTGGTAGGTGGACACTCTATCAGTTGAGCTAAATCTGCTTCCTAGTGTTAAATATTCTTGAAATGCTTGGTAGAATATACCTGTGAAGCCACCTGGTTCTGGACTTTTCTTTGTTGGGAGATTTTTGATGATGGATTCAATCTACTTAAATGTGATTGGTTTGTTAGGTTCATGTATTTCCTGTAGCATCAGTGTACACTGATTTTGCATTTCTAGCAATTTGTCCATTTCATCTAGGTTGTCTAGTTTGTTGGCATAAAGTTTCTCATAATATCCTCTTATGGTCCTTTTTATTTCTATGGAGTCAGTATTAACATCCTCCCTTTCATTTCTGATTTTATTTATTTGTATCTTCTCTGTTTTTCTTTGTTAGTCTAGATAAGGATTGGCCAATTTTATTGATCATCTCAAAGTACCAGCTTTTACTTTTGTTGATTTTTCTCTATTGTTTTTTGTTGTTGTTCTCAATTTCATTTATTTCTGCTCTAATATTTATTATTTCTTTCCTTCTAATGTTTTGGAAATGGTTTGCTGTTCTTTTTCTAGTTTCTCCAGCTGTTCAGTTAGATCTTTGATTTTAGTTCTTTCTTCTTTTTAAATATAGTTTAGATGCTATAAATTTCTCTCTCAGCACTGCCTTTGCTCTATCCCATAAATTTTGATAAGATGTATTCTTGTTTTCATTCATCACCATATATTTACTAATTTCACTTAAATTTCTTCTTTGACCCATTGATTGTTTAGGAGTGTGTTTTTTAGCCTCCACAGGTTTGTGAATTTCCCCCTTTCTCATCTATTATTTATTTCCAGTTGTACTCCATTATGATGTGAGAAGGTACTTTGTATAATTTCCTATCTTTTATAATTATTGAGACCTGCCTTGCAACCTAACATGTGATCTATCCTGGAGAAAGATCCATGAGCTCTTAAGAAGAACGTATAATCCACTGATTTGGGACACAACATTGTGTGTATGTGTAAGTCTAGCTTGTTTATCATATTGTTTAAGTTCTCTGTTTCTTTGTTGATCTTCTGTCTAGCTTTTCTAGCTAATGCTGGAGTGGTGTGTTGAAATCTCCAACAATTATTGTAGAGATGTCTATTTCTCCCTTCAGTCTTGTCAGAGTTTGCCTCATGTATTTTGGACTCCTTTGTTCGGTGCATAGATATTTATGACTGTTATTTATTCTTGGTGGATTGTCCCTTTTATTAATATATAATGGCCTCTGTATCTCTTGTACCTTTTTGCATTTAAAGTCTGTTTTGTCAGTTATTAGTAAAGCTACCCTAGCTCATTTTTGGTTATTGTTTGTGTGGAGTATTTTTTTCAACCTTTCACTTTTAGCTGACTTGATTCCCTGGGTCTAAGGTGAGTCTTCTGTAGGCAGCATATAGATGGCTCATGTTTTCATTATTCACTGTCAGCCTATATCTTTTGATTGGGGAGCTTAATTCATTCACATTCAATAATAGCACTGTAAAAGCATTATTTACTTCCACCCTTTTATTCTTTGGTTTTCATACATCATATCTTGTTTTCATCTAACTTTTTACTGTTTTAGTTATCCTTTCTGGTATTCTTGCCTTCTATACTCTCCTCCAAGCCCCTCTCTCCTGTCTTTTTCTTTTAGGTTGTAAGTCTTCCTTTACAACCACGTTTCTTTCAAATGTGGATTCTTTTTACAAACTCTCTTAATTTCTGTTTCTTTTTGAATATTTTAAACTCACTTTCATATTTGAAGGGCAATTTTGCCAGTTAAAGAATTCTCAGCTGTCAGGTTTTCTCTTTCAGTATCCTAGTTGTATCATATGGCTGTGTTCTTGCCTCCATGCTTTCTGATGAGAAATCTGCAGTAAGTCTTATTGGGTGTCCCTTGTATGTGATGGTTTGTTTCTCCCTTGTTGCTCTCAGAATTTTCTTTATTTTTGACCTTTGACATTCTGAGTGGTATGTAGCTTGGAGTAGGTCTATTAGGATTTATTTTGATTGGGATATGCTGTGCTTCTTTTTTTTTTTTTTAAAGAGCACTGGGTACTTTTATTATACAGCACTTTGTTATTTGAGAAAAAAAACTCATTCTCATGGCACTTTTATAAGAGGATTTAATAAAAGAAAAATACTGAGAAACTCTTACCCTAGAAAAAGAATGAGATAACGGCTGCAGCTTTGAAAGGACAAAATTTAATACAGTGTCTGGTTGGAAATGCTGTCTTCTTTCCTCAATAATATATTCTAGAACAAGAAGCATGATATTGTGCACTCATGAAGTCTTTCATTTGAAGATTTCTGAGCCCTTTTTAAAGCTGTATCTTCAATAACCAGCACTATTAGTTCCACTTGGACGTTTTCCTCCTCATATAACTATGTCCCTCACTATCAATAGCTTCATAGAGGTCCTTTTTATTCTCTTGTGTTGCATGTAGATAACCAATATAAGCCACACAAAGTGAAAGGGCTATCAGTCCTAAAGCCATTACAGGTTTGTTAGGTTTAATGAAAAGCTCTGGATTCACAGCTTGAAATAAAGTTGTTGTGCAAATTCCTCTGAGCCCTGGGTTTCGAAAATCTTTCTCTTTGGGTGGTTCATTTTTAAAGGTTGTGGGCATATGTGCTGACAACATCTTGATTAATGATGATTTATCACATGCTCATTTCTTGCAGAAACCTCTTGATAATATGCAAAAACAGCTGTGTCAGCATCACTAAATAGGACACCTCTCATTTGCTTCTGCTTTAATCCCAGGATCTCCTTTTTAACATTCTCTTCAATTTCGCCTTGATTCTTCCTCTGCCTTGCCTCCTTTCCAAACAGGCTACATCTCGCCATGTTGCTAGCCATGCCATGCTTCTTGTACATGTAAGTTCATTTCTTTCATGAGGGTTGGGAAATTTTCAGTCATTATTTCCTCAAATATTATTTCTGCCCCCTTTCTCTTCCCTCTTCTTTTCAAACTCCCATGACATGTATGTTGCTGCATTTCATGTTATCGCTCAACTCCCTGAGCCCCTGCTTATGTTTTTCCATTCTTTTCTCTCTTCACTTTCAGCTGTTGGGTCTTCTAGTTCACTTATTCTTTCTTCTATAATTTGAGTCTATTACTGTATGCCTCTAATGTAGTTTTTTAAAAATTATTTTTAATTCATTTTTTATTTTTAAAGAAGGTTTATATTACATAAATGGTACATAAAAATTAAAAGGGATTCTCATATGCCCCAGCCCCTCCCTGTCCCACACTAACAACATCTTTCATTAGCGTGGCACATTTACTACAACTGATGCACATATATTGAAGAATTGCTACTAACTATGGACCATAGTTTACCTTATAGTTTACACTCTGTCCTGCACAATTTTGAAGGTTATGACAAAATATATAATACCCTGTATCCATCATTGCAGTGTCATGCAGGGCAATTCTAATGTCCCCCAAATACCCCCATATTACACCTATTCTTCTCTCTCCCTTCCCTCAGAACCTCTGGTGGCCTCAGTCTTTATAATATTAATGATAAAAGTTCTTCTGTTGCTAGAATAATAATGTCTATAATAGAATAATAATAAGTCCACTTTAGTCCATTGTTCTTTCCCCAATCTTGAGGATTTGGGGATGGTGATGCCTACTCTGTTTCTAATTGAGAGGGGGTTTAGATCCCAAATGGCAAATGGATGGAACTACCTTGCTTGCAGTTGCAGACACTCTCTGTTCTTTGGAATGAGTATTGTCAATCATCATCTCTTTGTTACTTGTCCTGGGTAAGTTCAATGAGCTGGAGGGGAGGTGTTACAACTTAGCTGATTTTTTTTTTTTTTAAGGGTTCTGAATCTCTGATTTATTAGACAGCACAGAAAAAATGGGTTTAGAATATGTTACAAAAAGAGCTCAAGCTGCTCATAAACAGCAACTAGGCTTGCTGGGGGTGGGGGGGACACACAATTCTTCAGACTACTGCACAAGAACAGACTCCTGATCCTAAACAAAACAAGGATTAAATGGTACACTGACCAGTGTCTTGTAAGACAGAAAACAGAGAAAACCACATCCTAAAGAACGTGTCCACAATGACTGTGACGCATCCCTTAGGGGCTAAGCATGTAGGAAGTAAACAAAGCTTTCCATAGAGAACCAACTCAACTAGCATATGAACAGACCAGATTTAAGTCTCTGGCACATATATTTTACAAGTATAGTGCTAAGTATACATTCAAATAAAAGGGACAGAAGAGCCATGTGTAGGGAAATTATAAATGAGTCTTACTCTGTACACTAGAGAGCATAAATTCCAAATTAAGTCCCACTGACAGGGTGCCAAATTCCTGAGATTGTCTGCTCTGCTTATAGTGTCTGGATTTTCTGGAGCCCTCAGGAATCCTGCTGTTTGAGACACCATTTACTGTGGCAATCAATGATATCCTGCTGAGATGTGCATAAGTGTAACCTCTGGAATGACTTCCAAACTCATTTTTAAATCTCTTAGCCATAAAAACTTATTTGTATTTAATATTTCCCCTTTTGGTCAAGGTCTTTTTCTGGATGCATTGCTGGATGGTGCTTGGTAATAATCCCTCGGTGCCAGGGAGACTCATCACTGGGAGTCATATTCCATACAGGAGAGAAGGTAGTTTGGCTTAGAAAGAGGCCACATTTGCGCAACAAATGGGTCTTCAGGAGGAAACTCTTAGGCAGTATATAATAGTAGGTTAAGTTTCAATTTCATAAGAAAAGGTTCATAAGCACAGTCATCAATATCAAGAGCCTGGCATAATGGTTTGTCCTCCTTCACTCGGCACTGCCCCTGCACTTGGGGGATCCTTGCCATTCTATTAGAGAGTGTAGCAGGACTTCCCAGGATGGGAAATCAATATTCTTTCAGTTATTGTGTGGGTCTCCACCCACTGAGACAATGCCCTATGAACACTTGAACATATTCATATGCCTTAGAGGCATGCCCCACTTGCACCGTTCCCTACACACCTCCCTATCATTGACACCCCACATAAGTGATCTTCCTCTGCCACAGTTGTGACCCTTCTATATCCAAAACCTGTCCAAAAATGAAGCCAATAAAATAACCAAATAAAATTAATAATTAATTTTAAAATAAATAAAATTGGGGAATAATATAAAAATTTTTAGACATTGTGTCTTTCATCACTGTAAAATCTGTTACCTTGTATATACATTGACAATTTCTTCTATATATTCACCTAGTGTCTTATTTATTTTTTTCATTTTATGTTCAAAGAAGTTTTAGGTTACAGAAAAGTCACAGAAAATATCAGGGATTCCGATATACCCAATGCCCTCCCCCTATTCCACTCTCCCTTATTTATAACATTTTACATGCAGATGGTACATTTGCGACATTTGATGTACAAATATTGAAGCATTGCTACTAACCATGGTCAATGGTTTATATTATGGCTTACATTTTGGACCTTACACTTTCATAGGTTTTGATGAAATTTAAAATGGCTTGTATCCATTATTGCAAGATCACACAGAACAATTCTAATGCCCTTAAAATACCCTATGTTCCATCTATTCTATTCTTTCCTTCCTCTCCCCTCAGAACCTATGGTAACCACTAAGTTTCAAATCTAGTATGTTGTGGGGTTTTTTTTAAGATTTATTTTCTTTCTTTTTCTCCCCCCGCCCCCCACCCCCGTTGTTTGCTCTACTGCTCTCTGTGCCCACTCACTGTGTGTTCTTCTGTGCCCACTTGCACCCTTGGTGGCACCAGGAAACTGCGTCTCTTTTTTGTTACGTTACCTTGCTGCATCAGCTCTCTGTATGTGCAACACCACTCCTGGGCGGGCTGCGCTTTTTGATCTCACCTATTGAGTCTTTCATCCCATGAGGTCTGTTACTTTTCTATTCAGGTTTTCAAATTCTTCTTTGTGCTTGTTCACTGTCATCTTAATGTCCTTTATCTCTTTAGTCATCTTGTCTTTCAACTCATTAATTTGATTTAGGAAATTTGTATGAATCTTGTTGATTAGTTGTCTCAAATCCTGTGTATTATCTGGGGTTTTGCTATGTTCCTTTGCTTGGGCCATTTCTTCCATTTTCTTAGTACGGCTCGTGAATTTTTGTGGATGTCTAGGCATCTGATTATGATGATGAGTTTACTCAGATGCTCAATTCCTCTCTCTTATAGGGGTTTGTGGTAGGAGGCTGTGTGTTACTGCTGCTTTTTGATGCTTGGCTCTACCTTTTCTAGGTCTTTAGGATTTCCCATTAGTTGCTCAAATCTGGGCCCTGGACCCAGTGATGGGCTGCAGACCTGCTTTCAACAACCTTGGGGAGGAGGCTGTAAAGGCCGGAAAAAGCTCATCTTACTTACTTTTCATTTACTCACAGGCACTTCCTTGCTCTGCCAGAGCACGGCGCTTTTTGGCAGCCCTCTCCTTCAAAGCCTGGTCAGGGTGTTAGCTGCCACACAGACCCCATCAATGTGGTGGGGCATCCTGCCTGGAGGTTAGGAGCCTCTTAATTCAAACTTTCTCAGAGGTTGTTCCCCAACTTTTGTTGGCAGCCCCTCCCTTTTCCCCAGTAGGAAATATTTCCACTCCCCTTTGTGTAATTAACAACCCATCCCCTCCTGTCAGTAGAAAGGAAGGCTGAGATGTTTGGATTTCTTTAGTCCCATGCTGACCAATGGCACTGCCCCACCCAGCCTGGAAGGCTCCTACGGGACACAGCAGACCCAAATTTGTGGGCCAAAAGCTGAGTCAGCCTTGGGCTGCATCCCTCTTTCCCTCTTCCTGAGGGGGCGGATCCCTGCAGCCCCCTATGTCTGTAGCTGCCAGTCCCAAGGCCACTGAAGGGTAGGGGATGATGCCAGCAGCTGCAGCTGCAGCCTTTAACTCAGTTTTGTAGTTGTGACTCTTTTCCTTTGCCTCTCTCTCTTCTGGGTGGTGTCCAGCCTTTCCCTAGTGTCCTAAACCATAGAGCTTTTTTCCCCCATGCTGTTTCTGCCTGTTTTCTGGGAGAGGAGAAAGTCCCATGTCTTTACTGTCTGCCATCTTCCTGGAAGCCTGGCCAATTGATTTTTGGCAAGGGTGCCACATCCACTCAGTGGGGGAAATAATGGTCTCTTTAACAAATGATGCAAGTTAAACTGGATATCCATATGCAAACAAATGAAGGTGCACCCCTACCTCACACTATATACAAAAATTAACTGAAAGTGGATCAAAAACATGAATAATAATGAGGAAACGCTAAAGCTTCTAGAAGAAAACATATAAAAGCATATTCAGGATGTTTTGTTAGGTAATGGATTCTTGCACTTTAAACCAAAAGCACAAGCAACAAAAGAAAAAATAAGTAAATGGGAAATCATTAAAATTAAATGATTTTTGTATCAAAGGACTTCATTATGAAAGCAAAAAGATAACCCATAGAAGATATTTGGAACTCGTATATCTGATAAGGGTTTACTAACTAGAGCATATAAAGAAATCCTGTACTTTAACAACAAAAAGATAATGCAATTTAAAAATGAGCAAAAAACTTGAAATTTTCTCCAAAGAAGATAAACAAATGGCCAATGAGCATGTGAAGTGATGCTCAACATCACTGGCCACAAGAGAAATGCAGCTTAAAAGCACAATGGGATACCATTTCACACCCACTAGAATGGCTACTATTAAAAGAATGGAAAATAGCAAATGTTGGAGAAGATGTGGAGAAATAGGAGCAGTTGTTTTCTTTGGGATGTAAAATGGTGCAGCCACTGTGGAAAGCAATTTGGTGATTCCTCAGAAAGCTAAGTACAGAATTAACATATGGCCCGGTCATCCCACTTCTAGGTATATACCCTGAAGAACTGAAAGCAGGGACTCAGATATTTGCAAACTGATGTTCACAGCGATCTTATTCACAGTTGCCCAAAGGTGGAAGCAACCTAAGTGTCTATCAACCAATGAATGGTTAAACAAAACGTGGTATATACATACAATGGATTATTACTGAGTTGTAAAAAGGAGTGAAGTTCTGATACATGCTACAAATTGGTGAAACTTGAAGACATCATCTTGAGTGAAATAAGCCAGACAGAAGAGGACAAATATTGTATGACTTCATTTATGTGAAATAATTAGAATATGCACAATTCATAGAGCTTAAAACTAGAATACAGGCTACCAGGGACTGGGGTGGGGCTAGGGAATGGGAAGGAAATGCTTACTTGGCATTGGGTTTCTGTTTGGGGTGATGGAAAAGTTTTGTTAATGGATGATGGTGATGTAGCACAACATTATGAATGTCATTAACATGATGGAAATTGAATGTGGTTAAGAGGGGAAATTTTAGGTTATACTGTATACCAGAATAAAACATTTTAAAAACCAGAATAAAAATTTAAAAGAGCCATAGTATTGTACCACACTGTGAGCCCTAATGTAAACTATGGCTATAATCACCAGTATAATTATAATAATATTTTTTCATCAATTATAGCAAAGTCACCACACTAATGCAAAGTATTTATAATAAGGAAAACTGTGTGTTGGGGTGGGGGGGCACCTATGTACGAATGTACACCTTCTCTAATTAAAAATAAATAAATAAATAAATCTAAGACCTCCAGTCTCTCCCACTGCAGTAGGCAAGCATGGCCATCCAGTAGGCTAATTTGTAATTCAGGTGTCTTGGGTCATCCTTGGTTCTTCCCTTTCTCTTAGCTCCAATATCCAGTCACTCGGGGAGTCCCAAATATCTCTCTATTACGACTTCTTCTATTCACACTGCTTTTTGTTAAAGCTGAATCACCTCTCACCGGGCCTTTTGGAACAGCTTCCGAAACAGTCTCCCTTTCCCAGGTTCTTCCCCATTCAACCTTTCTTTGAAAATTGAAGATCCGGCGTTGTCACTTTTTTGGTTTAAAACCATTAAAGGGCGGAGTGGATGAAGCTCAGGTGGTTGAGCACCTGCTTCCCACGTTCCAGGTCCTGGGTTCAATTTCCGGTACCGCCTAAAACACAAAACAACAAAAACCGTTCAAGAGCTCGCGGTTCGCCGTGTAAGCTGAAGCAAGGCCGAAGCTCAGCGGTGGGGCAGCTCCTCAACAGGTCCCCGGATCACCTGACCCTCGTCTCCTCCTCCTGTCTTTCCTTCTGCTCCTGACCTTGTGAACTTTCAATAGGCCTTGTGCTCTTTCAATTGCAACAACTAATGCGCAGCCCCTGTGTGCCCTGCTATTTCCCGTGTCCGCACCTCTGCAGGTGCGGGTCTTGCTCCCTGGAACGCCCCTCACCCTCGCGCCCTGCCCGCCTCCCCGTCTTCAAAGGCTTCCTCTTGCTGCTGTAACAAATCACTGTAAATGTAGGGGCTTAACACGCGCCAGTTCTGGAGTTCCGCGGTTCAGAAGAACCAAATGGGTCTTTTTTTTTAAAAAAGATTTATTTATTTATTTATTTCTCTCCCCTTTCCACCCCCAACTCCCCACCCGGGTGTTCTCTGTGTCTGTTTGCTGCATCTTGTTTACTTTGTCTGCTTCTGTTGTCAGCGGCAGGGGAATCTGTGTTTCTTTTTGTTGCGTCATCTAGTGTTAGCTCTCCGTGTGTGCAGTGCCATTCCTGGGCAGGCTGCACTTTCTTTCGCGCTGGGCGGCTCTCCTTACCGGGAGCACTCCTTGGTGGGGCTCCCTTACACGGGGGACACCCCTGCGTGGCAGGGCACTCCTTGCGCGCATCAGCACTGCACATGGGCCAGCTCCACACGGCTCAAGGAGGCCCCGGGTTTGAACCAGACCTCCCGTGTGGTAGACGGACGCCCTAACCACTGGGCCAAGTCCGTTTCCCTCAAATGGGTCTTGAAGGGCTCACATCAGGGACGTTGGGGCCCTGTGCTTCTTCTGGAGGCGCTACAGGAGACTCTGTTTCTCGCCTTTTCCAGCCTCCTGGGGCCGCCCGCATTCTCGGCTGACCTCTGCTTCCACCGTCAGTCTCCCCCTGCGACCCTGTCTCTGACTCTGGCACTCCTGTTGCCATCCGATAAGGACTCCCGTCTTCACCTCGGGCTCACCTGGATAATCCAGGAGCATCGTCCCATCTTCCCTTTACCTAATCACACCCCCTTTGCCATGTCAGGTTGAGGGTGTGGACATCACCCTAGAAAACTTGGATGTATTTTTTTTTAATTAACACATTTTTCAAATTAAAGTTAATAGATCACATAGAACGTTACATTAAAAAAACATAAGAGGTTCCCATATACCCCACTCCCCACCCCCACCCCATCATTTTTGTAAATTGTACTTTTTTGAAGATACATACATCACAAAAAGGTTACATTATAAAACACATAAGAGGTTCCCGTATACCCCCCCACCCCCACCCCACCCCTCCCACACCAACCACCTCCCCCCTCATTGTGGCACACTCATCGCACTCGGGGAGCACATTTTGGAGCACTGCTGCACCACGTGGATAATAGTTTACCCTGTAGTTGCGTGGTGCATTTGGGGACTTGGCGTTGTCCTTAATGATACTGCAGGGTCAGATGTTGGACATTACATATCCTGCCATAACCCACTGAATGTACTCGGATGCATTTTTAAACCTCAGCTCAGACGTGGCTCTTTCCGCGAAGCTCCTCCTCCTTCTCGCCGCCCAGGCCTCGCGTTCTCTGCCCTGCCTGCCTCTTTGCCGGCGTTAGCTTGGATCACACCAGTTGCGTTTTAAAAAATGTGTCTCTGTCTCCACTATACTTTGACCTCTTGGTGAGAGTGGGAGCTGATTTCTCTTTCTATTGCCGGCACCTGGCATAGTACACAACCTAGAGGAAGTATGAGCTAAATTTATTTTTGGAGAATGAATGTACTGGGGCCCAGCGCTGACCTGATTTCCCGTCACCTCCCAGCCTGAGGACGGTAGTTAAAGGGTGCCTGAAGCCACAGTGCCCCTTACTCTCCAGGGCCGTCTCCCCCCATTCCCTTCCCCGCACCCTCTCCTACCTATGCCCTGTCCAGGCACATGGATTTTCTAACCTTCTTGACCATGCTGTGCCTTTCCCACCCTAATCTCTCCAGCTGGGAGGCAATTCCTCCAGCTTTTCTGTCGGTTTCCCTCTGCAATGGCTTTTATGGTCTTCTCCAGTCAGAATTAATCACTTCCTTATTTGAGTTCCTGAGATGTTCTGTACATTTCGGTATATGGCTCTTCTTACATTTGTGTTTATTTTATGTTTCTGGTTATTTATATCTCTGTTCCCCCACAATAGCTTGTTTATACCAGTGTGTGGCATACAGCAAGTGCCCAACGAGGTTTATTTATGAAATTCAGCTGGACATATGGACAGATAAAATTTTAGCAGGGGTGAGCATGGAGGGCAAGAGGAAAGAACCAAAGGATAAAGATTCCCTTGGTAAAAGGGGAGGAGGAATGAGGAGACACTCCCTGAGAATGTTCCAGAGAGTGGGGGGGGCGGGGGGGCAGCAGAGGTGGGACACAGGACAGAGGGGAGCCTGAGCTGCAGCGCCAAACGCCCCCAAGCTGCTGACCAGTGAGAAGGCTGAGAGAGGCCACTGGCTTCAGGAAGCCCAGCCTTGAGAGTACCCAGCCAGGACCCTGATTCTGCTGCTCTTGTTTTCAGGTTAGGAGAGGAGAGGACTCCAAGAGATACATTACTTGAAGAGGAGAAGGCCCAGTCCTCTTCTTCAGTCAAACCACTTGAAGGTCTGAGGACGTTAACACTCCAGTCCGGCTCCACGCCAGATCTGCAGGTTCTGTCATTCTGTCCTCTGATCCAGAGGGTTCAAATTACTATGGATGGAGATGGTTCTGAGGAAATACAGGGACCATCTTGATGCCTTCCCCAACAAGAAGGCAGAGATTTTCATCAGTGGGCACAGCCAGCTGGTCGTCCAGCGGCTCTTAGGCTCAAAGGTGAAATGTCTAAGTCTGACTTCAGACCTGACCAGAGCAATATCTCTTCCAGGGAGCTTTTCTGGACGTTGGCATTTCTCTGTCTGAGGCAGTCTCTGACCCAGTGAACTAGTATGCTCCACGATTCTGCCCTCGGCTGCATTCTCCAACCTGCTAACATTTACCATAGACTGTCAATGTCTAGTCTGATGTAGACAAACTCCCATGCCTGCCACTTGCTGGGGATTTTCCCCACTTGAATTCATCTTTCATTTATTTCTGTGGTGTGCTTCTGCTGTGTTCTACCTCAGTCTACTGTGGTTTAATAGGTATTGCATTTAACCAGGGTAAGAATGGTTCTTGGAGGATTGAAAAAGCTTACATTTTTATGTGTAAAGTACAGATAAACATACAGTTCATAAACTGATGTAACAATTTATATGTGGTATTAAAATTGCATGTGGGCAACCATTAGGAAAAGAAATGTCTAAAATGGCTCTTTAGGAGGGCACTAATGAGAGAATAAAAAAAGGTTGAAAAACACCATGATAGGTGATGAGGTTGAAATTCAAGTTGCAAGAGGAGCAAACACAGGAAGAATGGATGGTGAGGAAATGGAAGTGGGCATGGTTGATTACCTGAGTGAGATGTAGTTTATGGAAAAGATCCCAACCTAACAAACAAAATTTGATCACTTGTTATGTACCTTGAACTGTGTGAAACCCTTTCACTTTGTTAGCAAAGAACTTCTCCTTATTTTCATCTCAATGTGTAATGATCTTTGTAGGAAGGCCAGCAACATTTTCTATTCGCACAGTAACCCACCTACCTCCTCTCTGCTAGGCAGCTTTTATGCTAATTACCCAGTTGGAGGTAACTCCTTATTCATATTTTGCAAATAAGAAAACTACACAGTCCAGTTTGTATTTGTAGAAGCTCCTTTCATGGCAGCTGTTCAAGGGGTTGGGCAATTTAAAAGACACAATTGTAATCAGGACTAACTCATTAGGATGCTTGAGGGAAATCTGAATATTCGTAACCTACTTTTTAAAAGAGAGGCAAGGACAGTACTGGAGTGGGGATAATCCAAGGAAAACAATGTCAAATCTTGAACAATAGGCAGACTCCAGCACCTTCTTAGCTTGGCAAGCTTTCTTAGTAGGCTAGGACAAGAAAACAGAATGCTCCCTAAAGGAAGGCCAGAAATCATTTGTGTCTGCCTACTCCTCTGGAGTATGACCCTCATTAATTATCTTGTTTTGATTTTTTTTTTTTAAGTTTTTTGTTATCTCACAGCATTCATTCAGAATTTACTACCAAGTCTTTGCATTTTATACCAGGCAGAGCTGCAATGCTATGTATTCACCACCTGTTCCTGACTCCTTTGCTTTTCTTCTCTCCTTCTTCCCTGCTCTTGTCATGAGTGTCACAGTAAGGGTGATATTGTTGTAGTGGAAAAGTGAAGGGGGGAGATGGATGTCCACTTAGGATCTACAGCCAACCGGGGCAGTTTATTCGTAGTTAATCTTGCTTTCGGCTTCTTGTTGACTTTATCACCCACTCTGTATGCTTAACTCTCTGATGGATGTTATCACCAACTCTGCTTAGTCGCAGGCCAAGAGTACCAGTTGAATGGGGAACTCTTCAGGCAAATCAACTATCTGGGCATCAAGTTGACCAGAAAAGAAAATGTTGTTTACTGAACTTGGCATTGCTTTAGAAATAAACAGTCATTTACATTTTGTCATACTAGTTGTGCCTGTAGATACAGTCTTATTCCTCCTCCAGACATACAGAGGGAAGAGAAGAGGAAAAGGAAAGATTCTTAAAGCACTTGTAGCAGTTTGATGTAGTTATGAATTCCAAAAATAAATATTGGATTATGTTTGTAATCTGGTCTGTACCTGGGCATGATTAATTTATGATTAGGGCTTTGATTGGGCCACGTCATTAGGGCATTGAGTCTCTACCTCTTGGTGGATGGGGACTCACAGATAAAAGACATGGCAAAGGACAGAGTTGAGGGCTTTTGATGCAAGGGGTTTTGATGCTGGAGTTTGATTCTGAAGCCTTAAACTGAAACCCCAGGAAGTGAGCTCACAGAGGAAAGAGAAGCCAACTCCAGGAGAGAGGAACCCTGAGACCCAGAAGAAGCAAGCCCTGGGAAGGTAGGAAACTTGAACCCAGAGAGAAGTAAGACCCTGCAAAGAAGGAACCCAGGAAGCCTGAACCCTTGCAGCCATCGGCAGTCGTCTTGCTCCAACATGTGAAAATAGACTTTGGTGAGGGAAGTAACTTATGCTTTATGGCCTGGTATCTATAAGCTCCTATCCTAAATAAATACCCTTCATAAAAACCAACCAGTTTCTGGTATTTTGCATTAGCTCCCCTTTGACGGACTAATACAGGACTGCTCCCCGTGAGGGTCTGAACCCCAGGGAAATATGTGACTTGACAGGAGAGGGAAGCATCTTTGTCTAAGTGCCTCCAATGAGAAGGACCATTGGCTACAAGAGACTAGAGACCAGGGAGCCTGGATGTGTAATCAGAGACAGCTTTCCCTGTTCTTGTAGATCATTTTCACATTGTGGCCTCGTTTGATAGTTTGAAGTTTTGTGAGTATGGAACATAAGTACATTCGAACATAATTAAAACACTGATACAGGAATTAACCATACACATATGTCTTTCAGGGGAGTGGATATTTGCAGGCTGTCCTGAAAATTAGGTTAACTTGAACTTAGTCTCTGTGTGACATTAGCTGACTATGTAACATTGAGCCTTTTCAGATCTCCAAAATGGTAGGAAAAATGGAAAGCCCACAGACTTTGGAATTTATTACAACATGGGTTCAAATTCTATTCCTACACTTATTAGCCTGTTGACCTTGGGCAAGTTATTTAACTACTTTGTGCCTTGGTATCTTTACTTGTCAAATGTAGAGTCCTTGTAGGAATGTTGTGAGGATATACTGAGATAATGTATGCAAAACTCCTAGTACATAGGAGTCACTAAATAAACAATAAACAGCTGCTCTCATAAGAATATCTGCACAGAGGTAGGGGAAGGCTAGGTGACAAAAGGCACGGGCATTCTGAGCTTATTAGCCAATAGATGCCTCCTTAACCTCGTGGTATTGTTAGAGGAGGAGGAGAATGTAGCCTGGCCACAAAGAAACCCAGGCCTCTTTTATTTCTGCAGAATCTGATCTCCACAGCCAGCAGAATGCATAGGAGTAAGGCTGAGAAAGAGAGAGACAGAGACAGAGAGAGAATAAGAAGAATGGAGAGTATCTATCCTCCCCTTTGGCAGAGAATCTCCCAGCATTCCTTCAGCAGCATGACAGAAATGGGAGGCAAGTGGCTGCCTGTTGATGAGGTGCACCAAGCCAAACTACCAGTGTTTATGCTCAGTTTCTAAGACATTGCTCCATAGCACTGGATAAGTTCCCCAACAAGTATTTCACCTAAAACAAGAAAGGCAGCTATGTAACTGCTCAGTCCACAGAGCTGACAAATCACTGTTTCACCAGTGAAAGAGAGAGTCATGGAAAATAAAAGCCTGTGGTACAACCTCTCATTGAGAGAGTCAGGTGTCTGTGACTCATTAATAAAGTTTCTCTTTATGTCCTCCTAGTCCTCCTTGCTTGCCTGCCTGCTCATTCCTGGGGTCTATTGGGTTGGCAGTGAGTACCTGCCCAAATCATTAATTACTGATTGAGTACATACTATGTACCCAACATTCAGTTGACACACCTATATTGAATACCTCCATGAGAACAAAAATGACTCAGTATGTGCATTCAAGAAGCTTTGAAGATAATAGTCTTATGTTCAACCAATTGTTAAATAGTATATATCCTATATAAAAACCAAGTGTACAGAGACTCAGTGAAAAGAGCAACTAAGCTGAGAGCTGAGGAAGGCTTCACAGAGGAGAAGACGTTTGAGCCAGACCTTGCAGAATCAATAGGATTCCACAGGTTGTGGGGAGGGTGGGGAAGAAGAGGGAAGGGTGCTGGACATCTCAGGCAAAGGAAAGAACAAGCATAGAGAGGTAAAGAGAACAGGAGCACATGTCTGTACTCTGGCCAAGAGTTGATGAGCCTGACACATAGACAGTGCAATACAGGGCATCAGCAGGAGAAGAGGTAGACACAGACAGAATGCAAAGGGCCTTCTGTGTCAGCCTATAGAGTCTGGGCTCAAATCACAGGGAATAGGGAACCACAGATGGGTTTTCAGCATGGAGTGGTAGAACTATAGTTGGATTTTGGACAGTCATTTTGGATAGTCCTGGGCTTTAAGCACAGTGAATGAGCTGAAAGAGGTGAGACTGGAAGCTGGAATACCAGTTAAGGGATCACTGAAATTGTCGATAGTGTCAAATGCTGCAAATTGTTCAGGGAGGATAAGGGCCAGGAATGAACTTATTGGATATGGCAGTTGGAGATCTTTGGTGACAACTAAAAGTAATTTCAGTAGAATGATTCATGCAGAAGCCAGGTCACAGCATGGCACAGCCTATAAGCCCTATGCCAGTGGTTCTCAAAGCGCGGTCCCAAATTATTGTCCATCTCTTCTCCAAGCATTCCTTAATAGGAACCCAACTCTTCCAATAACTGAACTGTTTGTTATTGCTTTTCATTAAGATTATCATTAACATTATAGTTTTTCAGAGTTCTTCCCTCTGCTGGTGATGTGCTACCCCATTTGTGTGTGTGTGTGTGTGTATACACTGGTATATCTACATATTCCCTACTTGGCAATATTGAATTCATTGCTCAAGGCCTAACTCGGGAAGCAGACTTGGCCCAGTGGTTAAGGCGTCTGTCTACCACATGGGAGGTCTGCAGTTCAAACCCCGGGCCTCCTTGACCCATGCGGAGCTGGCCCATGCGCAGTGCTGATGTGTGCAAGGAGTGCTGTGCCATGCAGGGGTGTCCCCTGCATAGGGGAGCCCCGTGTGCAAAGAGTGCACCCCGTAAGGAGAGCTGCCCAGCGTGAAAGAAAGTGCAGCCTGCCCAGGAATGGTGCCACACACACGGAGAGCTGACACAACAAGATGACGTAACAAAAAAGAAACAGATTCCCATGCCGCTGACAACAACAGAAGTGGACAAAAAAGAAGATGCAACAAATAGACACAGAGAACAAACAATTGGGGTAGGGGGGAAGAAGGGGAGAGAAATAAAAAAAAAGGCCTCACTCAAGGGTCATCTCCCTGTGAAGACTATTTCCTCCAGTTAGCACCCCTATGGAAATGTTGCACATATTTCTGTTACGACATTTATTTCATTGGGTTGGGTTGTTTGGCTTACTATCTGTCTTCCTGGTGTAGGGACTGCTGTGTTCATCTTTATTTCCTTAGAGTTTTTCATATAGTTGGTGCTCAATAAATGTAGGGAAAGGAATTGTAACGGGTCAAGAAAGGAAGTGCAGCAAGCCATAAACTAAAAGAGGTTTGGTAATAAAAGGATAGAAAAGTTTGTCTGAGCCTAAAATAGAAAGGTGTTTGAGTTTGTGTGTGTATTTTAAAGGCTGGGTCAAAATTTTTTGTTGGCCGAGGGAATTAAATCCATAGAAAGTCAGAGATGAACGACTGAAGAGGCATGGAGGGGCAGGGGAGGAGATGGATAATGAATGGCAAAATGGGCCTGAATGGGCAGAAGGGGATGAAATCAATGGCCAATGATGAAGGATTTGCTTTGGAAAAAAGGAAGGACTCTTTTTTCTGATATGAAAGTTAAGAAAGTAAAGATGGCTGCAGAATGAAGTTGCAAGGTTGAGGGGAGGGAATTTGGGGGAATTCTTAGATGGCCTCGCCTGTATAGAAATGGTGAGGGCTAGGAAAGACTATACAGGGAGGCGAGATGTCTTTAGAGAAGTAGGAAGTGAGACCTCTTGCTGGGAAGGAAACAGGGAACAGAAAGACGAAAAGAGACCTGAGAATGGTGGTCAAGGCTTGAAGCTGCTGTGGAGGGGCATGTGGGCAGGTTGGAGAGCAGCAGCCACAGGGCATTCTTTTGGGCTCATCCATAACCCTGCCTGGAGATAAAGAAGGGCCCATCCATTCACCCTACTGGTTTTGGCAAAGGAAGTGGTTAGAGATAGTTGTCTGCAATAAGATGAATAACTTCTGAATACACATCCCAATAATAATATACAAAGCATTCTAGATCTACATAACAACACTACTGGAGTATTAGGCAGACAGTATCAATGCTACATATGGCAATTACGCAGCGACAAAGGAGATATTTATGAGATATGAACTAGGTGAGAAAGCAAGATAGAAATTGTATGTATGTCTTGATTATAATTATGTTGAAATATGTATATGAAGAATAACCAAATAAAATATACCAAAATGCTATCTGTGGTGGTATTATAGGTGATTTTTCCTATAATTTTTAGATTCAGCTTATTGTGATTTATAATTAAATAGAATTATGGCAGTAAATAAAGATTCTTTCCCAATGGACTTTATCTTTCATTAGGTATACTTAGATGATAGAATTTGAAAATTTAAAAAGAAATGTAGCATGAAACCAACAAGCAGAATTGTCTGACCTTCTCCCATTTGGAGGGCAGGAGTAGAGAAAGGAAACACTTCAGTTGCCCCAGAGTTGGGGGCTGGTAAGCAAGAGATTGGGCACCATGCTGTAGGGAGCACAAAGGAAGTCTATGGTCAAGTCCTTGTCTCCTAATAAGCTTAGGAGACAAGGCTTACAATAAATAATTAGAGGATGTGTTCAGTGCTCAAGGGGGCTATCTAAGTGATGGATGGTGCTGGAGTCTGAGGAAGAGACCAAGGGCAGAAGTACTGTGCAGAGGTCAACTCTGCCTGTGGAGCTGGTCAGATGGGTCTGGACTTACATCCCCGTGCCACTGCTTCGCAACTGCATGATCTTGGGCAATTTACTCAAGCTTCATTTCTCTGTCTGTGACATGAGGGTAATAATCCCTACTCAATAAGGAACATGACTATCAATAAAGCATATAAAGTGCTCGTTATAATACCTGATACCCAGTCAGCACTCAATAAATGTTTGCTGCCATTGTTATTCCTAATATTATTATTGGGAACATTTATGATGGAGGGAGCTGATTTGGACTGGGAGCATCAGGAATTCTCCGGAGGGAGTCCAGGGTGGCATCCTGAGGGCAGTTCTCTCTCATCGTTTGAACCCTGCCGTGGGCTCAACCCAGGAGGTCAGCAAGGGACAGAGAGATGTGCAAAGGGGAACTCCACTCTGGTTCTCCTTTTGCTAGTGCTCATGCTACTTCCCCACTTCTAAGCAGGTGCATATTACTCCAGAGCACATTTCACCTTCCTTTCCCACTCTTCCATCCTGTTTTTCTTCTTGACTCTTCATACTTCCCTTTTCTCCTCCAAACCCCCAGTGGCGGATAAGTAAGGAACTATGCTACCTTTTGTATGTTCTAAATTAGCTTCTTTGACACTTAAAAGGTATCTCCTAATTTTAGTATTCTGAGTTTACATAAGCAAATCTGTGTTACCCCTAGCCGTTCCTTCCCTTGCTTAACAAGTATCCATGTCCCCAACCATTGTTTCTAGTAAATACTTCTAAATGATGGTCATCAGTAGAGAGACAAGTGTTCTAGACCATAAGAGTTCAATTAAGGAAGGTTCTTTTTGGGTAACTATGTCTTGCAGGAGAAACCAACATGGGTGCAAACTGCTCGCAGGGATCTTCTCTGCAATGAGGTGTATTTCCCTGGACAAAGATGGAGGTCATAATGTGGGAAACATTCACCATCTTGCTGACATCTGTTCTTTCTCTTCTTGCTTAGACTGTTAGCATGTGTTGTAGGAAGGAAGCAGTCAAAGATTTGAGAGAAAAATGGTTGAACCCATTGTCTGAGTAAGAAAAGAGAGTAGTCATTTTACATGATCCTTAACAGAAATCAGAATGAGTTAAAACAAAAACAAATTGGTATCCAGGATATTCAGGTACAACCAACACTTACCTGCTGAATTCCAAGTTCACATTCCATTCCACTGAGAAATAAAGATGTCCTTTTAGCTTTGTTGGAAAACCTATTTGCATACTTAGAAAGTCTTTGTCTTCAGTACCGGGGACCTGTTCTTAGCCCAGCAATTACCACCTCTGTGCACACATTAGCAGACATACACACCAACTGATTTGTACTTTCCTATAAAATTATTCTTTCCCTTTTTAATTAGAATGTTTTCAGACACAAACCCATCTTTAAGACTATGTAAGCTTCCATTATAAATATCTGTTCCCAGCCATTAATTATCTCCTGAAGGATTATTTGCAAGTAGATTTTTAAATGCTTACTTTTTTTTGAACTTCTAAAAAAATTTTTTCTTTTATTTTTAAAAATGCTTTAGATTACACAAATGTGTATTGGCCTATATCTGTCATTGCAATATTATGCAGAACAATTCCATTGTCCCCAAAATGCCCCATGTCACACCTATTCTTCCCCCTCTCTCCCCTCAGAACTTCTTTATATACTTTTTTCTTCTTTTTATTTTTTTATTAAATTGTCTTTTTTTTTTAAAGGTACATAGATGACAAAAAATGTTCCAGTAAAAAGTATAAGAGGTTCCCACATACCCCACACCCCACACCCCCCCACTCCTCCCACATCAACAACCTCTTTCATCAGTGTGGCATATTCATTTTATTCATTGAATACATTTTGGAGCAATGCTGCACAGCATGGATTATAGTTTACATTGTAGTTTACACTCTCCGCCAGTCCATTCAGTGGGTTATGGCAGGATATATAATGTCCAGCTGTCCCTGCAATATCACTTGAGTTAGTCTTCTTTTGTTCGAATGCTTACTTTTAAAAGTGGGATTTCCCCCTCACTTTTAATGCCCCGCCCTCATTTAGTTAACCATATTGCATTCCACCTAATAAGAAAATGTTCCCTTTTTCTCTACTTCAGGCGTCTTAGATGTAATCTGCACCTAGATGGTATGAAGATATTCTATACTTCAAGGTGGAAACTTTCTGTATGCCAGGGCCTCACGACCCAAGAATTTCTTGGCTAATTGTGAAGGAAGAATATGAGAATGTTGGGTAGAAACAATTGAATAGCCTCTGAGAATAAGCACCACAACATTTCACAAATATCCAGAGTTGCACAATCATTTTAGTTACTGAAACACTGCAACTCATCCAATAACACTGTGGTTTAATAATTATGCAGTTGCAGATTTATGCTGCTCATGAATTGAGGAGCTGTCCTGACATTCAATCAATGCTTTTTTAGGTCATTATATACAAAAATATATGCCTACTTAGAAATTGAAATGTAACCCTCCCAGCATAAAATATTTAAAAGGAGTTTATAAGTGAGGTAGTGCTAAAGCAAGAATTCCTATATTTACTTCCCTGCTTATCTCATAGAAAGTAGAGAATTTTGGATTTCTAGTTGTTATATAGGAACTATTTGTCATATAGTACACGTTTCTGAGGAAGCATTAATTATACAAGGACAATCTCAAGTTTTCCCCTCTTTGACAGCAATTAAATTGAGATAAATTCCTAAAAGGGCAAAAATACGTCAAGAAACCAAATTACAATTGCTTATATTATATATACCCTTAACCAGAGGGCAGAGACAATTGGGTTATGCTAAGTTGAAAGGGTCTGACCAGTTCCTAATTCTCAGAGCTAGTTGGAATCTACAAGTGAACTCCTGCCTTCTGGAGTTTGTCCTCAGTTTGGCTAATCCTTGTGAATTTTGCAGAATGTGGGTCAGTATCTGCAGATCTTTCCTGAGCAAGGCAAAGAAACAACTACTATGGGGTTCTAAACACGAATAAGAAATGAAGAGGAGATGGTTTCTCTCTGCAAACCATTTACAGTCCAGTCACAGAGGCCACCTCAGTTGGTATCTGCCAGCTGGGAACTGGTTGAAATGAATGTGGCTTCAGAATTAAACACAGTGCTCTCTACTTTCCCATAGCCCTGTGCTTTATCTTTGTTATAGTTTGGTTGTTTGCATTTTAGCCTCCTTCAGTGCACTGTGGTCTCTAGAGGGCAGGGGCTGGGTGTTATTTTTGTCTATCTTGCCACAGAGTCAAGGACTTGCTTTGCAGTGGTTAGGCTCTCAAAAATGTTTTAAATAAAAGAATGCATTCCTTTCTTTAGGTTTCCTAATTGTACCGTGGTTTTGCTTGTTCTGTATCAATATGGATGCGATAAGATCGTGGACCCCTGCTCCGAGGGCCCCGTGCTAAATATCCTCTTGAATGTGCTTAATGCAGCTGCAGGAAGGTAGAGGAAAATGAGAGAGTGAATAAGTCAGGAACAGTGGAGTTGTTTTTCCTCCACTTTGTCCCTAATTACTTCTTTAACCTAGAGCAAGACATGTACATTCTATCTCAATCTCTTCATCTGTGAAATGGGGATAATAATGAATGGTTTGCCTATTTCCCACGATTGCTTTGAGGATCAAATGAGACAATAGGTGTTTTGGAAAGTCTAAAAGTCCTCGTACAAATGCAAGGCATTATTTTGCAAAGAAATATCCCTTTTAATTCCCGCTTTCATAAATATCCTTATCACAGACTTCCGGGTCCCTAGGTCCTGTGGCAAGACATGTGCAGTAGCTCAACCTGTGCTTGATATGTTCCCAGAACCTTTTCTTTGGCATCTGTAGTGTCCAACTGACTCAGCCTGGGATTCTCCAGTCCATCTTGAAAGGTGGACTTCCTGCCCATCTTGAAAACACCATCTCTCCCCAATATATGTAGATAGGTATTCTTTATTCAATACTTATTTAAAATGTATATTATTGAGCACTCATGTGCACTACTGTGTTAGAAACTAGGTCAAAAGGGTTAAGTAAGTCTCTGCCCTTGAGGGGTTTTACAGCCTATTGGGTCCGAGAGGAACAGACATGACCACAAATAAGTACCCAGTTCTGCATTGGTTTGGAGAGGCAATTTAAAATGTGCATTTTATATGTAAAGACATATATGTATATTTTTAGTTTTGACTAAAACTAAAACTAGTGTGGCCTTTATTCATGCTTTTCTACTGTTAATGGTCGATAGATTTTAATTTGGCTCTGGAGTCTGAGATCCCCCTTTTTTTCTGCCAATGAAATTTTGTGGGATCCCATTTTCTCTCATTAATGAAGCTATGGCACTTCGAGGAAGAGCAATAGCTATGATTAGTTATGGGATCACTCGAATGTTTTCCTGCCAGTTTCTCCTGTAAAGTAAGATTTGCTTTGATGAGAAGCATTGTCCTTGGGAAAGATCATTTTCCCAATCCAGTTGAGTAATTAAACTGCTGAGAACATTTGGGGGTTGATATCCCCAGGAAGATCCTGGAATGTCATGTCCTCAGTGGCTATTCAAGTTGTGAGACACCACCACAACTCCCCTTCACTTCCCCTCACCCTCCTTGCGGCTTTTTGCTTGCTGTCTGTTCTCTGTGTCCATTCGCTGTGTGTTCTTCTGTGTCTGTATTTATTTTTATTTATTCTGCCCCCCTTGCAGCTTGCTTGTTGTCTGCTCTCTGTGTCCATTCGCTGTGCGCTCTTCTGTGTTTTTGCTCGTCTCCCTTTTTGTTGCGTCATCTTGCTGAGTCAGCTCTCTGCAGCACTGGTGGATCTGGTGGCTCTCTGTGGCGCTCGTGGGTGAGCCTGCCTTCACAAGGAGGCCCTGGGACTCGAACCCAGGGCCTCCATATGGTAGACGGGAGCCCAACTGATTGAGCCACAGCTACTTCCCTCCCCTACACTTTTGATAGGTATTAGAAAAATGGTCAGCTAAATGTCCACCATGGGATTTAGGCTCAGCTTTGGGAGGAAGCCACGAGTTGAAGGTATATTTCAGGGCAAGTCCATCCTCCTAATGCTCGGGCCACTCCCAGCTCTCCTTAAAGTAGTCAACAGCCTGCTGCTGTTATTCCTGAATAAAGTCACCCCACCCTAGCCCTCCTCCAGCTCTATTGTTCTCTTGCCTCCTGACCTTCTCCACCAAAGAGGATCCTCCTTCTCTGGCATTCCCAGTAGGTTGTAATAGCCCTGCCACACTGGGATCATGGCTGATTCCTTGATCTACCTTTCCGCTCTCAGCAAATTGTCATTAATCTTAGGGACCAATGTGCATCTTCTCTATATCCTCACAGCCCCTGCCTAAATTCTTCTTTTCAAGTTAGAGAGTAGGCTCTGGGCTCTTTTTTGCTGATCCCTGGGTCTGGAGCAGCCTTAAACCTCTGCACATGAGAAATCTCCTCTCCTTTTTTGCCTGATTAAATTCATTGTTTGGTCCTCCAACTCTCAGTCCTGCCGTGGTGTTCTTCCAGGAAGCCTTCCTTGAACCATCTCTAGGCTGGGTTAGGATTCCCAGCCTCTCAGCTATGAACCCAAAACACTCTGTACTTATCACCTCGGATCGTCATTGTTGGTTTAATTGTCTGTCTTTCCTTGTGACTATATCCCCCTCAAACAGGATATAGCCCATGGTAGGTAATCACTAAAATGTTAGTTGACGGTTGGACTTATTTGTTCTCACTTCTTGGTCTTTGCAGATTACAGTTTCTTCCTTTGATTCTTAGCCCCTCCCCTATTTTGGTTTTAACAATTACGTCCATAACCTCCTTCAAAATCTGTCTTTCAAAACATCTCTTTGGTCATAGCCTTCTCCAACTTCCATTCATAACATTTAGTCTTTACTCCTTTTGCCCTTATAGGAACATAATATTTAACAAATCTAACAAAAGTTATATGTGAAAACAACAGTTCCTTTTAAAAAAAAAAGTCACCTTGAGAAGTTGCACATCTATTTTAATAACATTTTCATAGCCACTGTCATTTCTGGAGCTGTTCTTCGGGGATGATTACCTTCAGACTACATTCTTCTGAATATATCTTAATAGAGACTGTTCTAGTTTGCTAGGAGGCCAAAAGCAATTTATCAGAAACAGGTTGGCTTTTACAATGGGAATTTATTAACTTACAAGCTTAAAGTTTTGAGGCTGAGAAAAATGTCCAAATCAAGTCATCATCAGGCGATGCATTCTTCCTGAAGACCAGCTGCCTGTGATCCTGGACTCCCCTGTCACATGGTAAGGCACATGGCAGTGCCTGCTGGTCTCTCCCATCTCTTCTGGGTTTCATTGCTTTCAGCTTCTTACTTCTGTGGTTTTCTCTTTTTTTTTTCTTTCCAAATTTCATTCTCTTATAAGGGACTCTACTAGGAGGATTAAGACTCACCCTGAATGAGGTAGGTCATATCTTAAGTTAAGATCCTACTCACCAAAAAATCCTACTTATAATAGGTTTGCACAGGAATGGATTAACTTTAAGAACATACATACAGCTTCAAACCATCACAGTGACCAACCTTCAATCTCTGCAGGTGATTTTTAAAATTTGTTTATGGTCAAATCACTATGAACAATATCTATTGAGTGAAAAGGATGATTGTGACAGTTTGGAAGCTTTTTACGGATCCCAGAAAAGATCATTGTTCTTAGAGCTAATCCAGTCCTGTGCATGTAAACCCATTGTGGGTGGGAACTCTTGATTGGATCATTTCTGTTGGGGGCCTTTCATTGAACTGTGTGACCCATGGTGGGTTTTGGTCCTCTTGCTGGAGTTCTTTATAAATGGAGGACTGAAAACAGAGACACACCAAAAAATGTGGTGGAAACAGAGAAATAGGAGAGGCTGAAAGAGTGCTGAAGGCTGGAGGCTGGAATCAGTGGAGCACAGAGGTCTAGAAAGAGGCCCCGGAAAGGCTGAGAGAGAGGCCTGGAGGAGAGGGGAGAGATGAACCATATGCCTGATGGTCCATAGCTGAACTCAGGGAGAAAGTGAGCCTGCAGAAGTCCAGAGACCCGGACCGGCAGAACCGCCATTTCTTGTCACGTGGCAGGAGTCCAGGATCACCAGCGCTGACAGTTGGTGAGACAGAATCTCTGATGATGCCTTGATTTGGACCTTTGGCCCCAGGACTATAAGTTTTTATCCTAATAAATTCCTATTATAAAAGCCAGCACATTTCTGGTACATTGCTTCCAGCAGCTTTTAGAAAACTAAAGCAATGATCAAGCTGGGCAACACAGATTTGGGTCAACTAAAAAATAATGAATGCAACTGCTCAAGAGAAACTCCAAAACTATTTTGATCAATTATGTTATTTTTGAAAGTGCTTATTAAAATATAGTTTGGGACCATTTTTCATACTGAGTTGCACTTGGTTATTGTTGTTTGACATTCTTAGATTGACATCTATTATGTGATAGTGGGGTGCACAGATGTATGGCCATGGTTCTTGTTCATAAGGACAACCTAACGTTGTTGAGGGGACAGATACACAGACAGTCCTGTGTGAAAAAGAGATATTTGTGTAAGATAAAGAAGCAGTGCACAGGAGGTTCTGTCTCTGAGGGGTAGGAATTTGCTACAGTGTAGGCAAAACCTGCTCAGGGTTGAAGGATGAATGATGATTACAAGTTCACCAAGTGGAGGAGGGAAGGGACTCCAAGAGTCATTCTAAGCCAAGGGAACAGAAGGTACAGAAACAAAAGCAGCAAGGTATGTTTGGGGAATCTCAAGTTGTTCAATTCTGACATTGTGTCTAGTTCAAAATGGGCAAGGAAGGAGGAAATAAGGCTGGAGATGAGGCAGGGCCAGTGAGGGAAAGGCCTTGTATGTATCATTATAGGAACTTGGACTTTATCTTGTAGAAGCCATGGAGAGCTTTTTTGTTTTTTTTTTGGAAACTTTTATTTTTTTGCCTTAAAAAATTTTTTTTTGTTATTATCTCTTTTTTAAAGATTTATTTTATTTATTTATTTCCTCTGCCCCCCCCCCCACGCCCCGGTTGTCTGTTTTCTGTGTCTATTTGCTACGTCTTCTTTGTCCGCTTCTGTTGTTGTCAGCAGCACGGGAATCTGTGTTTCTTTTTGTTGCGCCTTGTTGTGTCAGCTCTCCGTGTGTGTGGCGCCATTCCTGGGCAGGCTGCACTTTCTTTCGCACTGGGCGGCTCTTCTTACGGGGCACACTCCTTGCTCATGGGGCTCCCCTACACAGGGGACACCCCTGCGTGGCAGGGCACTCCTTGTGTGCATCAGCACTGCGCATGGGCCAGCTCCACACGGGTCAAGGAGGCCCGGGGTTTGAACCGCTGTCCTCCCATGTAGTAGATGGACACCCTAACCACTGGGCCAAGTCTTCTTTCCATATTATCTTTTTTTGAAAAAAGACACATGGATCACATAAAATGTTACATTAAAAGATATAAGAGGTTCCCATATACCCTACTCCCCACACCCCCACTCCTCCCACACTGACAAACTTCTTTCATTAGTGTGGGACATTCATTACATTTGATGAGTACATTTGGAGCATTGCTACACAGCTTGGATTATAGCTTACACTGGGTAGGATTTCTCATCCAACTAGACTGTAAACTCCCACGTCCAATTAGCCACATAGGCTTGTGCCCCACCCCCTTTTTCAGATAGCCTCAGACCCATCCCTTTCCTTCCATTTTAACTTCCACCTCCTTAGTTAAGGCCTTCATCACCTTGTCCCTGGACTGTTTCACAAACTCCTGGCTGGTCACTTGGCTCAAGTTCATCTCTTACTTCTGACAATTGGTTTTGCACAAGATTATCAGAGCAACCTTCCTTCCATCTAGTCTCACCCCTGTTTGAAAACCTTCCGTGGTTCTCTATGCTTTGAGAGATAAGACCCTCATTCTCTCCTCTTCAGCTCCTCATTTCAAGCTCCTGAACAATCTGGTCCCAACCTTAAAACTCTCCCTGCTAATGGTGCCAGAACACATCTCCCTTATTCCTTCCTCTGTGCCTTTGTTTTTATAGTGGCTTTCCCCTGGAATGCTACTCCATTATAACCCTTTTTCGGTTTATTTCAGCTTTTATTCCATATGGGCAGCCCACTTGTAGCCTGCCTGGTCACCTCCTCACTCTCCTGCCCTGGAAGGAACCACCATTCTGGTTATATTCTTTTACTCTACATACATGAGTCCATGAATCATGTATAGTATTGTTTTGGGGAAATTTAAAATCTACATAAATGGTATTATACCTTATGTCTTAATTAGGTTTTTCATTATCCCTTGTTTTTAGGGTTTATCCCTGTTGGCATAAATGAATCTGGCCTTTCCAATTGCTGAATTGCATCTCCATGTGTAAATACATCATACATTATTCATCTATTACTCCACTGGTGGGCATTTAGGTTGTTTCCGATTTTAGGCTAGTGCAAGCACTGTTGCAATGAATATCCTTAGCTTGTCTCTTTGTCCTTTACATATTTTACTAATCTGTCAGGGTCTTGCTCTCATCGCAGCTCGTCCTTGACCCTCAGCCGGCAGCAGCTTCTGTCCTCAGAACTAGCTCGAGCATCTTGAGTCTCCAGGATCATTTCATCGAGCCTAGCACACCAGTAAAGTGTTTAAGAAGTTATTTGCGAAATGAATGAATGAACGAAGGGTGCAGCACAAGCCGGGTGATGGCTCTGGCCCGCGTGTCGTCTGACAGCAGCGCTCCTTCCCTACCGCATTCCTCTCAGCCAGCCGGGGAGCGTGTGGACGCGTGGGTGTGCGGAGATGAGGGGTGTCTCAGGGGATGAGGTCTGTCTCTCGGCTAGTTCAAGCCCCCGGCGAGCCTAGTGTTTGAAGTTCAGGGTCCTAACCCCCAGCCCCTCAACCAGAGGCCCGGCCCAGCGAGGCACTCCAGCGCCGGCCGAGTTAATCCCGGCGCGGCCGGGGAAGGATGGCGCCACGGCGCGGGCGGGGGGCGGGAGGCGGGAGGGAGCACGGCGGAGAGGACCCGCGGCAGATCCTTCCGCGCGAGGCTCGGGCCGGCGCTTCTTCCTGCGGGAAACCCCGGGGTGCCGAAGGCGTCGGGCCCGAGGCCGAGGCGACAGCGGGGCGGGGCGGGGCCTGGCGGGGGGAGGAGGCGGCCGAGGCGGAAGGACACACGCGGCGGCCGCGCAGCGCAGCCCAGCCCAGAAACTTTCAGCCCAACTTCGGGCGGCGGCTGAGGCGGCGGCGGGGGAGCGGCCGAGTCGCGGCGCGAGGAGTCGGCGCGCTTCAGCCGGAGTTCCGGGGGCGCCGCGCGAGCCCGGGAGCCGGCGCGGCCGGAGGAGGGCAGGGGAAAGCGGGGGCTCCTCTGTCGGGACCCCCCTCCCCATGTGGATCTGCCCAGGCGGCGGCGGCAGCGGCGGCGGCGACCGAGAAGATGCCCACCCTGCGCCCCGCTCCGCTGCTGGCGCTGCTGGCGCTCTGGCTGTGCCGCGCGGCGCCGGCGCGTGGTGAGTATCGCGCGCAGGGGCGCTGTCCCCCGCGCCCGGGGCCGCGCCCCGCCGCCCCCGCTCGGGTCGGGCCACCTGGGGCGCGCACCCCCTCCCCCCCCCCGCGCCTTCGGTCCTCTCTTCTCCCCGCCGGCGAAGGCCGGGCTCGGCCGCCCGCGCGGAGTGAGGCCCCCAGGGTCCCGAGAAAGCGCGGACCCCTCCCCTCGCCCCCGCGCTCCCCGCCACGCGTGGCCCCGCACGCGCCGGCCCTGCCGGGGGGAGTCCGGCCAGCCAGGCTCAGGAACGCCCGCTGCCGAGCGCTGGAGTGGGGCGAGCCGGGCAGCTTTGCCCTTTTGGTTCCGCGTTTCTCGGGGTCTGGGGAGAGCCGAGGGCGGGCTGGCCCAGGCGACTCCGCGCACCGCAGCTGGCTGAGCGCAGGAATGCCACATTCTGGCGTGGCGAGCGCGGGGGCAGGGCCTCCGAGGTCTCCGGCTTGCACCCCTCCGGCCGGCCCCTGCCTGGCCGAAGGGGGGCCCCGCGGCCCGGGGGCGCGGGTTCGGGGTGGATGGGGACGGGAATTTCTCTGGGCGCCTGGGTTTTGACACTCCGCCCGGATGGTCCAGATGAGCGGGGTGTGTTCTGCTCGTGTCTTTGAAAGGTGATGGCAGGGGCAGTAGGGAAACCGGTGTGGCTGCCTGCTGGGCCACATGATTTAAAAATCTCAACTGCTGTTATTCTTTCTGAGGCGCGGAGCTCCACCGCTGCCTCAGAGTCTGTGTCCAGCCCCAGGAATGTGGTGTGACGATCGTCTGCTCCTCCAACCTGGCAACACATTTGCTGCTCTTTTGGCATGATGGGGTGGGGAGCAGGGGCGGGCGAGTAAAAGTGGATAGGTTAATTCAAAGTGACTCCTTTGAAAGCCTCTTTATGGTTGGATATTTGCAGCAGCCTAATACAGTTGGACCAAGGCAAGGAAATCGAATCATATTATACGCATCTCACCCCCACTCTTAGATTCCAAAGTTTTCAGACTTTTCAGTGGAGAGAGCTTGGGCCTTGGAGCCTCGCTCTAGAATCCAGGGTTCAAATCTGGCTCTGCTGTATGAGCTCACCAATAAATTGGAATGAAATTACCCGGTTAAGAGGATTCATGTAGACATGGCACTCAAAAGGTGTTCAGAAAGTCCTTTCAGGGCAGGGACTGTATTTTATTCTTTTGGGGTTCCCTGCTTCCAGGAGGATGGTGTCTTGGGCAGGTTTTTGAACTGAAAGGGGTTCCCTCTTTCCTGAACTTGTCTGAAGGAATATTTTACCTTTACTAAAAGACTGATACATGAGCTACATCTTTTTTTCCAAAGAAAAGGTTAAGAAGATGAAGAGCTTCAGGAAAATTGGGTTCATGTTCATTGTTAACAGGGCGTGGGCATTCCAATCAGATGTTTTCAAAGAGAACGCGATGACTTCTAGTACTGTATTGGATTAGTTAGCACTGTATCTTTCTTGGAAGATTAAAATTCCCTACAGCTCTGTGTTCCTAAAAGCTTTAGAAGGAGACCGGAATGCCTTGTGATAATGAACCAAAGTTGTACTTTCTGAGGCATTTAATAAAAAGCACATGATGACTTTTTTTTTTTTTTTTGCCTTTTTCTTTAAAATGAAAGCTTTAGGATAAGTAGATTTTGGGTAGAGAGGAGTATAAACAATGGGCTGGTCTGAGGGTTACAATCCTTGGTCTACTTGTTTTCAAAGTAACTTAATTTTCATAGTCTATAGTCTCCTCACCTATGAAATCCAACTGAAGGAATAACCTACTTTAGAGAGTTGTAGGAAATAACAAACATGATTGATAAATGATAAAAGACTGAATGTCTGAAGTAGAGTTGTGACACATAGGGCTTCTTTGATTGTAGGACCTCAGTGCATTTATGCACCATATTCTCTTTTATACATCTGCACTGGTAAGATATTGCTAACACTAGATTTTAGGTGGGCAAGATGAGAGTCGAGTTAGCTCAAAGGACAGGATTTAGAATCTGACAGATTTTGAGACAGGCGTTCTTCAGATGCGAAACTGCAGCAATTGGAAGAGAGATTAAAGCCTGTTTCTTGGTACAAATCTTAAATCTCTTCAGATGCTAGCACTAAAGGCTTCTTGAATCTGCAATCCACTGCCATTGTATTGTTATCAAGGTGCCACTTATAACATACCCTTCCACCCTTTTGAGTCATCAGTATTTGGGTTGTGGCCAATTGTTATTTTAAACATCCCTGAGTTCCTAAACCAAGGAGCTATCAACTGTTCTGTCTGATTGTCTAAACAGCTATCCAGGACCACCCCTTGCTCCTTTTTAAATTTTGCTTGCAGTGGAAATTGACTCCCTGGTTTTACTGCCTCCTGGATGATTTTTCAACCAAATCCTTTTGCTTTTAGAAAAATTACAAAGAGCAATTGTTTTTTTTCTTTCAGATGGGGCTGAAACCTACCCTAAAACTATTTCCCCTCTCCCTTTCTTCTTATTCCATATTTCCTTCTAAAATTTCTTTCTATATTATGATTACTTTTGGTGGGGGGGGGGGGAGGTGAGGAAGGAAGAGATTATTTCTTCTCTTCTTTTTCCAGATGTTTTGATTTTTTAAAAAAAATTCTTTAACCACATCCCCTTGGCATCACTCTGTCCAAGTCCCCCTCTGATACTTCTTCTCTTGGTTAATTATGCATAGAGAAGCAATTTTTTATTCACCTGGATTGTAGTTGCTGACTTCAGTATCGTTAGAGAGTGTTTAAATCAGTGGGATATGCTTGGATGCTTCAGAGCAGCCTTACAATACATTTTAAAAATATCACACCCACAGAAATTCTATTTTACCCACAAAATTTGCATTGATCTAGTTCCCACTCTCTGATGCATTCCTAGTAATCCTCCCCTTACCCCTTCCATAGAATTATGGTGGTAGAATAAAGCCCTGTGTCCTGCCTGCCTCAAAATCAGCCAGGGTGATACTTGGATCCACACCAAGGGATTCTGATACAGAGGGTCTGAGAATCTGTATTTTTTCAAGGTTTACAGGTGATTCTGATGCATTAATCTGGTTGAGACCCACTAATTAAGTCCATTTTACTGTGTTCAGGTGTGTATATGGGGGTCTTTCCTTCATAATTTTTACTAATTTCCATAACCTTAGTGAGCCGTTTCAGAATTTAACCCTTCTGACTCTCAAGGAGTTTAAAAATTGATGACATCAAAGCTATAGAGTATAATGCCATTTCTTCTTGTTCTGTTTGGGCAGAATGAACCCCCATTGTCTCTTTAGAAGAGATTCATACATTTGAATATTATTAAATTCCTCCTCCCCGTTTCTTTCTAGTTATTTCTTTTTCATTGAGCTTCATTCATATATATCAGTTTTGGACCCTTAATAGTTTCAGAGTAAAAACTCTAAGGCATGATTTGAAGGAGAATATAATGAGATTTTATATCTTGCATTCTGTCTGTGCACTTTATCTAAGTGCCTCCTTTCTTAACATCTCTATCTGGGTGCTTGACCTTGCACCAATAGTTTTCCTCCCACCCTTTTCGGATTCTCCTTCCCCTGTGTTCTTCCCTTTCTCTGCAAGTGATTTGAAACAAAAACATTTTCTTTTGTCCTACTCTTCTTTCTTTGTCAGTCTACCACATGTACAGTACTTTGGAACAATCACTTGACTAGAGCCAGAAGACCAGAATTCTACTCCAGGTCTGTTATTAATTTGTCTTTGACCTTGGAGAGGGGCACTGTTTGGTCCTCAGTTTGCTCAGGCACCTTGTCCACAGTCAAAAGCAACTTACAGAATTGAGACGAGAATTCAGACTTTGGTCCTTAGGCCAGTTCCCTGACTGCTGTCCATTCCGCTTGGATCTTATGTACAAATGAGCTCATATACACAAAACACTTAGAAAAATCAAGTGTTTATTGTTGATATGTGTTTCTTAAGGAAAAGGGTTGTAGCCTTTGATTTGTATATTTATTCTAAAGCCCCCATCCTTTACCCATATCTTCCATAGTTCCTTGGCATCCAATAGACACCCAGTAAATATTTGTCCAATTGAACAATTACTGTTAGTCATTTTTTCATTCTGAACTACTGTGATACCCCAAGACCATTTTTTATATATTTGCAAGAGTCACTGCTTACTTTACCTTTGGGGAAAAACCAAATTTTTCCCTCCCCGGATGTATTATTTAAACTTGCCATTTTGAACTTCTGTTTGTATGTGCATGTGGTTTTTATTATTTTGTTTCTGATCACTTCTGCAATTTATAAAGGTCACTTTGACTTTGGAATTTAACCTCAAAGGCACTGGCATCTACCCCCTACCTCTCATTCAAGTTACTTCTACTGCTTGTATGGCTAGCTCAGCAGTTTCTATTATTTTGTGTAGAGTGGCCATATCTTATTGTATTTTGCTCATTTTTGGCACTTTGGGGTAGTATTTTTTACATTAGAGTTAACCAAATTTACACTTGTTTTGATGAACTGGGTGCTGCAACTTGTACTAGACTAACAGAATATCTATTTTTATTAATTATTCTTGTTTTTTTTAATGAAGAGAGTTCCCTGAAAACTACCACCACCAACAAAAACTATAAAGGCAAGGCATGATAAATTAAATTTCCTTATCAAGATTTTTATTCTTGAGGGCAGGGACGATGCCACAAGTAGCCCTTCTTTGTCCTATAGAACTTGTCTGGCCTTCGCCCAACACACAGTCAGCTGAGCAGCAGGTTCTGGTCATAGCACCGGTGACTCCTGCCCTGTCCTCCCCATTTGTAGAACACCTTGTAGGAGAGGCTGATGGTGACTCAGGGGTGTGTCTCTAGGCTCCTTTGTCATAGGAAGATATGGGGCCAGTTGAAAGCTGACCCCACCTACAGCCTTTTACACTGTCCCTTTTTAATAAGTTTTCCTCTGTGTTGACTTGGTGGCAGAGACTTAAAAATTCATCTGGTCCTTCTGTTCATCCCATGCTGGATTTGATCCTCTTACAATGTCCCAGTAAAGGGGTTGCTTATCTTCTTTCTGATTGAAAGCCTCTTATGATAGTGCTCTACATCTGGAGGCAGTTTAGTCCATCTTCAGACTTTCTAACTATTAGAAAGATCTTATACTCAGCTTTAATCCTCCTCCTTATGACTTGTAGCCATTGGCATCTTCACAGGAATTTGTCTGCTAGAGTCTTGAGCCCTGTGTGGGTGCTAGGGCTCCAGAAGTGGTGATTTTGTATCATATACTGGGCTGACACCCACTCCTCCATCAAAGGAGTGAAATCGGTGAGGAGCCTGAGGGTAATCCTGTGTTGGTGATGGCTCTCAGGGGAGGAGAGAATTTGTGGAGCACTGTTCTCTAACCTGTTTAATGACAAGATGACCCAGGGGTGTTCTTGAGATTCTCATTCAGTGGTACTGCTGTAGTGTCTGGAAACTGGTATAGTGAGGAAATTGCCAAGCAAGTGTTTTATCAGGGGTTTTTGGAATTGCTGCAGAATGAATCTGGGGAAACCAAGGTTTTGTTTTTGCTTTTGTTTATTTGTCTGTTTTTCATAGCGCTGGGATGCATTACTCTGGCTAGGTCCTATAATAATTTTTTTCTGGTGAAAGTGCCTGCTTTGTGCTGAATGCTTAGCTCACGAGGGAGAAGGAAGCTGCTCTGGTAGTCCCATTAGGGCTAGTGAAGTTTTTGGTTTTGTCTTTATAAAAAATAATCTCTGAACTATCCTATGTCTTAAGACTGCTGTGTGGGTCATGTATAACTTTATTGGCAGCCTTCTTTTCCCTTCATCAGATTTTTGCCTGAGATGCTGCAATACACTGAGGTTCTCATCTTTTTGGTGGCAGTTAAGGAATTCTCTTCTCTGCCCTTGTGAATGACACTGCCTTTGAGGATGTCTGCTTTGTTAACCCATAAATTCATATCTGGTGTCAGGGACATTCCTCAGATGTGTTAGTGCAAAGAGATATAAAGGTCACTCATTCAGGCAGTCCTAGTTTTGGGGCATCTGGGATGCTGCAGCGAGTGGACTATGGAAAAGAGAATAAAGCAGGAATCAAAGGCCTCCTGAACAGAACAGAAAAGTCTGAGGGGCCAGGATTGCTCTTCTTAACAAAGACAGTTGATGTCTTTGATAGGAACAAGGAAGTGGCTTCAGATCTGAAAGGCCATGCTCATGGGCTCTGGATGGGACAAACTTCAGTGTTCACTGGTTGTGGTAGGAGGTTTGCTGTAGATTATTCCCTTCTCTTTCTGAGAGGAACCCTAGCTATGTGGCAAAAAAAAAAAAAAAAAACACAACATGATGGCCTTAAAAAGAAGAGGAAAGCCAGGGTATGGGGATGGTCAGAGCAAAGGAATTATTGTATCCATTTATTTGTATATATGAATAAATAATTTTCTACTTAATTCTCTGATAGGATCCCTAGCTATTGGCTCTTAGATTTATTATTGTTCTAGCTCTGCTGTTTTAGTGTTGTGTTCAGGGAGGATTGTAGTGTGTTGACATCCTTAATTTGTGTTTCCCTTGGCACCACGATGTAGGGAAGTGTAGGGTAGTCTACTCTTCTAGATGTGTGGGAATCGTTGACTAAGAGAAGGGATGGCCCCTGTGCCCAAGGAGCTGACATCATCATGGAGACAAGACAGGTGAGCACACAGCTAGGATATGAAGTACAGTCATTTAGTCATTTATCTATACTCTCTGAAAGCAGTTTCCTGCAGTCTGGGTGACTAAAAACTGCAGGGTCTGTGGGGAGTAAACTCCAGGTCCTGAAACCACCAGCGAACCACAGCCCCCCAGCCTCAACCCTGCTGGGTTTCCAGGTCCTGAAGCCACCAGGGAACCATGTCCCCCAACTCAGCCCTGTTGGACTCGTCTCCTCTTGTGCACTGTCAGCTCTTTTCCTCTCCCTGTTGTAATTTAGAAGTAACAAAACTGCACTTGGGGAAAAGACAGAGACCCCTTTGTCTAGAGGGGGTGTAAGTATATATTTCGCCCGTGTCGTGGTGTCTGTCACACCTGGTAGTGGATTTGTGGCATGGGAGAGAGAGAGTCCTAGATGTCAAGCCTGATCTAGGACAAGTTAAGGTGGAAGTATCTCCACTGGAGGATCCAGTTCTCAGTGGCAGTAGCCAAAGGACTTCTCCTCACAGCCCACAGTGACTGAGCTGCCTTATGGACACACCCAGAGTTGCTGCCTCAGGTGGCATTGATTAATCACACGGACATCTTCCTCACCCTTTAGTGCTTGTCTTGGCAGAACCCTGTTCTACCAGCTCCTCAGAATTCTGGACTTTTCCTGGATATGAAAGAACAAGCGCTTGTGGGGATTATGAGCTACGGACCAGGCTCAAGTCTTCTGGACAGGTCGTGAGGAGCCTTAGTCTTGTTTCCCCTTGTCCTGAAGTGCCTCTCCTTGAAGGCTAGCCTGGGGTGGTTTCCTGTCTCAGGACAGTTCCTTGTGCAGGATGTTGGCAGCCCAGCCATGACTCTGGGTTCTTTGACTCCATCAGCCAAACATCATGCCAAGATGGACTCATTGCCACACAAGCACAGGTTGGATATGAGTGTTGCAGAACCTGTTTCTAGAATACCTTTCCCACCCTCATATATAATTATTCATATGAAGAGAGTGTGCTTGTATTTTATGAGGTAAGGGAAGCGTAATAATATTTTGATAGGACTCAGATATTGTCTTCTTAATAATATGTTGTCTTTTAACAAATAAGCATCCCTTTAAAATACAGCTTTGCTTACTGCATGAGGTACTTTGTACAAGAAGCTGCGGTTACTCTCCTGTTCAGGGACAGGTGCATTTGTTACGTAGTTGTTGTTTTCTTCTTTTTAGTTTCTTGATCCTTTCATTCTCATCTGTCTTGGGGAGAAGGTTGTGGGAGGCTTTTAAGCCTCAATGATTAAATAGCCTGTTTTAAGTGGTACCTAGCAGGGAGAGGGTTGCTATTTTGGCATACTTAACCAACATTCAAATGAGAATATTAGTGTTCATTCACTAACGTATTCTGTTGAGTTTCACAATATGAATAGTCACAAAACTAGATAGTGCTGATGTGTTAACTTCTCTAAATGGTAAATGTGATAGGCTGCAAAGAAACGTTTGATTTAATTTTGTGCTTTAACATGCTTTGTGTATGTGTGTGTCTAGAAAGTGTCAAGACTCATTGAAATTTGAGGACATGTGTATTTCGAATATTATTATTTTTACTGAGAACATGGCTTTATTTTCTGGATCTTCTCTTATTGTAAACATTAAGGACATTTACTTTTTTTTACAACATTTAAAAACCTTGTAAATTTTTATGAGGATTATTGTGGGAAAAACCATATTCTATAAATCTTGCATTTATGTTACTATTTAAAGTAAGAAAAAATATATAGTGGCTCCTGTGAGATCTAGTTTTGCAGAGATTTAAGGGAAATGGTTTCAACTAAAAAGAAACATTGTAACATTTGAAGGTAGGTTTTATAGCAACAGAATTATTTCCTACTGTGTACACATAAGTAACTCATACTTCTACTTTGTTGATTTTCTCTGGCACATTTACAAGATTTGGGGGGGGGTTATTTTAAAAGTAGTTACATTTAAAAAGTAGTTAAGGAGCCTTGAAAAACAGAAAAAGAACAATATCCATAGTTCTACCTGTGTGTTACTATTTTGATACGTAACTTTTGGTCTTTTCCTATCCTATCTAAAAAAAAAAAGTAGTTGATGCATGCATGCACACACACATGTACAATTTTCTGTTCTGCTTTTCTTCATATAAAGTAATTATAAATATTTTTCATATTTTCAAACATTCTCTATCAATTTGATTTTAATGGTTAAATATTCTAAGTAATAGGTTTTGTTTTGACTGTTCTCCTTTGGTTGGATTATTTCCTTGGTTCCATCTTTTTATTTTTATTTTTTATTTTGACTTTGCTTTGTTAAATGGTACTGATTATCTTTATGTAGAAATAATTTCTCTATTTAGGGTTTTTCACATTAAGTTAGATTTCCATTAAGCTAGGGGAGAAATTACTATATCAAAGAGAGTGAGCAATTTTTAAAAAAATAACTTTTAAAAAAATCGTAAATGAATACGTTTTTCTTTGAAAAATTGGAATAGGAAAACTAAGAGAAAATGAAAATCTTCAATAATCCCATAACCCCCAAACGAAACGCATTAATATTTTGATGCATTTCCAGTTATTTTTCCTCTAACAATTATTGTGATTGTGATTTTAGCATACATGCAGTTTGTACATGCAGTTTTGAGTGGTGCTTTGTATCACTTGGAGTATTGTGAACATTTTCCCACACATATTCCTTAAGAACATGGTTTTAATGGCTGCATAGTATTCTGTCTTAAGGATCTACTCTATTTTATTTAAACTGAAATCTATTCTTGGTTCTCAGTTTTCATAATTAGAAATGAGTGCTGTGATAAACATTCTTGTTCATAAATCGTCGTAAGTGTATTTATTTCCTTAACATAAACTCCCAGAAGTAAAATCTCTGGATCAAAGGACATCGACATTTCTAAGGCTTTTGATACACACTGCCAAATTCCTTTCCACCGAGACGGTACCAAATTCCACTACAGAGTATGAAGACTATCAGTGTTCCCAACCATTGTCAACACTAGGTTTTAATTTTAAAACTCTTTGCCAGTTTGGAAAGTGGTAAATGCTACCTCATCTTAATTTGTTTCTTTCATTACAGGGATGTTGAATGTTTTTTTCATCTGGTCCGTGGCCATCTGTGTACCTTTTCTTTTTACTTATTTTGCTAGTTCTTTTACCCATCGAATTTTCTTTCTTATTCTTTTTTGAGTTACTGATTTGTCTATCTTAAATATGTTGCAACTTGTATGAACAGGTTAAACTACACAATAAAAAATTGCCACCCGCATTGGTATGAAATTAATTTCTTTTTCTTTTATTTTGCTTTCTAATGAAGTCGGTCTGTTTTCTTTAGATACTTTAACTGGTATCTAAAGTTACTGTTAGCTGGTATTTTCAGTAGATACTTTAAAATTCTAATCTGACTATCATAATCAACGTGCTATCACTTGTATGTACCCAGGAAATGCACATTTACTTTTATTCTGGAGCCAAATAGATGATTTGGGGAGGTATCTGCTGTTGTCCTTTCTTCCAGGATAGCCAAGCTTTGAAGTAGGTAACCCTCCTGAAGGGGAGATGCACCATACAATGCTAAATCTGACATTCTGCCTTAATTGATAAGCCTGTACAGTGGTCTAGCCAGTTTGGTCAGACAACAGGATGACTAAGATCCCCTCCCCTCTCTCCTAACCAAATTGATTAGTTGTGGGACAGAACTGACTAAACCAACCTGTTGTTTTGGCACCCCACGGACACCACCTGTTTCTTCCATTACTCCCTCTAGCCTCCCACTGCCCTGGTGCAGTCCTGTGTGCACAGTGGGTAGGAGATCAGTGTTGTTGCTGAAGAATGTTGCAATAAAGACAAGTAGATTGCTTTTTTCCAAGCTTGTGTGTTCTTAAGGCACCCCACTGCTTTAGACTCGCAGTGCTCCAACTGAACTGCTCTGGACTAAAAGCCCTGTAGGTCTTAAGTGTTTGGTTCAGAGTAATTTCAAGCAGTATGAATGCTTTCTTAAGTATCATTGGAATTTACTGGGCTGGTTTTGCCAGGTATTACCATATTTAACATGGGGAGACCTGGGGCACAAGGACATTTCTGACCTAACCAAAGAAGGCAAAGGCAAATTCTCTGAAGGGTAGTGGCCTTTTTTTTTTTTTTTTTTAAGGTGTGATTAAGGGAATGCAAATTAGAGTGAGATTTGAGTTTGTGGCCACCAGTCTTTGTTTCTGTGCTTCCTCCACAAAATTAATTTATGGATGGGAAAACAAATCTTAGTGAAGCCATTTCTCACCCTGAAGTCTAATACCGTTTCTAGGAAGAAGTTAAGGGAATTACACCCAGACTGTGCACTGAGAGGATTAATCAGCAGGTGAAGCTGCTGATTAAAAACATAAGTTGATTGATGTTTATTCTCATATTTCTTCTTTAAGGCTTATTAGAAGTTTTCTGCTTTGTCTTCGAATGAATTATTTTCACCCAGCCCTTACTTCCACTCTACTTTTAGAAACAGCAACTTCCCTCTATGGCTTAAAGGTTCTCTGCTCAGTTTTTCCATTTTAAAGATCAAGATAGTATTCGGAAGGGGCAATAAATAAAATTAACATAAAAGTATTTTTATAAAACATAACACCCCACCACACACCAAATTTACCTAGCACTTTGTGATTTATACAATGCTCTTAAGCAATTGTTTTCCTTAATCCTCACAAAACCATGGTGGAAACTGAGCCTTAGAGGGGTTAGGTGTCTTGTATACACCATTGTTTAGCCCTAGATAATAAATGACGGGGCTGGGATTTCAATGTGTGGTTTGACTTTTTAAACCTCAACATTTTTCTTTTAAACATTTGCTTAAAAAGACTATGTGTCTGTCATTCTGCTAGGGGCTTTATATATATTTCTTTATCTTACACACATGACCATCCTTTGGGCTAAACAGTGCTTACCCACTTTACAGATGAGGAGATTGGAGCTTAGATTTGTAGCTTTGAGTTTGGGGCAAATCACCTGGTTAATGAGGGATGGAGCCAGGATTCAAACTCCTGACTGGCTCCAAAGCCTCTGCTTTCAGTCATGGCACTTTGTGTACGTTCATACAGTTACACCTCACAACCCTACAAGGTGGGGAGTAGGTAGAATGGGAAACTGAGGCTTGTAACATGCTGAGGATGGTACACGTACTTAGTGGCTGAGATGGAAGTCAGAACTAGCTCTGTCTGTCTCCAAAGACCTTACTTGTTCCAAGACATTGCAGATGCACACTTTATGACACATGTAACTGAACATTAATTCTGTAAGACTGTCCGCTTTTTGAAGGTAGGGACCAACTGTTAGTAATCTTTTATGTCTTCTGAATAAGCAAGAAATGGATGTGTACTGATGCATTGGTGGCCTTTGCCTTTTCTCAACCTATTTCCCTCACTAGGACAAGCAGTTGAATTGGTGGTAGGGTTGGGGGGGGGTGACTCTCCAATAAGGATGAGTCTTTAAGCCCAAATGGGCCACTGCTTGAGGATACTTACACGTCTGGCTCTATATTTACTAGTTGTATTTTCTTAGGCAATTTTTTAAAACACTCTGTGCCTCCATTTCCTTATTGTCCTGAATGATATTGCAGGCACAGATGTAGGACATTACTCACTGAATGGACTGGGGGAAGAGTGTAAACTACAATGTAAACTATAATCCATGTGGTGCAGCAGTGCTCTGAATGTATTCACCAAATGCAATGAATGTGCCACACTGATGAAAGAGGTTGTTGATGTGGGGTTGGTGGTGGGAAGTGGGGTATATGGAAACCTCTCATACTTTTTAATGTAACAGTTTGTGTGATCTGTGTACCTTAAAAAAAAGACAATAAAAATTTGCTAAAAAAAATAAAATGAGGATAATAGCAGTGTGTGGCTGATAGGGTTGTCAGCATGAGAATGAAATAAGAAAATAAGTTTTAAATTGGTAGGACTGTGCCTGGCACATGGTAAGATATTCGTGGTGGTATTTTATGTTGTAGTGAGTGCATTTTACTCTTTACTCAGAAGTGGGTGAGTGCTTGGGTGCCCTTGTTGAGGGAATAGGAACTTCATGTTTGCACAGGGAGGATTCTTTACTGGTTTCCTGTGACCTTAATATTTAATAGTATTTTGTCTGAGTCTGTGCCCTTAACAGGTATATCTCCAATTTGAGGAAATGTTGTCTATTATACAGATTACATTGATAGGTGGCAAATCATTTCCCCATCACTTATTACAGACATTCATTGTTTGGATGTTATGTTTAGTGGAGATACTGTGATTTTCTGAGGTGTAGCTCAGAGAACAATATCTCAGGTTCAACACTCTTGTTCTTGCATTTTCTATGATATTAATTGCTCAGTGAAACAGGTTGTCAGGAGCCATCCATTCACCCTGTGGAATACTAGCCTGAAGCCCAAATACTTGATGTTTTAGCCTTAGAACAGTTAATGGACTCTTTCAGACATTTTGAAATATTAAAAATATCCCTAGGTCTCTTTTTACAACTTCAGTGGCCCCTGGAGATTTGGGGACGCATGGCTGGGAATCACTGGTCTAATCCATCTCATTTTTACAGATGAGGAAACCAAAGCCCAAAGAAATGAGGTGATGGGCCCAGCAGCCCAGAGCTATGTCATAGTTGGGGCCAGAAACCAAGCTCTTGATTTCTGGACAAGTGTTCCTTCCTCTACACTCTTTACTCATATGAAGTACCAAGATGTTAATAATCTGCTTTTCGAGATCAGAATTAGTGTCAGGGTCAATCACAGTAAAGGAGTGAGAGGAGGTGGGGGTGGAGGTGTGGCCATATTGGAAATGTCAGTGACAGCAGAGAAAATATTTGCCCATGAGCCCTTGCCTGTCCCTTTGGACTTCTTTGCAGTGGTTACAACAACCCAGCAGGGCTGGTCACATTAGCAATCCAGAAGTGGATTAGCCAGGACTGGTGGAGTTATGTTCTCAGCAAAGGGCCTCATATTTTAACATTTGTTTCCCATGACCGTTTGCTTAGTCTCAAGTTTTGGCAGCCTTGAGCAAATGGTTGTCAGGTTTTTGTTTTGTTTTGTTTTAAGACAAAACTCCCAATTTTATTTTGCAGATTTAGTAAACCATCTTCTACCTACCACTCCCTTCTGCTCTGTCCATAATTATTTCTAAGACTTTGTTTTTCAGTTGTGGGAACACTATGAAAAGTTTCCTTTCATACTCTGAGATATTTACAATTATGTGTAAGCACACTGTTTATAGAAAATGTAAGTGGTGCATATGTTAACCCAAATACCCTTGAAACTCTTCAAAATATTTTCCAATAATTTAAGTCTTTCCAGAAAGCAGCTGAAGCAGCTTACAGACAGAGAGAGGTGTCTGCTAAGGATAGCAGCACTTGGATGTAATTAATTTAGATAAATGTGAATGTTATTTTGGAGGAACTAAGAATATTTGCTTGAGAGCTGACCAAGTCATGTCTCCTTATGAACAAAACAGGCAAAAATCTATATCCTTGTGAAGCTTGTCAGATTAACAGTAGTTTCCATTTACTCAGGGTTTATTATGATGTGAGGATGCTGGGGAAGAAAGCACTTTACCTATTTCCTTCAGTCTTCAGGTGTTGTGCTTCCTTTTTACAAAGGTTAGGGAATGTCAGGGGAATGGAGCAGCAATTGGAACTCCTCTGCTTCCCTCCGAAGCTCACACACATACCCTAATAAACAATCTTGTTGCATAGTTTAGTGGAGTCCTATCATTTCACAGATAATGGACCTTTGGATTTATTAATAAGTTGGGTACCACACTGAGTGAAGTTTTATCTTCTTAACATCTTACCTCTGAGTAACATTTGCGCAATATAGACTTGTTTAAAAATTTTTCATTTTGAGGATTGTAGTTCTTTCTAAATCTTTTTGAAAATGGGAAGAATGGATTTATGTTTGTTGGAATACAAGGAACATTGTTTAGCATTTCTTTCCCTGTTACTTCTTGATCCCAAAAGAAATTCTTTAGTAGATTAAGACCAGGAGTGAATGTGCAGCTTTTTTTTTTCTTAGAAACAAGAAACATTTAGAAAGATTGAAAATGGCCATCCAGAGCCATATTTGTGCGCAGACGTGTTTTATGCCAGCCTTTTCAGTTACAGATAGCTTTTTCTGGACTGTGCTCTTGTATTCATATTGAATCACTCTGAAAGGGGTGTAAGGACCCATGTAAAATGATTGGAATGCCTCAGCATATGAACAATGGACATAGCCAATTACTAAAACTACCCAGTACTAGCCTTGTTGGCCTGGGGACCTGGGAATTAACTGCACACAGCATTTCTACCCATCTCCTTCCAGAACAAGCAAGAGAACAGCCTTGCTTTTTCTTCTTTCCTGTGAACTTTTTCCTTATTATCATCTCTTCTGTTACCAAAAATCTACCCATCTCCTTCCAGAACAAGCAAGAGAACAGCCTTGCTTTTTCTTCTTTTCTGTGAACTTTTTCCTTATTATCATCTCTTCTGTTACCAAAAATCAGTAGCCGTCTGCACTAACATGGGAGAAGCATGTTTGATCCCAGCAGATAATCCTAACTAATGTACTTCTGATTTTAAAGTGCAGTCCTATTCGTGCATGCTCAGACATGTGGATTCTTCAAATGTCTCAGACTTTCTCCATGAGTTTTGGTTGTGCTAGATACTAGTTTAATGCTGAAGGAGGGAATGCCCAGGGATATGAAGAATAATACAAGAGCTAAATGAGAGTAAAGTCTGATGGTTAGTTTTTTATTATGTCTCTGAATGTCTTTTTATTATTATTATTTTGTTATTTTCTGAATGTCTTCTTAGGATACCCTTCCCCTCTACATTCTGATTTTTATTTCAGCATAGCAGGTAAATTTTGGAGCTAGATAGGCCTAGCTTAGACTCTTGGGCAAGTCATTTAACTTCTCAAAGTCTTAGTTTCCTTATTCGCAAATGCCTAACTTGCAGGATTGTCAGTAAAGACTGAAAACAATACATTTAATTGTGCTGGCATAGTTCTGGGCTCAAACTAGGCACCTGCGTGTGGGGGTGGGGTGGGGTGGAGGAGCAGGCCCTGAAACTTCAGCTTCATCAGCCTCATAGTAATTCCGCTTGGGCTGTAGGCTTCGCAGACCGTCTTGTTGCACTGTCTTTTAAGGAGCCTCTGTAAGCTTTGTGACCAAGGCAAGGATTATGGGTCATCTAAAGAACAGGCTAATAATTGTACAGTAACTTCAAGTTTGTAGATTAACAGAGTGTCAGTTAAAAGCCTTTATAATCCTTTCATCTGTCCATAGTTTGCAGCATCTTTCACCTCTCACCTTGGATTCAAAAAATTATTTAGGGTTTCAAATCAAAGCTGAGAAACTCCTCTTTTAATACGGCGTGGCGTTCATGAGAGAGGAACCTACTTCCTTGGCTTATTGGTTTCCATCTCTCACCCCCAGGTCTTCATGGAAATCTGATTTGAAATGTTAGAAGCAGTTGGTTTTCAACATTGGGAAAGCTTGTCTAATCAGGCATGTGAAGTGGCCCATGTAGATTTCTGTGCCAGAGAAGGCTAGAAGAGGTTGAAAAGATTATCCTTCTTGCTTTTAATTCGTGAACATGGTTGGGACACCAGGAGAGGGGTGTGGAAATTTTTTTCAAAATCGTTGAAGTTGTTTACACCAGTATTACACACCTATATTTCCCAACCCTATTTGGGCTGGAAGAAAGGGTCTCATCATATAGGTGTATGTGACCTAATTTGAATCATGTAAGACTTTATCATTTCTGGGCTAGATGGTAAGCATTTTCTGTTTTGCCTACCTTTGGATTGGGAATTTTGCCTAAAATAAAAATTTCATTAAATACTGATCTCCTATTTATAATCACCTTTAAAGACCTGATCTTATTTGAGCCACAAATGAATTCTGCTAAAGAGGGAATGGTTGGTGATATTATTTTAGTTTTACAAATGATAATACTAAGTCTCAGATAGCTTAAGTGACTTCCTCTAGCTCACGTGGTCAGTATATGGCAAAGCCGGGGCTGGAACCCAAGTTTGGATTTTCTGGGACAGTTCTTGTCCCATTATACCATGTTACTGTCTCTATATTATCCCTAACTCTGAATTCTATTCCCCGTTATATGAAGTGATTCTCTTCCTTTCTGTTTGATTAGCTGTATGAGCTAGTGCATGATGGTGATGAAACAGAAGTTGAGGATTCTTTCTCCAAATGGGTCAGTTAGTTTTTCTGAAACTTCTGTGCCTATGCTTGACCAGTTGTTTCTGTTACCTGGGCAGGTGTTGATCCAAAGGGGCAGGAGAGTGTGGCTAACTCAGCTTAGCCCATCCCAGCTTCTGTAGCTTCTGCCCATGGGTCCATAATATCGTCTTCACTTACAGGTATTTTGAGTGTTTGATGTCTGTTTCTTAGTATTTTTCCTCAACTGTTTTTAATGTCTCAAACCTTAGTTCTTCCCAAGTGGCCTGAAGTGACTTCGCTGTTCCTTAGAGTTTTGTACGGCTCTTAAAGAGCATACATCATGGACTTTTCCTTACTGTGATTTTATTTCATAGCTCATGGCATTTCTGTCTTTAATCCTTAAAGTTAACTTTAAATTTAGACACAATATAAATTGAATGTACAGATAGGCGTGTCAGTATTGCACTGTCACTTATGTAAGTGCACTTTAGCATTTCTTCTTCCCTTTTAATCAAAATGAGGAACTAGAAAATGTTTTGTTATGGTAGTTTTACACATGCACTCACAAGGAAATGTGTATCTAGCCTCTGTGGGAACTGTAACTGATACATTTCAGTGAAGAAAACACAGGATGGCTAAAATTTTAACTCTGCCAAATGTTCATGGGGGATAGAAAGAAAAATTAGCAAATGCATATGTTATACTTCAGTGTAGCCCACTGATCTAAGGCTAATAACTTACGTAAGAGCTTCTGCCTTGTTTACATATATTAGTATATGAAAGCATGTTTGCTTTTCCACAGGAGTGTTTGTGTTTCACAAGTTGTGCCTTTTGTGCAAGGGAGCCCATCTCAGCAACATTCAGGTGTGCAGTATAGGAAATCTTACCTCAAGGAGTGGCCAGCTTGTTGAAGGTTGGACACCTTGATACCCCCAAAATGCCTGATGGTCTGTTTTGACTCCCTCTAGCAATCTAGCCGGACCTTTGGTCATGACTTCATGTCAGCTGAGTGAGTCCTTGGTGAAGGCCACTGCCAGCTAGCCACGCCAGGGCTATGTGCATCTTTCACTGGGGAGGATCTAGCAGTTGTATAGCGTTAGAGCAGGGCTTCTCCATTCTCCATCATCCTGAGGAAAGCTCTGATCGCACTGATGCTCCTGATGCCCATGGATTATCCAATATACAATTAGTTCATAGATAATTGGAGATAGATTATGTTTTTTATTCGTAACAGGTTGAGATTTATAGCCTTGTTATATTCACTTCTGTGAAGGAATATTTAGGGTTTGCTGTAAGTAACTTGATAATTTGGGAATCCTAATTAAACCATCATCCCTGCTTTAAGTGTGTATGTGTATGTGCATGTGTGTGTTGGGAGAAAAACTAGACCTTGGAACTTAACTGTGTTTGTTTTTTTAATAATAGTGCCTATTTTCAGTTGGCAGAGAATAGCTATCCAGAATGCTGCTCAGGCCTAGTGAAAAGATTTAGGGAAGTTGCAACTAGTTTAATAACTATCTGTGGAGTGACATAGATTGACACACCCAATTGCACAAGATCTGAGTCTGAGAACAGTTGATGTGCAATCATCCCATCAACATCTGCTCATTATTATCAACAGCAACAGTAATGGCTCAACTATTTCTTGGGGGCCACATGAAAAGACAGTGTACCCAGAGCAAAGAGTAAGTCAGACCTGACAAAACCATAGCCCTCTCCGCTGTTCCAGAATCTTTCAGCTCACCGTTTTGTGAGGTTTTGAAAGAGTTCATTTCTACTTCTTGTTCTTCATTAATTTTCCTTCTTAAATACCATGCCTTTCCAGTTCAAATTCTTGTCCAAATCAGGAAGGCCCAATGTCCTATGGGTGATTTTTCTAATTCTTTTCTTTGTCATCTGGGAGCCTTTAATTCTGTGGCTCCATGCTGCTTTATATGTATGAAAATATGCAGTGTCTTTTCGAGTTTACTCTTTGGTCACAACTGCGTTAAGTCACCTATGGGCACTTTCTAATATAAATTATTTTGGTCACCGTGAATGGGAGGGATGGAATAGGTTCACGGGGATATATCTGATATTGAGAAGATAATATCGAATAATCTGCAAAGCACTTCCGTGTGCATTGTATCGGTTAGTGAGACAAGGCCGTGTTCCTCATTTGTAGAGCTGAGGTGCAGACCCTGCGAGACCTAATCCCAGGTCACACCACAAATGCTAGGGCTAGCTGGGAAAACCAAAGCTAGGTCTCTTGTCTGTTCCTTGGTGTATAACTGGATCATTATTTTATTGGCAGAAAGATAGAATGTTTCTATTTTTAGAAGGTACCCATTTGGCCGTGGGAGGTATGATAGAAATCCTTTCCAGAATGGAAAGAAAGTTATATTTTCCTGCCCTTTGATAACAATCTTCCAGTTTTCTTTAAATCTTTGTGATTCTGAACAGAGTCTGATGGCATTTCAGGGCTTCTGACTAAAGTACATTTTGGGAAATCAAGATTTTGTAGAAATTACCGAGCTCTTCTATGGCTTTCTCCAGGAGTAGGTGCAGTCTATTGATACAAATGTTACAGAGTTTAATTTTGGATTTCCAGTATTTGGTTAACCTTTTTATGAAGTATAAAATGGATGCTTACTAAGTTCTTGATGATTCGGTAAATGGTCAAAGGTGCGTATTGGTGCAGAGGGCTTGTATGACTTCAGTGGCAACTTTGCTATGCACAGACTGGCTGTGGGACCTGGCTCCCATTTTAAGAACTGATGCAGTCTCAGGAGGCATCCTGGGCCTGCAGTTCAGAAGTTCTGGTAGGAACAGCGTGAACCCTGGGAACTCGCTTTGGTAAGAGATTATTTACGAAATAGGTTTTGCATTCCTTCTAAGAGTCAGGCCCTGCACCGAAATGTTAGAGTGGGTGCTTCAAAGGGTCTCTCTTACAGAAGAGAAGCAATTCTTGGTACTCCTTTGGTATATATAGCAAAAAACTCTGGGTTGGACTAGGGTAACTAGTTCCTAGGGCTAATGAACTTTCCAGGTTGATTCTGTGTGTAGTTCCCTGGGATTTCTACAGGTTCCTAAGTCACCACAGTTTGGAACAGTGGTTTTCAAGCTTTTGAGTGTGCATCGTTTTAGAGGGCTTTTTAGAACACAGATTGCTGGACGCACCCCCAGAATTTCTGGTTAGTAGGCCTGGGCTGGGGTCTGGTCATTGGCTTTTTTAACAAGGGTTCCAGATGATGCTGATGTGTTGTTCTGAAAACTGCACTTTGAGAACCACAAGGTGTTTGAGCTTTGGGCAGGGGGTGCTATGTCGGCTTGAGTGGGCTCTCTTCACAGCTCTTCCAGCTTACAGAGGTAAGCATCGTGAGATACTTGTTCTTTTCATTCACTCAACAAATATTTGAGTGCCAGGCACTGTTATAGTTGCTGGGAGATACTGTGAAGAAAACACACAATCCCTGTCTTTGTGGAACTTTTAATGAGCATAGACCAGGATTAATCTGATATCAGTTCTGCTGCTTGCAGGTCAGCCTCTTCCTCTTCCCAGACCCCTTCCATTTGTTCTACTTTCTTTTGGAATTCTCAAATTTAGTAATAATGATAATGATATTATTAATCATTGAACTTCTTTTAGGAGGTGTTGGGGATTGAATCCAGGACCTCATACTTGGGAAGCAGGCACTCAGCCACCGAGCCACATCTGCTCCCTAATGAGAGTTGGTTTATGAGAGTTGGTTTTTTTGTTTGTTTGTGCCTTTGTTTTTAGGAAATACCAGAGATCAAACCTTGGACCTCGTTTGTGGGAAGCAGGAGCTCAACCACTTGAGTCACATCCACTCCCTATCATCATAACTTTTTGTTGTTACTTTTCTATGCCAGACACTACTAAGTTCTTTACAGTCATTATCTCATTTAATCTTTGGGACAACACTGGAGTTTTAATCTTGATTTAAAAGATGCTGGACTAAGACTTAGACATTGTGGTAACCTGCTCAAGATTATTCAGTTAGTTAATAGAGAAATTGGAATTCAAACCTAGGTCTATATTCTGACTACAAGGACACACTTTTTTTCTACCTTGCTTTAGTCTAGTGTTTTTTAAACTAGTGGGTTAAGAAATCAGTTTCATAGGTCTCAAATAGCATTTTTTGGAAAAAATGAGATAGAATAGAAAATGTAATATAGTGAGGATAAGCATTATTTCTAGAAAATTTTGTTTGTCATATATACATTTATATGTGAATTTTGTGATCTAAAAAATGTATGTATTTTTTTTAATTAGAGAAGTTGTGGGCTTACAGGAAAAGTATGCATAAAATAAAGGGCTGTGGTATACTACCTATTATTAACACCTTGAATTGGCATGGTACATCTGTTATAATTTATGAAAACACATGTTTTTAATTATCCTGTTAACTGTAGTCCATGGTTTAACTTCAAGTTCACTGTGTTGTGCAGTTCCATGGATTTTTTAAAAATAATTTTTTTATTCTAGTAGCATATATATGTATAACCTAATATTTCCCCTCTTAGCCACATTCAAATATATGATTCAGTGTTGTTAATTATGTTCACAGTGTTGTGCTACCCTCACCACCATCCCTTACCAAAACTTTTCCAAATAGAAACTCTGTACAATTTAAGCTTTAACTTCCCATTTTAAAATAGATTTCTTAATGTGTTACAGTAAAACTCGTTTGTGAGTCATTGCCTTGTCTGTATGATGGGCCCATAGGTCGTCTAATCACCGTGGTGTCTTTCTTTTTAAAAAATAGAAAATGTCGGCCTTAGAAAGGAAAAGTAAGTTATTTGTCAAAGACACAAAACAGTCATCGGTGGTACAAAGACAAGCTCTATGACTTTTTAGCTCCTGGCCACTGCTTTTTCCCTGACACCATGCTTCTTCCTTAAAAATGCACCACAATGCCTGGGAATTGTGTCTTGTCTTTCCACGTGATAGGAAACATGGCATGGAACCTTCAGGGATGCTGACACAGCCTGGAAGAGGAAGTTGAATCCTGGCCTGTCTGGGTAGGTAAAGATTCTGCCATGGAGGCAACGAAGTCTGCAGATAAAGATGGAACATTTCTCCTATTAGGTCTTGTGCTCGTGATGGGCCGAGGGTCATAATAATGTGAACTAACAGCGCCAGGCTCTAAGCATGTTTCATACGTTAGCTTGTTTAGTTACTCACTGTTTTACCGGGTAGCCATGGCCGGGCGTGAACTCAGCTGTGTTGAGTGAGAGAGGGCATCCCCCCAGCATGAGTTAACACTTCTCTGTGTCGTCCCCGGTTCCTCATTTTTGTTTCTGCTGAGTTCAGAGCTATTTTCCTCATAGCCTGACTTACCTCAGGATAGCCTCAGCTTTATTTTCTTTTGCCACACCATTTATCTTCATTAGCTGGGTCATTTTTGTTCCGGTTCCTTTTCTTCTTCAAATACTGCATTGCCGTTGTGGTTCAGGGGCAGGGCTGTGGATTGTCAGTATGATCAGTTGATGATAGTATGTCTGTCCCTCATGCAGAATGCTGCCCCAGGCACTTACATGAAGGCGCTTACAGTTTGTCCAGGAGTAACGGGAGAGACTTTGGGAATAACTTGAGATTCCTTGCAAACCCTTCTAGCAAGTGCCCTTTGGCATCATACAGACAGACCATGGAAGCAGAGGGAATGCAAAGTCAAGGCCTGATCAGGGAGGGAGGCAGGGCCCACAGTTGCTGGAGAGGAGTGGCTCATTCATTCTAGCTAGAAGAATGATATTGGTGGGCCATGTAGCAAGTAAGGAGGGGATGGAAAGCTTGAGCATCATCCGATTCAAGTGAGTGTGTACCTAAGAGGCCTGGAAGAGTGATTTGGCCTTGTGCCAGATGACCTGATGATATAGAGCCTAGCCTAGAGCCCCATCATCATTCTGAGGCCCCTCTTTCATCCAAAGATGAGTTCACCAGAGTTTTCTTCCATAGTGCCCGAATACAGAGAAGAGCAAGTGTCATTTAGCTTGGAGTGAGTGAAATATAGACTCCAGGGAGATGTGCCAGGCTTACCTTGTTTCTTTGCGTTCTCTTAACATACTTTGTATCCACAGGGTATGTGTGCCCTAGTTTGGGAAATATGGAAGTGGAGCAGGAGCCACCAAACTTTTAATGCCCCCAGCAGAACATTCTTTGAGCATGGACCCTTGCCCCTCACCCTGGTCCCAAAGTGAATAAATATTTATAAACTAAGTATCTGTGCAACTATTAAATCATACGTGCCTATGTTAACTCTTAGTAAAGCTTACTTAAATATATCTTAATAAATATGTAGACGTTTTAAAATATTTTCCATACTTCAGTGAATAGTCTTGCATCCCTCCCACCCCCAAAGGGATACACACACCCCGCTTTGCAGACCACCACTGGAGCATTTTAATGTCAAAGCTATTGTTTCTTTTCTTAGATTTTTTCTTCCTGCTAATGTTTCTCATTTTCTTCTGCAAAATAGATTTGACTTAAAAAGCTGTCTTTCCAGGGTGGAGAAGACAAGGATGGAGAATGCGAGTTACGTGAATTAGGTTAAATCTCTCTTTGAGACAGAGTACTTGTTGATTTAAGGAGAATTAACAACCTTCCCTTCATGGTCTGGATCAAACAAGGCTTGTTTGATGTTTATTAAGCCTTCCCTCCTCACCATTATATTGCTTAGCATGGTTCATAATCCATAGTTAGGGCTTAGTAAATGTTCACTGAGGTTTTTTTTTTTGTTTTTTGTTTTTTGTTTTTAATTCCTTGAGACTTAAACTTGAGGGCAGGCTGCAAATGATAGAGCAATAGAATGACTTTCTATGGAATCCTGTTGAATGATCCTTGTAGCATGCAGGGGTTGTTGATTTGCTCTAGGCCTTCTTCAGTATCACCCAAAGTTGAGCAAGATATGTAACCAGAAGTAAAGAAAACAAATTAGACAGTTCATTTCAGAGCTTGGAAGCTCAAGATCATGGAGATTAGCTAAGACAAGGATACATTGAACAAATCCAATGAAAGACTCTTTTGGTAATTAGTAGAAATTCCATTTTTGTAGTGATATAGAAAGGAGTAACACTGGCTGTCATTTGTGGAGAAACTCTTGAGAGCAAATTAGAGAGAGGGACAAAATTCTCTTTGGCTGCACAATTAGCACAGCCAGAAAAACCGAGGGGCAAGTATATTCTATACATTGGCATTCCCAGATAGTTTTTGAACTGTAGTGATGCAAATCATATTAGTAGTAGAACACCTCAGTTTATTACTAGTACTGGAAAAACAAGTTAAACCAAGCACATGTCCTACTGCGAGTGAGTCAACAGCGTTTTAACATAAGGAGGGACAGTACATTAAACGAGCTATTCCAAGTCCTGTGGTTTTTCCTCCAGCTGAGCAAAGACAGCTGTTGTTTCAGAAGTGGGTCTTGGATGCAGAAAAAGAAGTTGCCCATTTCCTTTCTTTCTTGATTATTACCTTTTAGTTTTTGTTTTTGCCTGAGAGGTTAAAAAAATCTATTTTCTCCATCTCTTTTTCCATCACATTTTCTGAATTTTGATAGAGTATGTTATTTTTGTAGACTTATTATAGTTTAAAACTTAATTAAAAATTCATCCACTAATTCAAGGACTGGGGTTGGCATATGGTATCAGATAACCCTTAAAAAATATTATAATGAATGGGAAGAATAATCTATTTAATGTCATCATTTTCTATACTTCTTTAGTGGGGTGAACATGAAGTAAGGTGGTGTTTTATGGAACAATGTGCCAAACTGTCGTGATGAGATTTATACTTTTGATTTTGGAAGACAAGAGTCTGGTGTTTCAGTTTTGTGGCAAGCCAGTGCTGTGATCTGAGGCTTCCTTGAGTGAGAGCAAACATCATCAAGGGTATATGGATGGGTAGTTTATTTTCTTTGTTTGGGAAGGTGAGATTTCTATCTCTTTTTCTTCTCAGTTGATTGTTTTAATTGGAAAGAAGTAGATCAGTTGAAAAAAATAGTCTATCTTATGGCAATTGTTGGTTTACCACATTAGTTATTATCCACCTTCTGTTAGTAGGAGGATACACTTCTCATATTTTGTGGTTTGGTTTTCACTAATGTAATTATTAATAGAAAAGGTACCCACTCCTCTTGAAGGGCACTGAACAGCCAACTGACTTAGGATAGGACTGGCTAATTTCTGCAGCTCATGTTGCTAGAGTGATGCCTTTAGGGTAAGGGATTGTGTCTTTAGAAGGTTGCTGATTTGAGTTATTTTCTTTGGCGGTGGGAGGGCACATACAGAAGCAGCTCATTGTGCTCAGATTTATAAACTGGTTCTACTTAACAATTGTAAATCCAGATTATATTGTGGGTGGGAAGGAGAGGCTACTTGATTCACTTGTTTTTTATGTACGACTTAGAGTATTTGACACTTTCTGTGGTAACTTATATTTAGCTCATAACCAAAGTGATTATTCCAATGCTTTCGTCTTACTGTTTTGGGTGAGGTAATGTGGACTTTGGTGGGGAGGAGGGGAAATGTTATTTAATCACTCACACTACTCTAATAACCACATTCACTAAATCCTTTGTCCCTGTGCTTGAACTGAAGGTTACTTGCTTTAATAACTGGGTTCCCAGAAGACTTAATCTTGTGAATATGATGAGGTGATGGTGGGAAGGACATTCCCACTGGGCCTGGAGTGGTGGAACTGGTAAAACTCCCTTTGTAAATCTCTCTTGTTCAACACAAGTGTCACTCCCTTGTTCCCAAAAGGGAATGAATTTTTATTAAGGAGAGTATTCTAAGAGTGATAAACAAAAGAGATTAAAATATCTTCTCTGCCCAATCATTGTGACCTTGGAAAGCTAGAATAAACTATCATCTTGCAGATTTTCTTTGTCTTCTTTTGTGGGAAATAAAAGGACTTTATTGTTCTCTTGGAGGAAGATAGAAACTAGTGGCCTGCTCCTTCAGCAGCTTAATGTGGCAAACATTTGCCAAGCATTTACCATATACCATATCATGATAGCTGGGTAGAAGGTGGAATGATCATGGCTTGGGTGTTGCCTGTCTCTAGAATCTGTCTTCTGCTGCAATTCCCTTGGGCTGCCAGGCAGGTGAAGTGGCAGGAAAGTAGATAAAATGGTAGGTGGGCCAGGGTATTTGCATTTTTAAAAGCTCTCTAGGAATTGATAACTCATTTATGAGAGTGGGGGGAACACTGGGCTCAAGACACAATCAATGTTCCTTATAGGACTTACCAAAATTTTAAAAATTTAATATTTTAGAGTTTAGGTCATTTCTTTTGCCCTTTCTAAGAACTCCAGATTCTGAAGCTGGAACAAGAAAAGTCCTTAGGCCTTTCTGAAATCAAGAAAGTCTTCCTCAAAGGTGAGGAGACGAGCGCTTCATGTTTTCCACATCAGGTGTTGCTGTCATTGGAGAAACCCAGGGTATTTGTAAAAATACAAAGACGGAAAGTTTCAATTCCAATATGGTCACTTTTTTTGGGCAGGAAGTCATTTATTGGAGGACACGAGTCGGATGAGGGCAGTGTGGCAAAGCCCTCATGAGCACAGGGCCCGCCGCTTGTCCAGGGGCCACAATTGGGCATGTATTTTACCCCATAGTTATCCTGGATGAGGCTCTTCTCAGCACCATGTCTTCAAATTCATCAGCATTGAACTTGGTAAAGCCCCACTTCTTGGACATACAGATTTTCTGGTGGCCAGACACTTGAACTTGGCCCTGCGCAGCACTCATCACATGCTCCTTGTTCTGAAGCTTGGTGCAGATGGACTTGATGACTTGGCTGATGTGGTCCCGGGCCACTGTCCCCTGGGGCTTTCTGAAGGCATCTCGCATACCTGTCTGGAGCCTAGATTGGGAATGGCATGAGGTCAGACAGGACCAGCAACAGGCCAGGGCCATCTCTATGGTCCCTTTGGGCAACCCATACAAGCAACAGGTACACTACCAAGGAGACTGCTGTCTACAGCCACTGAACACTGGGCCCCCACAGGGAGAGGGGGACTGATATGATCACTTTTGATGTATGCAAGTTTTTCTGTCTTTGTTGTGGGTTGCAACAACTGGATGAGCGAAGGGAAATGGATGTTAGCATTTATAAACCAGATCATGACTGCTGTGTGGTAGTGGGCTGGGCTGTTTTATTAACGTGACTGTTATAATTCCACAGATATCTGAGTAGTCTTGGAGATAAATTCTTGTATAAAGAATTTCAGCAAGTGACCTGTAAGTAACCTTTTGACTACTCATTATTCTCGTTTGTGAGTGGTCGAAAGGCTTATGGAGTTGAGGACTGGAGGTTTTTAAGAGCAATTGATAGATAGGACATTAAAATTACCAGCTCTTTATCAGATTCCTTTATGTGCTCATTCTTTTTCTTTTTCTTTTTTCCTCTTGGTCATTGGATCCAAATTGTGGTGTGCGTTGGCACTGACTCTGTTTTGTTTTGAAGAAACAAAAGGAGGGAGCAGTTAAAACCAAAGCTCTAAACAAAAATACAAGTTTGGGGCTATATTTCACATTTTCTTCTCCCTCAGTATTTAATAGAGATTTGATATTTTCCTAATGTCTTCCTCTGTTCCAAGGTTGTAGGCTCCAGGGATGTTCTCTGGAAATGAGAATGATGTGCATGGACCATTTCCAGATATAGTTCTTTTCATCACAATGCTGATTTCTGTGCTTATCTGGACTATCCTGGATATGAGCCTAGGGTTTAGGACCTTTTGAGGCTTTGAGGTTTAGACAAATCTCCATGATGTGTGCTGGAATTTTGGGCTGATAGAGTGCACAGGTGAGCAGGGTTGGTTTTTGACTGAAAGTATAGAGCCTCTGAGATCTAGGTAATGATGTAGGACAACTCAAATGTTAGGACCCTAGGTTCTGCAGTTCCTGATTTTGGAACAGTTAGCTGTTCAAGTAGCTAAACTTGATGTAGGACTACCAGATCTCCTATCCACCTGTTAACACATTGCATTGATTATGGTATTTCAGAGACTCCTGTCCCTAACCTTGATTTTTTCTTGTGAATGGCCTTCATTGATGCCACCAAAGGTTTTTTTGTTTGTTTGTTTGTTTGTTTTTAAGGCTGTGGAAAAGGATGTCATTGGGAAAATCTGAGGCTGTTCTCTGGATTTTCCCAATTAATCTCAAGAAGTGTCCATGTTTTTTATATATTAATAATAACATGTACTACCAGTATTACATTTTTCTTTTTTCATTTTTAACATAAGTTTATTTCTTATTCTTTTTTTGGGGGGGTCTACTCTAAGAAACAATAGAAATTGTGTACCTAATTTAAGAAGTATTCTGAACAATTTAAGCTAAAAGAACCCTTTATTTCTTTGGGGTGGATAACAAGGCTTTTAAATGAATGTATTTAAAATTAAGGACATTTTTTAAGCTGCATTTGACAAAATAGTCTTTAAAAGCCATTAAAACAAGGAAAGCTTACTTAAAGTGCAGGAAATTGGTGACAGGCAAAATTTGTCCCTGATAACGTAACAGTAGAAGATACAAGATAAGACAATGGAATAACACCTCGGATTGGTCTTTTCTGACCACTAAGCAGCACACAAATATATAGCTCAAAATTGTATGGAGAATAATTTAACTTCTGAATATGATAGAGTTTCTTCCCCTCCATTGGGTTTCATTACACTGAGAAGTCCTGTGATTATTTCGGTCCATGCCATTTTACAAAGGGGTCAGGTACACCGAAGAAATATGTTGCAATTTCTTTGGATCAGAGAGGTGCTTGTTGTTCTCTGTATAGCAGTGAATCTACTCATCAGGAAAATGGAACTCTAAAATGAAACTTTTTGTATAATTTTTATTTATTATTTAACTTATTTATTCCTCCCCCCATTTTTGTACTTGCTGTCTGCTCTCTGTGTCCATTTTCTTGTGTTCTTCTCTGTCTACTTGTCTTCTATTCTTGTCTTCTCTGTAGGAGGCACTGGGAACCGATCCTAGGACCTCCAATATGGGAGAGAGGCACTCAGTCACTTGAGCCACCTCACATCCCTGGTTTGTTGTGTTTCTCATTGTCTTTCCCCTGTATCTCTTTTTTATTGTGTCATCTTGTTGTGTCAGCTTGCCACGCTGGCCAGCTCGGCTTCATTAGAAGGCCGTGGAAACCAAACCCGGGACCTCCTATATGGTAGATGGGAGCCCAGTCACTTGAACTACATCTGCTTCCCTTTAGGGTTTTTAAATCTCTTTTTTCCATGTTTTTATTAGAGAAGTTTTAGGTTTACAGAAAAATCATGCATAAAATAGAGTTCCCATATACCACCCTATTATTAATTATTAACACCTCGTGTTAATGTAGTACGTATGTTACAATTCTTGAAAGAACATTTTTGTAATTGTACCATTAACTATACTCTGTTCACTTGGAATTTTTCATTACTGCGTTTTCCATTTACCGTTTAGATGTAAATTTGGTTGGCTTCCTTTCAACCCATTTCAATAAATTTTCACCATAGTACACATGGCTTAAGATTCACCTGCAGGGTGTCTTCATTCATGCAAATTTTAAGGCAAGAACTTTCAAAGGTGTTTTACTCCTGTGAAGATTAGAGAATTATAATTCCACATTTTAAACATTTCTTCCCCTGTTAAAAGTCAGGAAATTTGCACCATTTTTATGTCTCGCTTTACTTTTCTACCCCTTACACAAAATGAAATCAGAATCATTGGGCACAGTCGCCTTTGGGTATCCCTATGCTTATTAAAATTATAGACTTAGACAATTTTAAACATGTAAACTGATGGTTGAGTTTGTTCATAGGTTTTGCCTTATGTATAGATATTTGGTTCTTTAAATATCGAGAAGTTGTAGGTTTATAGAAAATTGAGGACCTGCACATGGTCCAGGCACTGTGATAGGTCCCGGGTAAACAAAGATGAGCTACCGTGATCACTGCCTTCAGGGAACTTGCACCAGAGGTAGAGGAGAGAGATGGGTAAGTTAGCACTTAGCGTACATCTGCACTGGAAGCAGTGAGAGGACCGAGGAGGCACATCTGAGTGGGCCCGAGGGTCTCTGAGGCCTTCTTAATGAAGGTGATGGCTCATCTCTGATTTGAAAAACAAGTAGGGGTTTGCAAGGTGGAAGAATATGCTTGTGTAGAGGTGATCATTAATAAATGAGGCACATCCTGAATTGTAAGTATATGGTGATTTTTCAGCCCTTATGTTTCATATTGAAGAGCTAACTCTAGTAGTTTGATGCATAAAATCCAGGGATTGAAATTTAACTCACAAATCTGAATTTATTCATGCCTTTAAAAAGGTAGAAAAAGAAAAGAATAGGAAAAACAGTGCATAGTAGATTTCTATATAGCACAGCAAATATTGAAGAATTTTATTTTGTTTTTTGCAATAAATCCATTACAAAATAGAACAAAATTGAAATATTTTAAGTCAGAGGCTAAACTAGAGTCATCAACTCACTGGAATGAATCTCTTTATAAAATGAAAATTCCTTTAGTAATGCCCCAAATGCCCTTTTGTTATTTATAAGTTCAGTTTTTGTTTATTTTGTTTCATTGAATCAAGGTACACCTATGCTTGAAAAAAAGTAATATTTTCCCATGAAGTATATAGCCTAAACTTTGATCTCTGTGGGTCTGGTATCAGCATCTTTTAAGTAGGAAACATATTTTGTATTACATGATTCTATAAAGGGCATAGAAATCCTTGGAACACTATCAGGAAAATAAAAGTTGGTATCTCCCTTGTTGCATTTATTTGCCTTTTAATCAAGATGAAGTTCAAGGAGGAAGACAGATGTTTCTGCACTTTGTTTTTATTTAAATGTACCACTTGGGATTTGAAGCTTCCGCACTTCTTCTGTTTGTTTGGATTTTTTTTTTCATGGCTCGAACCCAGAAAAGTGGAATAAAAAATTTAGTGAAAGCTTTGTTGTTTGAAATTGCAGGGTGCTAGGAGATTTATTGCAAATCCCTGCTGTCTCCTTGTCTGCCCACAATTCTCCTATTTTTGGTAATAATGCAAGCAGTCATTCTAGAAAATGTTGCTTTGTTCATCTTACTGAGCTTCTTCCAGACACCCTGTGCCAGAAGCAACAGCAGCCAACCACAGTCAGATCCGAGGGCGTAAACTCAGGCTTCGCCCCTCTCAAATACTGCTACTTGAAATTTGCATAAATGTTGAAGAGAAAATTAAAAGGACCCTGAATAACTCCTCTTCATGTGTTTTGGGGACCCCAGCCGTTGAAGGCATTAAAATATGTTCTGTGTGAGTAGTGGATATAGTTAAAAACAGAGACCACACTGTAGACGAGGGAGCAGTGTATCAAAAAATCATGTGAGATAGGACACAGAGACTTGTTTGAAGAGGCTACAAAGCACCGAGTGATGCCAACTTTAAACGATTACATGTTAATGCAACAAGTGGAACACATTGAAGGCTGTTCAGATTACACCGGGCTGTTAGAGAGTCCTAAAACAAAGGGAGGCTTTTAAGTGAGTGATGGATAGATGGCATGATACTGAAAAGCCCTGGAAAACTGAGGTGAATACTCAGAGGAAATTTTAAGGAAGAGCCCATGAAGTCTGGATACCCTTGGTTTCTCCCTAAATGGTCAAATTCCCGAGGCACTGGAACTGGTTAAAATCAACGACAGCTTATTCTGTTGTTTGCAGTATTTATATACAAATGAGACCAATAAACTTGAATAAGTACTAGAGCCTTGTCTGGACTAACTTACAGTTCTAAACACTTAACAAGGGCTCATGTTATAAATCTTAAAAGTTATTTTTGGAGTGATTCTGAAATTGATATTACAAGGGTAGGCTAAGGGTATATAATAAAAGCAGTTTTTGTTTTGTTTTCCTTTGTTGTAGAGTCATTTGGGTAGGCCACATTCTGTCTGCCCTTGCCCCCAACTTCTCTCCACTAGACTATAAGGACAGTGAGGACAAGATGGCTTGTTTTCTTCACCTTGGAATGCCTAGTGGAGTGCCATGCTCACAGTAGCTGTTCAGTAAATATTAGTAGAATTGTATAAAATTTTTGCTGATACAGTGTTTTGTTTTTTTTTTAGTTAAGTTGAATATTATTTTATTTTTTACACTTTTTAAATTAAAGTTAATAGATCACAAAAACGTTACATTAAAAAACATGAAAAAAACATAAAAAACATAGAGGTTTCCATATACCCACTCCCCACCCCCCCACCCCATCTGTTTTGTATTTTTTTGAAGATATATACATCACACAAAAAATGTTACATTAAAAAAATATAAGCGGTTCTTGTATACCCCACACTCCCCTATCCCACTCCTCCCACACCAACAACCTCCTCCATCATTGTGGCACACTCATCGCACTCAGTGAACACGTTTTGGAGCACTGCTGCACCACATAGATAATAGTTTACCCTGTAGTTCACACTCTCTCCCAGTATGTTCACTGGGTTATGGCAGGATATATAAAGTCCACCATCTGACCCTGCACTATCATTTAGGACAACTCCAAGTCCCAAAAATGCCTCCACATCACATCTCTTCTTCCCTCTCCCTGCCCTCAGCAACTACTGTGGTCACTTTCTCCACCTCAATGCTATAATTTCTTCTATTACTAGTCACAATAGTTTTATAGTAGAATATCAGTAAGTCCACTCTAATCCATATTTTATTCCTGCATTCTGTGGACCCTGGGATGGTGACGTCCACTCCACCTCCAGATTAAGAGGGGGCTTAGATTATACTTGGATGATGGATTCAATTCCTCTGCTTGCAGTTGTTGGCACTCTTGATTCCCTGGTGCGTTTGACTATCTTCACCTCCGTGTTAGCTGACCTGGGTAGTTCCAATGAACCAGAGAGTAGGAGTCACAACTCTGCTGAAGCTCAGCGCCCAGCTGGCACATGGGCAGTTCAGAGATTCAAGTTCCCTGAGTATGCACCATCCCTAGCACCAACCACAGGTACAGTAAAAGGGTAAGAGGTGTGTGTAGGAAGGTCACATCTGAGTCCAGCTCCATCACACTCAGGAGCACAAATTCCAAAGTAGGCCCCTCTGACATGGCACAGAACTCCAGATTCATCTGCCATGACCATATATCCTGTGGCTCTCCATAGCCTTCAGGAGAACCAGCACCTAGGGTTGTATCTATTTTGGCTCTCTCTGGAGTCCTGCTGAGGTGTGCATAAGCACGACCCCTCTGATGACCTCCCGACTCTTTTTGGAAGACTCTTGGCCATATAAACTCATTTGTCTTTGCCATTTCCCCCTTTTATTCAAGGTCAAAAAGCAGTTTTTAACACGTGATCCAATATGTTGGCTGAGATACTCTGCTGGTCTGGGTTGACCCTTTTATTCAAGGTCTCTTTCTGGTTGCATCACCAGTTAGTGATAGGTAGTGATCCCTCGGTGCTAGAGAGGCTCATCCCCAAGAGTCATGTCCCACGCTGGGGTGAAGCTAATGCATTTACATGCTGAGTTTGGCTTAGAGAATGGCCACATATGAGCAACATGGAGGCTTTCAGGAGGTAACTCTTAGGCACCCTGCAGCTCTAGGCCTAGTTCATATTTCAGGCACACAGGCTCATAAGCATAGTCATCAGTATCAAGGGCTCATTATTGGACCATCCTTCCTTGTTGGTCTTTGCCGTTGCACTTGGGGAATTATTGCTGTTCCATTGGGGAGTGTGACAGAGCTCTCCTGGGTAGGAACTCAGCACTCCCTCATTTGACGTTTGTAATTGTAACTACTATAAAAATACCAGACATATAACCTAACATTTTTATGTCCCCTATACATGCCCTGGAACACCCCACCCCCATTCAGGTGCCCCCCATCAATAACACCCCACACCAGTGTTCCTCCCCTGCCATAGTTGAACCTCTCTGTGGTCCAAAACGTCTTCAACAATGAAGCCTGATATATTGCCAAATTCAATTAATATGAAATTGAAATATAGTGATGGGTTTAAAGTTTAGAAATAAATACATACTAATTTAGAAATACTAAGATAAAGTAAAAATAAATTGGTGTATTAATAAAATGAAAAATATTATAAAGCTTTGTTTCAAACATTTTGCCTTTCATCACTGTAATAGGTGTTGCCCTATATGTACAGTGGCAAGGCGCTTTCTTTCATTTCTTCCTCAGTGTCTACATCCTTTTTTCCCCCTAATTTTTAATTTTGTCTTCAAAAAAGTTTTATTTATTTGTTTATTTTTAAAGATTCATTTATTTATTTCTCTCCCCTTCCCCCCCCCCGCACCAGTTGTCTGTTCTCTGTGTCTATTTGTGTCTTCTTTGTCCGCTTCTGTTGTTGTCAGCGGCACGGGAATCTGTGTTTCTTTCTGTTGCGTCATCTTGTTGTGTCAGCTCTCCGTGTGTGCGGCGCCATTCTTGGGCAGGCTGCACTTTCTTTTGCGCTGGGCGGCTCTCCTTACGGGGCGCACTCCTTGTGTGTGGGGCTCCCCTGCGCGGGGACACCCCTGTGTGGCACGGCACTCCTTGCGCACATCAGCACTGCACATGGGCCAGCTGCACACGGGTCAAGGAGGCCTGGGGTTTGAACTGCAGACCTCCCATGTAGTTAGATGGACGCCCTAACCACTGGGCAAGTCCGCTTCCCCAAAAAAGTTTTAGATCACAGTAATTCACATACACAATATAGGGAACTCCCATATATCCAACATCAAACTCTTTTCCCCTTTCCCCAGCAGTGATCTTTTTACATGTTCATGTTATATTTGCTGCAGCTGATGTACAGATTTTGAAACATAGCTATCAAACATGGTTCCATTTTGGTGTATATTTTAGACCATACAAATTTCTAAATTTTTAGCTTCCTTATGTTTTACATTGTGGTTTACATTTTAGCTTATAGACTTAAGTTGTGTTACACCTGCAGTGCTGTACCCTTTTATTTTTAAATGAAGGAAAAAATCTTTGGAGTTTTTGTATGTCTTTCATTAGACTGTGAGTGATGGCAAGGGTAGATCCCACATTCCCTAGGGCTCTTCTATTTTACCAGATTTCTTAGTTTGTTTAAACGAGGGTTTGATATAACAAGATTCCCTAAAGGCATTGTTTTTGATATAATCAGTTACCAGGAATTTAAGTGTCTCCTATGTGAGATAGCCTTTCTTAGACTCTTATTGTGTATCAGGCATTGTTCTGGGTTCTTTAAATGTATAAATTCAGTTAATCCCAACAGCTCTAAACAAGATTATTTTTATTTTACAGATGATGAAACTGAAGTACAAATAGAATATAGAATTCATAAATGGGAGCTGTAGATTTCAAACCCAGATGTGTTTGGGTCCACGTTTTGACCCCCCAAAACTGTATTGCCTCAAATGTACAAATATTGCCTCAAATAAGAGCTGTTTTCTCTCCTATAAGAGCTTATAAGTTTAAAAAAAAAAAAAAAGTTGGAGACAGTGTAGAATTAAATTTTAAATCGTGAGCTGAGTGCTGTGAGTAGAGGGCGACCAGAGCCACCTGCGCAGCTTTGTGGGCGAGGCAGGAGCGAGCCAGGCCTGGGCAGAATGGGTGGCGGTTGGCTCGTGAAGGGGAAGACAGCAGGCGAGGAGGCTGGAGCTCCCTTGGCGGCACGGGAATGAGCTCACTGGTGACTGGTTCAGGAAGGAGGAGCTCAAATGATGGGAGGTCATACTGGGCCCGTGGGCTGGCTCCCATCTGGAAGGCAGGGTGAGGGTTTAGAGTGGATGCAGTCAGAAATGGCTCTTCCTGGAAGAAGTGCCCAGGCTCAGTGACAGGCCCATCTGAAGGCACCACCGAGATAGCTCAGTTGGTTGTCTGAGAGCCAAACTGAGGGTACGTTGAGAACTGAGGAAGAACTGAGAGTCATCGTAGGCTAGAGAGTAGAGCAGGGACACGCTGAAGTGGAGCTTCTGGAAAGTTAGATGCATTTATAGTAAATTCTGTACCCTTTTTGGGGAGCTAGGAAATGGAGGTCTCCCATCTAGTCTAAAAATGGATGATTTGAATAAGCTTATGTTATTAGAAAGGAATTTAAAAAACACCTTCATTCGTAGACCATTTCCCAGTCTTGAATTTTTCAAGCATACATGTGGGTGTGCTGCGTTCCTTGTTTACAGCAGGCTGGTAGCGTCCTCCCAGCGTAGAGTGGAAGCCCGCTCCTTGCCGTGGCCGTCGTGGCTAAGCCCTGCTGCCTCGCTGGCTTCTGTCCTATTGCTCTCCCCCTCACTCCCATCCCCACGGCCCTGCCCACCTCGCGGCCTCCACAGCAGCTGTGGCCTCTGCACAGGGTGCTCTTCCGCCATTTTTTGGCACGTATGACGTCATTTTATTTAAATCTTAGTTCAAGGGACACCTTCTCAGAGAGGCTTGGGGGAAGACTTGCAATGAATTGTGACGTAGTTTTAAGGGATTCCTTAAGGTGGCCACTCAGGGCCAGTAGCAGCAGCAGCAGCAGCATCCCTGGGGAGCTTGTTAGAAATAAACATTCTGGGGCCCCACTCCAGACCAGCTATATCAGAAACTGCTGTTTTAACAAGCCCTCCAGGTGATTCCGATGAGCACTAAAGTTTGAGAATCATGGCTTAGCAAATGTTAAAGGTTCAAGGTAGCATGATGCTATACATCAGCCAAATGGCATTAATTATTAGCCCAGTGAGCCCGCCTCTTTTTCAGTCACTGCCTTTGATTGGCTCCCTAAAGCTAGGCTATAAAGTTATTTGCTGGATTGATTGCCACATATTGACTTTGGGTTGTTTGTATTTCTCTGAACCTGTCACTGTAATGATTTGCCAGGACACTTATTAGGAACAGGCTGTGATTTTTGCACCCTCGACTTTCTGAGTCATGGGTGGCTGGGTTGTTATCCCTCCTGGATAGGTCTCTCCAGGTGCTTACTGGGCATGCCATTCATGCTCTTTAATGAGGGAGGTGTCACTGTTGGTTGCAGGAATCTTTAGCCCACCCCAGCTTGGTTCACAGGGAATTTGAGCCCCTGTGAGGTCGTGCTTTGCTTGAGGTTGCCCAGCCAGTTAGTGGCAGATGCAGGATTTCAGGTCTCCTAACTCCCTCCATTGTGCCAGCATTCCTGTAGGGGAAAGGACAGAGCTGCAGCTCGCTCTGTGCCTGTGGACATTCCTTCCCTACTGAGAGGTTTTCTTTTCATTTAAAGAAAAAAAGTAAATAGAAAAAAAAAAGCCAGGAAGTTCTCATTGAAACTAATAAAAGTGTCTAAAGAGAATGAAAATACCAGTTTGAGAACTTTGGTATGGAGGAAATAAACTGACATTAACTGTTTTAATTATAGTTGCTGCATGGGGCTTATCAGTGTGGGAAGAGGGAGCATTTGAGCCCTACAGGGAAGTGGGATATGGACAACAAGTTGACCCTCTTCCTGAATCTGCCTGCCCCACCCACAGCCTAGTGACAGCTTGTGTGCTCGCTACAGCTGTCACGGAGGAGCTGGGCTCGGTGAGGAGTCGGGGTTCTAGTCCCAGCCCCACCGCCGGCCAGCAGTGTGATGCCCTGTGAGGAGGCCACTTCATCTCTTTGGTTTTCACTTTTTGGTAAATGGGTATAAAAGTACCAACCCTGTCCATCCTGAGAAGAAGAGTGTAGCGTAGCAGGAAGTGGCATATCACTGTAGTTAAGAGCACGGTTCTGGATCCAGACTCCCTGGGTAAATTCTCACTCTAACTCATTGGTGTGACAATAGGCAGGTCACTATCCTTTCTGTTCCTTCCCTCACCTGTGGAATGGGTATGATGAAATTAACCACTTAATAGGATTGTTGTGAAAATTGAGTTAGATAATATATGTAAAGTGCTGAAAACAGTGCCTGGCACTTGGTAAGTGCTATGTGTGGGCTGTTATTGTTAATTACTATTTTTTATAGTGTTGTTACTTTAAAGATGAGATGAGATGTTGGTAAACATGTTCTCAAATGATTCCATCACTCGATACAGTGCTGGGCAAATAGAGGGTTCTTCAGCTGTAATTGTTGGTGGAGGAGTTTCTCTGGACATGCTGTTTGTGTCTGGGCCCTGCTCTGAAAAGAATCTGTCTTTGATGTGCAGGACAGGCAGAGCCTCTGGTGGTGCCTCGTTGAGTAGTAGAGTTGTGTGCCTCGGGGAAGTTCCAAGGTTGGGACAGTCTTCCTAAGAGATAGACATCTTAAGAATCTCTAAGACTCTCCAAGAAAAAGTTCATGGACTCTAGCTTTTTATTTAGTGTTTGATTTTAAGTTTCTTTCTGTCTTGCCTTTCCAATTAGGATTCTTGATGTGTATTTTGGTGATGACAGTTCCAACTCTAAAAGCTAAACAGCCAAATTTTTGTAATTATCCAGCAAGTGGGCGGAAGACTTTGGGTGTCAGACTTTGGGTAGCCTTCCTTCTCTCTTGGCTGCAATCAATGAAAGTTTCTACTATTGCTGTCTTCTTTTGAGTAGTCTATTTTGGAGGGACTCTGAAGTGGTAAAGTACCTCTTAGAGGGGCCAGGAGTTTGAGAGTTTGAGAATCATTGTTTTTCTGAATAAAAAATTAACGCTTAGGAAGCGGATATGGCTCAACTGATAGAGTGTCCATCTACCATATAGGAGGTCCAGGGTGCTATACCCAGGGCCTCCTGGCCCATGTAGTAAGCTGGCCTACACACAGTGTTGCTGTGTACAAGGAGTGCCGGGCCATGCAGGACCCAGAAGAACACACAGCAAATGGACACAGAGAGCTGACAGTGCGGGTGGGGAAGGGAGGGAGAGAGAAATAAATAAAATAAACCTTTTAAAAAAAATTTACTTCTCATTTTCTTTGTTGCCCCTCCTCCTAAAATTCTATTCATAGCCTAATCCCCATGTTTTTTTTTTAAAGATTTATTTATTTATTTTATTTCTCTTCCCCCCGCCCCAGCTGTCTGTTCTCTGTGTCGGTCTGCTGTGTGTTCATTGTCTGCTTCTGTTGTCAGCGGCACGGGAATCTGTGTTTCTTTTTTTTGTTGCGTCTTCTTATTGTGTTAGCTCTCCGTGTGTGCGGTGCCATTCCTGGGCAGGCTGCACTTTCTTTCGTGCTGGGCGGCTCTCCTTATGGGGCGCACTCCTTGTGTGTGGGGCTCCCCTATGCGGGGACACCTCTGTGTGGCACAGCATTCCTTGCACGCATCAGCACTGCATGTGGGCCAGCTGCACACGGGTCAAGGAGGCCCAGGGTTTGAACCGCGGACCTCCCATATAGTTAGATGGACTCCCTAACCACTGGGCCAAGTCCCCTTCCCCCCATCTTTTTTGTGAGCCCTTCAAAGCTAGAGATTATTTCTTATTCATTTTGATGTATATTCCATTTCTTTTCTTCCTTGAGATCCTAATATAGGGCCTGGGACATAGTAGGCTCTCAACTATAGTTTGTTGAATGAATATTTTTACTGTTTCTGATTACTTCTTAAAGTGTTCTGTCTTGAAGCTTCACCTAAAGGCTTAAGTAATTCATTGATATCATGGTGACCTGCTGTCTACCCAGGTCATCCAAACAATCATTGATGAATCCTTATCTGAAGTATCCAAATCTCAAGATTCTCACACATGCCATAGACAGTGCACCTTTAATTTTCTTAGTACCTTTGGTAGAGAGAGATGGGAGAGACTGAGGAACAGAGAACGAAGAATATCTTTCGAGACCACAGGCCAGGTGCTAGCAGGAAGAGACTCTTGGGATGAGCCTCTGTTCTAGGACCGCAGAACCCAAGAGATGAAAAACAGGCCAACACTGTAGAGGGCAATCCAGAGCAGGCTGAATGCAGGGCTGACTGTTAGTCTGGACTGGATCATACTTCCTTTGGTGTCTGAGGGTTATGGTTAGTGACTTATTTCTAATTTGTACTTGTTTTTATTTTCAGCATTACAGTGTCGGGATGGCTATGAACCCTGCGTAAATGAAGGAATTTGTATCACCTATCACAATGGCACAGGATACTGCAAGTAAGTTTTTCTCCAGATTTTTTCATCTTCATATATTTTATTTTTCTGCAAATAGGACTCTAGACAAGATTTGATTCTATTGTTCTATTTTTAATATTTCCATGAAATTTTAATGTTCTCTAACTTATCTGATACAATTTTTGGGGGAGTGGGGATGGGAGAATTGGGAATGTCTAGGGGAAAATATTGATAAATGGTTAATAGTATCAATTTCTTACTATCTTACCATTATCTTTTTTAATTATGAAAAAGTCTCTTGAGTGGCTAGTTAATATACACTGAGTGCATTCTCTTGCAATTTTCAGTATCTCAGATCTACCGTTTATTTAAGGCAAAACCTTAGATTCTCCCTTCAACATGTTAGCCATGGTCTTGTTTTCAGTCAAAATAAAGTTAATTTTGCCCAGTATGAGTGAATATTACAGTTACATGAAACCTTTTGTTTCTCCTAGTGTACAATATCCAATTCTGAATGTGTGACTGTAGGAGAGGAAGAGGTGTTACATATGTGTAGTATCCGGGTGAGGAGTAGGGGCTGGATTATTTGGGGCTAAAAGAGGAAGGAAGAGGAATGGAACTGGGGAAGGTAGGCTAATTTTTGGCTCAAGGGTATTTCTTTTCTTTTTTGCCAACTCTTCAGTGTAGCCAGACTTTTTGTTTAAGGAATACTCTGACATCATAAATAGCTTCTCTAGGTTTCCTAAGGAGCATTAATTTTCTTCTACTTCAATTAAAAATTTCCAATAGGAACACATATCCATTCTATTTATATGATGAAAAATATTGGGAAAATAAGATTTTAATAATATGAAATTGCCTTCTTTAACACCTTTATGGAATGCATTTGTTCTCTACTTTGGGGGAGTTACTTGGTTGATAAGCATTTTACATGAGTTTGCCCAGCACATTTTTGTTTCTTCCTAGATATTTAAAATTGAACACATAAATATAAATATGGCACTTTCCCAATCAATCTAGTCCTTTCTAAGTTCTTTAAAGTCATAAACAAGAATTTTTCCACATCATAAATAATTTTCTCAATCAAAAGTAAAAATATTTTAAGCTGTGATTAAGAAACATTTAACAATAGACTGTTTGGATTGGAATAAAGATAATGGAAATGAGGTTTCTTGTGTAATTGATTATGGGCTGCTCACTGCATAACTGGAAAAAGATGTGTGGTACATTCTTCTCTAAGAATGGAAGCACAACTGGAGATAATAGGGAGAGAACAGTACCTTAGGATTGACCACTGAAACCTTGTTTAGTCCCTTTGTGACATGTCTTTTTTTTTTTTTTTTAAAGTTTTTATTTATTTAGTTATTTATTTCTCTCCCCCCACCCTGCCCCAGTTGCCTGTTCTTTGCGTCTGTTTGCTGCATGTTCTTGTCCACTTCTCTTGTCAGCGGCACGGGAATCTGTGTTTCCTTTTGCTGCGTCATCTTGTTGTGTCAGCTCTCCATGTGGGTGGCACCATTCCTGGGCAGGCTGCACTTTCTTTCGCGCTGGGCGGCTCTCCTTACGGGGCACACTCCTTGCGCGTGGGGCTCCCCTACGCGGGGGACACCCCTGCGTGGCACGGCACTCCTTGCGTGCATCAGCGCTGCACATGGGCCAGCTCCACACGGGTCAAGGAGGCCCGGGGTTTGAACCGTGGACCTCCCATGTGGTAGACGGATGCCCTAACCACTCGTCCAAGTCCACTTCCCGTGACATCTGTCTTAATGCCATAGTTGCTTGTTTTATTCTGTTGTTCAGCTCTCTTGTGGCAGTTAACCCATTTCATTATGATTCCTTTGTGTGTTTGTTTCTCCCACTGTTTGTGAGCTCCCTGGTCTTATTTATTTTTCAATGGTTAGTGCCTAGTATGGTGCCTAGTATATAGCTGGAGTTCAACAACATGCTTCTTGAACTAAAAGACAATAATAGATTTCATCATTCATTTGACGTATATGTACACATTTCATATCGATTTGTCTTATTTAAGAAGACACTGGTTCTCTCCTCAGAATTTTATTTGCTCTATGTAGCATCCAGGGTGTTATTACTACTCCGAGAGGCAATTTAGGTCTATTTGAAATTAATTCAACTTCATGACCTATGTAGGGAGAATTAACAGATATGTTTGTAAGTGTTGGCCTGTATGTTTGTGGTCTGACCTGGGAGAGAGGGTCACAAAGGAAGACCAATTTATGGGTGCATACCAGGAGAGGAACACTGAGGGTCACCTTGGGAGGAAGTGGGTTTGTGGGCTGCCAGTCTCAAACTCTCAAACCAAAGTGGGTGGCTTAAGGTCATTCCCAGTTTCTGGAAGAAATGCTGCTAGGGGATGGGAAACTCACTTTGTGGTTGATGAAAATAGAGCTGCCTGAATTCTAGCCATTGGTCCTTAACTGTTGTTAGGGTGGGATTTTTATGTATATAGTTCTAGGTGACTCCCCTGGATGTCCTCCAGTCCTGCTGTGGGGAAAACAAGCTCTTGGAGAGAGAGGGAGTGGTCAAGAAAAAAATGGTAAGGCCTTCCTTTTGGGAGACCAATATGAATGACACAAATTGTGAGAAGAGAATGTTTCCCCACTTCATTAAGAGTAGTGTCAGCATCTTCAAGAGTGACAGGATCAGTATAAGTGACCACGGAGTATCGGGAGGCCAAGGTAGTCATTCCTATAATGCTTTTTCAACCTCCACAGAACTTTAAGCAAATTTTAAAGCCAAAGTGACATCTACTTAGCAGACCTTTCATTATATCTTTACCAACCTTGCTTTTTCCCTGGAGACAGAAGATAATCCAGTTCATTAAGTATTGTTTTCACAAAATGGTAAATGAAAATTAGAACACTTAAAAGGTTTATAAAAATTGGATCAGATATGCAGGGCATGTGACTATCTTTTTATTCATGAGATTGCTTAGTGGATTAAGAAAAGAGTTGAAACTATATTCCTTTCATGGGGGTGTGGGAATTGGTGGAAATGTTTTAAAGTGGAAAGTATCTGACTCTGTTTAAGGAGCATAATACTACTGATTCAGCTAAAATATAATGATTGTTTGTAGAAATTATAGAAATCCTTGATAAGATCATACTGACAGATGAGGATAAGTACATTTAAAGTTTAGTTTCGTACACATCTTAGCTGTTTTTTTCCTCACTGTTAAGAGCTTAAGCTTAAGCATATCAGTCTATGAATAGATTGGGAGGCTATACAAGGAGAACCTGTGTAATCTTGCTCTAATCTCAACTATTGCTGCAAAATAATTGCTGTCAGATTTTAATAAAGCCCCTCACTACAGAGAGATAAGGCATTTTGTTCTCTTCTTTGTCCTACTGGGAGGTGTAAGTATATAATTAAGCTTGGATGTCATTAATCACTTTCAAGTTTTTTGCCCTAGCTTTTAAATATAAACGATTCCAAATCCCAATTTGATTAAAAATCGTGGGCAACTCAAGTTCACTGGCATGTTGGGGATGGGCGATGTTATGATTCGTGAAATTTACAAAATGTGTGTTTTTAAAGATAGATCGTTTATCATAATTATTTTAAAGTCCTAGTCTGCTTATTCTAACATTTGGATTGTCTGGGGTATGCTTCTATCAGCTGTTTTTTCTCTTGACTGTGGCTACAATTTCCCTTTTCTTTACATGTGTGATCTTTTTAAATTATTTACTGGATACTGTGGATGATGCATTTTAAAGTTGATCTTCCACCGAAGAAAGGTGAGTTTTGTCCTCGCAGGCAGTTACATTACTGACACCTTGATCTTATGGAGGCTTAGATTTAGGCTTTGTTTGGGTAAGTCTATTTCAGTTTTGCCCTTATTCCAACAGTATGAATCTTAGTCCTGGGATATGATCCTCACTCCTAACCTGTGGCCATGCAGGGGTTCCATGGAAAGCCTGAGAGTTTACCAAGCTCCTCTTAATCTGGCAGGACTTGAAACCTCTGTCTCTCCAACCAGAAGGCAGAAGGCCTTCTGCTCAGCCTTTCAGCCTTCCTTCTAGCCATTGTTTACCTTTTGATTCCTGAGTCTCATCCTGCTCATGCGGTCAGGAATCATGGAAGGATTTGGGTGGAGTTTTTTTTTTTTAAAGATTTATTTATTTATTTAATTTCCACCCCTCCCCCGGTTGTCTGTTCTCTGTGTCTATTTGTTGTGTCTTGTTTCTTTGTCCGCTTCTGTTGTCGTCAGCAGCACAGGAAGTGTGGGCGGCACCATTCCTGGGCAGGCTGCACTTTTCTTTTGCGCTGGGCGGCTCTCTTCACGAGCGCACTCCTTGCACGTGGGGCTCCCCCACGCGGGGGACACCCCTGCGTGGCGCGGCACTCCCTGCGCACATGAGCGCTGCACATGGGCCAGCTCCACACGGGTCAAGGAGGCCCGGGGTTTGAACCGCGGACCTCCCATGTAGTAGACGGACGCCCTAACCACTGGGTCAAGTCCGTTTCCCTTGAGTGGAGTTGTGGTCATATTCCCTGCTACATGTTCCTGTCCCTGCCAGGAGTTTGCCCCTCAAATTCAAGCTACCTTGACAACTCCGGACAACCTCCAACTTCTCAGCCCAATAATACAACCACTTTCTGCTTATATTCTATTCCTATTGCACTGCATGGACTGGAGAATACCTGCAGGGGAAAACCTGTGTAAGTTTGGCTTTCATGTATAGTTTGCTTCTTTTTTTTCCCAAGGCCATAACCCCTACATCTCTGCCTGCTTTTGGTTATTCTCCAGCATCTTTACTATTTTGTCCAGAGTTTACAATTGTTATGAGCAAAGGATTGGTATGATATAAGTTACTTTACCATAATTTTTAGTGATGAAAAGTAGAATTATAAAGGGGTCTTTCAGAATTTTCTAAATTCTACTTAGGAGATATCTAGCATAGTGTGAAACAATGGAAAGTCACCATGAATTACATAGACTCCTGTAGTTGGCTGATTACCTTTGAGAATCTGTACTTTTTGCCAAAGTGCCTATCTGTAAGCTGTAATTTAGAGGGAATCATTATAGTATTATAAAATTTTATAAAATGCAACTTTGTTATATTTTACCTCACACTTGTCTGCTATCTATAATAAATATTAAATATTACTAACAATTTTCCTATAGTATTATAAAATTTTATAAAATGCAACTTTGTCATATTTTACCTCACACTTGTCTGCTAGCTATAATAAATATTAAACATTACTAACTAACAATTTTCCTTGCCAGGATAAGGGAGTATTGTTGGTAGCCCAGTCTTCCTTAAGCCTTTACAGAAAACATTGCCTTCTTTGTCCTCTTTATAATTTTCTGTATAGTAACTGGAAACTGGAAACATTAGAATCTTTCAGAATCTGGCGTATAGTGGAGGATGCATTGTCAACATTTGTGATTGGGTGTGCTTTCTAGAAAGGCATTTTCAAAAGTCATGGCTGACTCGACATTTCCCCCTTTCACTGACCTTCTTGTTAGTTCCTTCAGTGCTGTACAGGGGCAGTGTCAGATCAAAGAAATATCCTGGGAAAATAGCAACTGTTAAATGACTTTCTCTTTCTTCTCTGCTGAAACCAGTACTGCCAGCATGGTACCTTCAAATGGGGTGCCTGTTTAGCAGAACATCATCTATACAGGTGTTTTGAGGGAAGATGCTAGCAGAAGCCTAGCCATTCTTCTATGGTTTCTTATCTTTTTGTCATAAAATGAAGAATGGTACCTTTTGACTCAATAAATAGCTTTCACAGAATAATTTTTTTAGATGAGATGAAATTTCTAATTTATTAATTAGAAATTATTTCTTGCATGCCCTATATGTAGTCTCCTGTACTACATATAACTGAAGTCTGTGGCAGCATTTGCATGCAATTAAAATGTTATCACATTATTTCACTTGGACTTCTTTGGAAAGTCATCAGATAATTATTAATTCATTAACCCGCACATCTCAAAGTGATTCAGAGTGTGAATTAGTGGAGTATTATAAAGTCAGGTCTGAAGTGGTAACTGATTGCATGAGTAATGTGGTTTCTGTGCAGGAACCACCACTGAATGGCAAGGCTGGGATTCCAGGGAGGGAAGCGAGGTGCTTGCCTCGCATTTAGGGAGTGCCACAAAGTCAGCAATCAGGCAAACAGCTTTTTGCTGACTTTGCCGTTTATTTTCTGTGATACTCTACACACAGATACTGTGATCCTATACAAAACAAATAGCATAGAACAGTTTTCATCAAAAGCATGCAAACCTCAGGATTGGGTCCTCCCTCTCTGTAGGGCAGGGTGACTCCACAGGACACAGCGTCAAATTGGTAGAGAGTGCTGGTTAGGCACGGCTTTCTTTCCTCTGTCATTGTCTTCCAACACTGGTGAGGAGCAGAGCAGGTAAGGACTAGTTCCACAGAAGTGCCCTCCTTACCCTCTCCTGCCTTCTCACCCTTTGTTCCCAAGTGTCTCTGAAATGCAGAATCTGCTAATTGTGGGACCTGAGCTACCACTTTCCTCTTTTTCTTCTTTTCTATTTCTTAAATAAATTTTCTTGTACCTCAGTGATGATGTGAGGATTAATTAGGTAATATCTGTAAAGTCTTTGCACATCTTAGGGGAATAATGTGCCAAATGAATCGAATATTTTATACAAATAAGAGTTCTTTAGGGTGTTAACAATAAAATGCAAAACTAATATAATTTTCTTCTGGCAGTCTTAAGGCAAATAGTTTTGGGGGGGGGCAAATATTTAATTCAGTGGTCCAAAAGTCAAAGTTAATGCAAAATATACATCATGAGCCAAGTATTAAAATTTTAAATAAAGAGATGAGTATTATTATTTTCCTTTTATCTCAGGCCCCAATATGGTTCAGCCTGGCACTGGTGAGTGGATCAAGTCAGCTGGAAGAGCCTGGTGTTACGGACTTTGCTGAGTGTCAGTCTTAATTCCTGTTGGGCATTGGGACTTTGGCAAGTTAAAGGATATTGTGCTAGCTAACATTTATTGAGTATTTATGTGCTAGGCTCTGTAATCTTTATGTGCATCTTTTCTTTTAGCCTCATATAAAGTAGGTGCTATTAACATCCCTTGTATAGCAGTGGGTATACTGAAGCTCCGAGAGGTTAAATAATTTGCTCAAGATCACATAACCATTAAGTAACTTAACCAAGGTGTGCTCTTGGCAAATGCCCTATTGAGTCTCAGTTTACCCAGCAGTAAAATGGGACTAAAATATCCTTTGTAAAGAGGCAGTTCAAACAGGCTTATCTGTAAAGGAAGTATGGGCTATTTGAAAGTATATGAAAAGGGGCTTTTCAGATCAGAAATCTGATGAAAAGTTTGCTTAATATTTTTCATTTTAGAGGGAGGCCTGGGCAGCGCACATGATACCCGAAACTTGGGCCTGCTTGTAGCTACATGAGTGGACATGGGTTGGCTGGGCCAACGCTCGTGTCTGAGGAGTGGCCTTCGACTTGAAAGCTCAGGGCGATTACTGGAGAAGAAATAGAAGAAGAGGGCAGTGAGGGTGGGGATGGGGGAGGCTGTTTGTGAAGATGTTGTTTGGTAGTGAAAACTAAATGGAAAAACATGAAACTTCTCCTTTCTTTTTCCAAATGGAAGATGAGCAAGTCCTGACAGATACTCTGTAGCTGTGAAATTGAGACACTCTAGTCTGCAGGTCAATTTCAACAACTTCTGATAAATGTTGCTGCCAACGCAGAAGTCCCAAGTTGTTAAGCAGCACCTTACATTTGTGTAGTGGGTAACAGGTTTATACGTTTATATCCTGTGAGGTCTTTCCTTGTTTATGCCTGGCCTTTACCAGTGCCATTCCTAAAAAATGGTCTTCTTATTAAAACTCATGACCTTTAAAAATCCTTTCACAACTGTATTGTGCCGCTGAGGAATTTTTCTTCAAGGAAATCTTGGTTACCACTTTCTTATCAATGCATAAAAACAGAATTCCCATACTCCTTTTCACCTGACTTTTATTCTTCAGATTGGAACTTCTATAAACTTCCGTGTTGTGTGGAGAAGTAGAAGAAAGTGGCTCTTATGTATTGCCCTTATCTCTACATCCTTTTGTCCATCTTCATAACTGCTCATAAATTAAATTAACTAATTTTTGCTTGCAGACCTGGCATTAATAGATGTGAGTTTAGCTAGGCTTCTTTCAACACAGCCCCCAGGTTAGCCGTAATCCTATGTAAAGTTTCTTTCTTATTGTTCAGTTGTGGCTTGTCAGCCAGCACCATTAATTTTATGGAGGAATTCTGCACCCCCTCTCATTTTTCTTGTGACTAAGCAGGATGAGAGCTATTTCCCTTTCAGAATCTGTAGTGGCTTAATTAAATCCTTCATTTTAATTTTGGCTGTATCTGTCTTTAATCAAGGCTGCTAAGACTGAATGCAAAGGGGTGGGGGATATTAGAATGAGATAGAAATGTAATTACCTAAAAATTCCCAAGTACATTTTTATTTGCTAAGCTAGTGTACCTGTCTGGGTGTGAAGGGGGTTTTCATTAAGCCCTCTTCTCAAAGTTCTGTGCTAGGGCTTTTGTCGCTTGGAAGGAAAAGAAGTTTAATGTTTCCCTGTGCCTACTGTGTGTGTGTTAGTGTCTTCTCTTCATGTTTGCCCTAGTGAATTTTACAATGTAAGAAATTAAAATTTCACTGGGGTCCCCCCCTCCCAATTTCCATACCCTAATTATCTACTGTCAGTAGCCTTCCCTAGTTCTCTGTGTCCAAAACGTATTGCTGATTTTTAGACTGATGCCATCAGCCCTCCTTTATTGCTCCAATTGCCTTCTGCTTAGAATGTTCCTTTCCTAAGTTGTCTCCTCCTTGGGTCTTTATGAAAAGGCTTTTAGGAAAGAAAAGTGAAAGCTAAGACTAAGAAAGACATTATTTTAAGTGACAGGTGGGATTCCTCAGAGAACACATTCAACCAGAACATTCTATCCAATTATTTTTTCTTAACATAAGTATGAAAAAAAGTAGCGGTGAGAAAATAACCTGATAAGGATTTATGTAGACTAATAGCATTTAGGGTACTGAATCTGTACAGATTGAGGCCACTTTCCTGCAGTTTCTACATCTGTTACCCTGTATCCTGAAAACTGAGCATCAGATAGGATCCTTACTCTTCAAAGAAAAGTTTAATTTACGTGGAGCCAGTATCTATCAAGCAGGCTACTATGATTGAGCCTGGGTATTGTGACTAGACAGAAAAGCCCGGGAGGCCTGTGCCCTCTGACTCCTTATCACAGACAGGTACACATACCTAGGGCATGCCTGCTAACGAATGCTGCGTGCCCCTGCTTAAGACATGGGAGCCGTCCTCTGAAGTCTTGCTGTCTTATTGTGGAAATGAGGCTTACTGTGTAAAATAAAATAAGTGGTCTGTAGTTACCCATTGTAGTGGTGCAAATGATAAGAAGTATGGAGATTCAGGCAAGGATGTGACTACCTTGCAACTACGAAGAATAGAGGATCTTTGGTGGACCCCTTAGCTTCTAAACCTGTGAATATCAGTGGGACCTTGGGGTGGATCAGTAGGGAGTGAAGAGAACAAGGGAACTAGAAAGAATATTTCCTGGGATAACCACCACCAATTTCTTTATCACTTTTTCTTAAAGGCATAGTTTCATAACTTTTCTACATCTTGGCTGTTCTCTTCTGCCTATAGACTGAGGTTTTACTAAATCGGTTTGTGGATTAATTTGGTTTCACGGTGACAGATTGACACATATTGGCTTGAATTTTGAAGGTGAAATGTCCAGAGTGAGGGAGAGAAGAGAAGGACCAGGGTACAGGAGGAGACGGCAGCTGGGAACAATTGCCTTCTCCTGCCCCCACATCCCCAGGCCTTTTCGTTGTACTGCCCGGGCAGAACAACCAGGTAGGCTCATGGCCAGGTTTTGCAAGGAAGCTCAGAATGCAGGAACATCTGGAGCAAAAAAAAGAATGGGTTGGGATGGGGGGAGTGATTGAAAAACAGAAACATGGCGGGCTGGGTTGATTTTCACATGCTGCACAGTGCCTTCCCTTGGCTGAGAATTCAGGTATCTCCGCCTCAAATCTTTTCCATCCAGCATGTTTTATTGGCCAGACCTGGTTCATTTCAGGGATCCTGGGTAAGTATCTGTTTGCCAAGCTTTTGGTTACCCCAAATTAATTCATGTCCTTTACTGCTTGTTTCCTCTGATTATATAGTACACATCCAAACCCTCAATTATCCAGAATAAACGGGAGCTGCCTGTTCCATGTGGATAATAACCACTTGATCGTGGTTGTGGTTCTCTTGCCTGACCATGGCAGTGCCTTACTCATTTAACTGCCTGTCTCTTTAAGATTTTGAAATGTTGGTTCTTGTTGTGCAAGCCAGACACATCTCCTTGAGGAATTATTTTGCTGGGCAACTTGCCTCTTCTGAAACCTCAGTCATCCTGAAAAGTACCTCACGAACCTCCTTAACTTTTAATTTTTCTTAGTCCCATTTGTATATAATGTTTGTGGTGTCTCATTCTCTGTCTCATATTGCTAAAACTCATGGCCTTGACTTTCTGGGTCACTCTTAAAAATGGACAGAACTTGATTACTAATGAAAAGTTGACTCATTTCCTTCCAGCCAAAGGCTGACACTGACTTGAGTGTCCTAGTAGTCTTCACAGAAGCAAGCTCTCTAATTATGGGATATCACCTATTCTTCCCTAAATTTTATAAGTATTAATGAGTTGCAGAAATGAGTAAGATAGGCATTTATGCCCTGTTGGAAGGATACATAAAAATGGTGTCTGGATAAAAGTTCAATATGAGTTCTTGGTAATTTAATTATTAAGTAGTTGATTCCCTGTCAGTTAAGATTTGGTGTGTCTCCTCCAAAACCCTTGTTTTATACACATATCACTCATTTTTAGCTGTGTGTAATCAGTGGGTCAGATTCCATAAAGAGCCTACAATATTTACTGCCACCCCATGCTGAAGTAAACAGGCTCTTGTGTTGGGCACTTGTTTGGGGGCAGGGTATCTGGTAAGGCCTTTCTCTCCCTCTTAGGCCCAGGTTTCCTTTCATTCCTCTTATCTTGTTTAAATATACTGTTTTTTTCTCTTTTGCTTGTTCTTTGCTTCCTGTGAGGGGTTAGCTGAAAGTGTCTGTTGTGCAACAATTCATTTACACAAGGTAGGCAGTGCAAGGGAAATAAAAGAAGAGACACAAGGCAAAATCCTTGCCCAGCACCTTCTTGGATGGGGAGGTAGTCAACACATACATAACCATAGACCCCAAGCATTAAAATCTGTAAGCATCATTACATATTTGAACAGCATTTCTGAGAGAGTTCAAAAGTTGTGAATGCAGAGTCTGCATACTTCGGAGTTTGAAGGGACTTTGGAGACCACTTGCCCCACTCATCTTGTTTTACACATGGGAAGCCCAAGGCCTAATAAGGCTAAATGATTTACCCTGTAATACACAACTGATTAGAATGTAGACCTGGGACTACAGCTGTTTCTCTAGACCCTGTTGGGCCATTTAAAGATTCAGCTCTATTTTTTTTTTTTATTCATTCATTCATTCATTCATTCATGATATCAGCCTAAGGAACTAATGTGGGCACATATGCATATTGACATAAAAATAGAATTTTTAAAAAACTTTAGTGGTTTTGAGAGGCAATTTGAAAGACCAAGGACTTTAACTCTAGCTGTGCATTTCTATTTTTTAAAGTTCCACAAAACAAAATCAAGTGTATGTTCTTTTGAGTTCCTCATAAAGGAGAAATCCTATATGAATATCTGAGGGGCTATGAAGCATACCTTAATGGAATCATATAAATTTAAAGCTGAAGAGAATCTTAGGGATTATTTGGCCTAGCATATTCACATAGAAACAAACCTAAAACTCCTAAGATTGACAATGCTCTTTAATCATTAGTTAAAAATGTTTAACAGCAATGCAAGATACTGGTGGTAGGGTGAGTTATGAGAGTCCTGTAGGATGTTATGTATGTTTGTTTTGTAAGTTCACAGCTATTAATATACCCTTATTGTTTATGTATGTTTATGTATAAGTGATATACTTCAATAAATTAAAAAAAAAATTTGTCCAAGAATGCCCCAAAGACATCTTGGCTGCCACTGGGCACTTTAAGCAAAGCTGATACAGGACGGCGTAGCCATGTCAGGTAAAGCTTAAACAAGGCTGATAGAGGAAGGTATAACCATGTCAGGCAAAGCTTTACCGTATCTTAGCGCAGTAACTAAAGTATCTCTCCACAGTTAGTGTGAAAACATGGGTTGTGATTTATGTTATGGTTCCTGCTGTAATTCTGCTTCTTGGTTAGACTTGGGGGATTTTATCTGGAGCCTCAGCTTGGTTCCTAAGTAAAGATCCAGTATGAGCCGTTCACGTTTTCACTGTTGTGCTTGTTACCTCAATCCTTTTGGTTTTAGGGTAAATATAATCTGTTCTCAAGGTGCATTTTTCTTCATTTTGCCTTGAGTGTATATTTTAGGGATGCTTATTTAATTCTCAGTTTCTCTGCAGACGCTTGACATTTGGCAGTGATGACTCTTTGACTTATTGGACTACCTTTCTGAAATTATACGTTGTTTGGAACAACTGCCTTGAAAGTAGCCTTTTAGTAAACAAAACAAGTCACCTAAATTGTAAGCAAGTGTTTTTGGTTGTTTATACCTTAATGCTCTTATGACCTTAGAGCAGTGGTTGACAGACTTTTTCCACATAGTTGCCACACAGCAATTGTTTTAGGCTTTCCTGGCCAAGCGGCAAAATTGAGGATGTTGTGCTTATAGCCATTTAAAATGTAACCATTGAAAAAACATAAAAGCCATTTTTAGCTACTGGACTGACTGTGTAAGAACAGGTGCTGGATTTCACCCCAGGGCAGTGGTTTGCCAACCCCTACCTTAGAGCATAATCACTCTTGAAGTGCCTCAAACATGTCTTTTCAGGGCATAGAGAAGAACCAATCTTGGTAGCCAATTTTCTTTTTTTAATATACAGAATAAATTCTTTTTAAAGTGTTGCTGAAGTTAGAGCAAAGAATTATATCTGAATCCCCCTATATCAATTGTTGGTTGATACACCTTTTCTTGTCGAGCTCTGTACTGGAGTTCATGACCAACTCTGAGATCCTGTTAAACTAATGAGTGCTATTAACCTAAAAGTGCATTTTTTTCCTTTACAAGAATTATTCTTTTCTTGCCATAAAGTAACAAAAGTTGTGAGCTGTCAAAAAAATCATACACTAAACTTTCTCTTTAGGCCATTAGCTTTGCAGCATTTTTACTTTGTCCCTATGGAGGCATAGACTTGATTGCATATAGAAGATAAGGTACGGTTGTAGGAATTCCCAAGACAGGGGAAAACTGTTTTCAAGACATGTGAGTTTGAATATACACTAATACTGGCAATATTTATAGGAAACTTTTCTATTCAATTCAGCCAACATTTATGAGCATTTACTAGTGTAAGAATTACTGTTTGTATGTCCTATCTCAGTGTTTCCCAATCTTTTTATCATTATCTTCTCTACCCAAAAGCAGTCTTTTTAGACTTTTTCCTAATCACCTCCCCATGGCATTTTAATACAGAGAATATATGGTATACATTTTTGTTTATTATAGCCCGTTAGAGGGCCAAAATCATTGTAATATCTAAGATTTTTTCCTAACCCCCCATACCAATTTTTTCCCCCTTGGGCCATGGACCTATATTTTAAGGGAAGAAGTGTGTTCTTTTTTGTTTCGTTTTTTATCTTGTGTCACCACCTTAGAGTTAACACCAGAATTTTCTTCCACAATATCCACTATTATCTGGGATTCTAATTAAGGCCATTTAAATGGGATTCTCTAATGTTTAAGGGCATTCTGAAATTATATTTTCCACGAATGCATTGAATTGTTTTGCATACACACATATGAAAATTTGGAGAAAGATGTATTCAGAATCCACCGAGAAAGATTTTAATTTGTAACCTATTGCATGTGAAGAAATACAGATTTTTTTCTAGCCTACCTCTTGTTTAGGTTTGCCTTGATGTGATTGGAGTACAGTTCTTTTTGAACTAGAAATCCTATCCGACAAAACTTTAGGCCTTTTTTTGGACTTCATAACTTTGAAGGTGGTCATCTACTCACATTGGAGAACAGAAAGCAGGCTCCCATACTCCCTTTTCTTTGCCTGAAATCTTATTTAATTTTCAGTGTTCAGTCTCTAAAGAATTAGCAGGGCAGAGTTCATGGTACTGAGGTCACTTTGTAAGATGTTTTATCCCTCAGGGCTCAAAAGTTCCTGGTGGCTCATTTAGCCAATGCTTTATGAAAGATTAATAAAAGTACAAGGGAGAACCAAGACTGAGTATGTGTGCACCTGTGTGTGTGTGTCGGTTAACATCAAGTTGTGGAGAAAAATGTGATTAAAAAAATAATCTACTCCCTATGGGGTGGGCCCACTTTGAATGATTTAGGGGTGAGTGAGGGTTAAGAAGTGCTGTATATATCGGGAATCTTAATTAGTTTTGATAATCCTTTGGGTAAATAGCTCAACCTAATAGTTCCCAAAGTTCGAGTGTAATTAAAGAGCCTTTTTAAGGGATCCCATGGACCCTTGCATTTTGTTCTTTGGCTTCTGTTAGCAATATGAGCACTGACCTGTAATAGTTGAATGCCTTCTATATGCCACTTCCTGTGGTAGGCACTGTGAATATTGTGATGAACAAGCCTGTCTATTGGAGAAGACTAATAATAATAATAAAGCATAATAAGGGATATATGACATGCCAGAATGGTGGGAGCACACACCGGGGTTAGCAGGGCACTTTTTCAGAGGAGTTAACATTTAAGCTGAGGCTGACAGAATTTTAGGGTTTAGCTAGGAGAAGAGGATGGGGAAAAGGGTTTTAGGCTGAATAAACAAAGGTCTGGAGGTGAGGCATGGTGCACTGTAGCATGTTCTGGGAGCTGAAAGAAGTTGAGCCTAAGAGTCCAGTACATAAAGGGGAGGCGATATGGAGATGATGTCATTTCTCAGTCTTTCGTTTGAATACAATGTCTAAAGTCAACATTTAAGAATTCAATAACCACTTTAAATAACTGTTTTATATTTTTAATCATAACAGCATGTATATAATTATATATGGGCAAGACATTAGTAGTCTGGAGAGTGCGCTGTACACACTGCAGACCTCTCGTAATAACTTTGCACTCCATGGCTTGGAAACAACTGGCTTAACTCACTTTGCCACAAACTGACTATGACCCACTTGTTGTGAACTCATATGTTTAGAGTGTGTTTTCCCTGTTTTAGTTTCAAGTAGACATTTTCTCAGGGTGCATGCCATGAAGGTAAGGCAGAAGAAAGACCACCTTCTGTTAGAGCAGCAACACATGTCTTTCAACACTGTTTGTGTGCCCCTGCCCAGTCTTTCAAGTGATGATTGAAGAGGGGAGGCGTTCAGCTCAGTGAACTCTGATAAATGAGCCCAGACTGTAAACTGGAAGATAAGGAGGTTTGCTAAAGTTCTTGTGTAAATAAAGCGTGGTTTCCCACTGCAGCGGTTACTAATTTCGTAGGCTTCGATGAAGATGAACGATGCTGTGAATTAATAGCTTTAAAGCCTGTGCCACCTCAGCTTCTTTTTGGTTTGGTTTTATTAAAATCAATGTGACTTTATTGCTGTATTCAGATAAGGAGGACAGAAAACCTGAACACATGCAAAGTAAGTGAGGTAGAATTTCCGAAGATAATTCCCAGCCTCACAATTCCCCGTGAAGTTATTTTCCTGTGGGAAACTTTTAATTTGGAAGCATTCAGCCTGATGTGGGAACCAAGATTAACATTTTCTGAAATACTTCTACAAGAAAAGCAGAAATGTTCTGTTCAGGAAGCTGAATTTACATAGTAGAAAAATGGGCTGTCCTGAGTATTTGGTAGTCTTTATTAGTTGTAGTAAAAAGTTGTGTGTGTGTATGTGTGTGTGACGGGGGTGGGGTGGGGGGGAGCTTGAGATTGATTGTATCCTTGTATTTGTTTCCTTTATATCAAACCAGCTAGGTTCTAGAAAGTGTATTTTACCGCAAACAGCTCAGTATTGGGCCTTAACTCTACACACTAATACTGTTTTTGGTTTTTTTGCTTTGTCTTCTTGCTGAGTAAGCGATAGATAGTGTTTCCTTTTTTTTTTTTTCCCTTTCTTTTTAGGGGGGTGGGGACGGGTGGGGAGAGTGGGGGTAGAGATGGCAAGAAGAAGTTAACATGATGGAACTTCTTCCCCTTTTCCCCCCTCTTTACCAGGAACTAGAAATCTTAGTGGGTTTTTGTGTGTATGTGTATGTGTTTTGTTTTTTTTTTTAACAAAGTTAGTAGTTAGCACAACCCAGTTAGTTACATTTATGCAGAGTTACAGAATTAAAAAGTTGACAGTCTGAAGTGCTGGTGAGATAGGTGGATGAAGTTAGACTTGGTTCTGTAGGCTCTGGGGCATCTAGAAGTTTGTAGCCAGAGCCTTGGGAATTGAATGTTATGCTGTAGGAATTTTCACTGGTTATAGCTAGCCTTGGCTGTTAGCAATTATTTTTATCTACTTTAACAGGGGGTGTGGGGGAAGGGGAGCAGGAAACTAAGTTGGCATTGTGGTCACAGGAAAGAACAGACTGATTTTGGGCCTTTTCAAACTGCAGATCTTTGTTACTGACCATTGCTTAATGTGGTTTCTGGGTTTTGTGAGTTTTTTTCCCCCTGCCCTTACCTCATTTACCTTAACGACACCCCCACCCCCCCTCCACTCTGAGCTGGCCAGGGCAGGCTGCCACTGCGGATTGGGGGGCCTGAGAGGCCCAGAGCAAGAAGAAAGTGGGTTGAAAGCAGAGTTCTGTTTAAAGAATTTGCTGCTGGAAACTAGCCCAGAGGGAGTAAAGAGGAGCTTTAATGAGGAGCAGCTGCAGGGCCGACGCAGCCCACATGAGGCATTTTTTTCCCCTCCATTCCACATTCTGTATAGCTTTTTAAAAATCATGATTTTGAAATAGCTGTTTTGTAAAGCATGCCTCTCTTTCTCTTCTTCTTGTATATGGTAGGGTTTTGCTTTGTTGTTTTATTTTTTTAATGACCAAATCCTTACTAAAAAGCTAAAGGCAGAGCTGCAGCAAAGCCCTGGATTCAATTTGGGCTCACCCTGCTGATACAGAACATTCGGTGGAAAAAACAAGGGGAGAGAACACTGGCTTTTATTTGGAAAAGGGGCTTATTTCCTGCTCCGACTTCAGTCATCTTGGAGCTGATACAAGCTGCTACAGTGTCTTAAGCTTTTCTCTAGACGAGTGGCTATTCACTTGGGAAACTTGAAAGAAGAAATTTTTCTGCATGTATTACTAGGGAAACTGATCCTGAACTGAAGCCACTGCCAGATAGGTTGGAATTGCTATTCAAACCCCAGCTTCGTTGAAATCTGTAAAGTGGCTACATGTAAACGAATCCAGGCTGCTGGTGACATGTGAGAGTTGTGGTCTGGTTTTCATCTGTTTTATTGAGGGGGAAATGTGGGGGATCCTTTCAAATGGTATGTTTTCTAGTTCCATTAGAAGGAATCCCTTGTTTTTCCCTCTCTTTTCTTCCCTCTTTCCCTCCCCTTCACCCCATTCCTTATATGTGTGTTTGAACAGTGATAATGAGAGAGTGGACTTCATGTCAGAAATAGCAGATTTTTTCAGAAAAATAGTAATGAATATATCTGTATGGGCCTTATAAGTGTTCACATTAGTTTATGGAATTATTTTACGGGGAGAAAAACCTTCAGGAACGTTTTAAAAATTTGCCCAGTCTTTGCAGCCTTGTCTGTAAACTGCCTTCTTTTCAGAGTTCCAAAGTTAGAGAAAGGAGATGGAATTGAAAGAAGTCGTGGAGGGAGTTACCGAAGTGATGGGTAAATTCCCTCCGGGAGAGAGGCATTCCAGTAGAAACCAGCAGCACATGGTAGTGTGGGGTACACTACTACATCTGCTGGTGGAGGCACCAGTTGAAGGGTGCAGTGCTTTGGAGGAGGAATGGAAGGGAGCTGTTAGATTTATTTGTTTTATTCTTTTAAGAAAACTTTTTACATACACCTTTTGTTCAAGATACAGGCTGTTTTCCAAAATTTGTACTGGGGTATCCTAATAGAATTATAGACTTGTTAGGGAACTTGGATGTGCTGTTTCCAACCTCTAACCACACTCAGCTTGAGCCATCTCAGGAAGAGAGCTATTTAAGGTCTTGTTTTCAGAGAACCTTCTTTCCCACCGAGATAAAAGGGTAGATAGTGTGCTTATCCTACAGTTGAACAGGGATTTGAAAAGTTGAAATCTCTTCTGCTGTAGGAAACAGGGATTCTTTACTTCTGGCTGGCTTACTGACTCATTACTCCCTCTTTCTTCCCATAATTTTCCTTAACCTGCTGGGGAGTGAGGGAAAATCCTGTAGCTTGGGATGACTCTTAGGTCAATTTAGCCTGTGTTTTCAGGCAGGTCACAGAGAATATGGAGCTGGAAAGAGATCTTGAAGGGATTTTGGATTGAGAGCCTGACCCTATCCATCATAGGAAATTTAACCTGTTTTGAAGCCAGTTGCTCAGTAGTACGTGGATCTCTTGGTATTCAAGGAATCTGCACCAGGAGCTCAACAAATGCCCTTGCCCACAGTAAATACCTAAATGGGAGTTTGGGAGAGACAGTGGAAGGGCATACCAATGGCTTAAGAGAAGAAAGCCGTACTGGCAGAACCAGTGTCATACGGAATATGCTACTGCATCTTCTGGTGGAGGGACCAGTTGAGGGGTGCAGTGGTTTGGAGAAGGCTTCTTGGAAGACATAGGTTTAGAGCAGATCTTTGAATTAAGGATGGCAAGAAAGTAGTTCATAAGGAAAAAAAGTCTGGGCTTTTAGCTGACTGCATATTCAGTAGCACATAGTATTTTGTATCTTTTACAAAAGTAAACTCAGATTTAGGCATGCTACTAGAAAGGTAGTATCCCCATGGCAGGAGGGGATGATCCCATTCTCTGCTGCACTGGTGAGGACATGTGTTGTATTCTTTTCCATTTGTGGCTCCATGTTTTAAAGTGCTTTTTTTTTTTTTTAAAAGATTTATTTATTTATTTAATTTCCCCCCCTCCCCTGGTTGTCTGTTCTTGGTGTCTATTTGCTGCGTCTTGTTTCTTTGTCCGCTTCTGTTGTCGTCAGCGGCACGGGAAGTGTGGGCGGCGCCATTCCTGGGCAGGCTGCACTTTCTTTTCACGCTGGGCGGCTTTCCTCACGGGCGCACTCCTTGCGTGTGGGGGCTACCCCACGCGGGGGACACCCTTGCGTGGCACGGCACTCCTTGCGCGCATCAGCACTGCGCATGGCCAGCTCCACACGGGTCGAGGAGGCCCGGGGTTTGAACTGCGGACCTCCCATATGGTAGACGGACGCCCTAACCACTGGGCCAAAGTCCGTTTCCCTAAAGTGCTTTTTGATGAACTGGAATTATCTAATTGGGGGAAGCCGAGTGGTGACCCACGCGTACTCTGCGGTCAGATCTGGGTTTGAATCCTGCCTCTGCCATCTTCTAGCTGTGAAACCTTAATCTCTCCAAGCTCCAGGTTCCTCCTATATACAAAATAGAGATCATAATATAATATAGGGTGGTAGAGAGTAATAAAAGAGATAATAGCTGTGAAATGCTTAGCAAATATGTAAGACAGTAAGTGCTTCAAAAATGTTGGTCATTATGATTATTACTATTGTAAATGCTAAGCATACAAGAGCTACTAAAATGGTGAGGAAGTGTGGAAATAACTTTATCCTGAGAATATTCCAACACACTGAGTCTCGAGGGGGGGAAGGAGATAATATAACTAGCTTCAGAAATTTGAAGGGCTACGTGTAAGAAATGCAGACTTGTTCCATTTTGTCCTAGGGGACAGGAATAGTCAGCAAGTAGAAATTCTAGTTAGGCAGGGGTGGTCATTTTTTTTTAAAAGAGATAATCATGTAACACCAGATTCACCCTTTAGAAGTGTTTAGTTCAGAGGGTTTTGGTATATTCTCAAAGTTGTGTGACAATCACTATTATCCAATTTCAAAACATTTTCATCACTCAAAACGAAATCCAAAGCCATTATTAGTCACTCCTCACTTCCCACTTCCCCAGCCCCTGGCAACCACTAATCCACTTTCTGTCTCTATGGATCTGCCTATTATGGATATTTCACTTAAATGAAATCATATAATATATGACTTTTTGTGTCTGTCTTTTTCTCTTAGCATGATACATTCAAGGTTCACCCACATTATAGCACATAATCAGAACTTCATTCCTTTTTTTGCTAAATAATACTCCATTGTATGTATATATGACATTTTATTTATCCATTCATTAGTTTGAACATTTGGGTTGTTTCCACATTTTTTACTATTATGAATAATGCTGTTCCATCTCGTCTTAAATTGATGTGAACCAATGTATATGAGGTGCAGAGGTGCCCAAAGATGTACTTACCAAATCCAATGGATGTGTCATGATGATGGGAACGAGTGTTGTTGGGGGGGCGGAGAGGGGGGGTGGGGGGGTGGGGTTGAATGGGACCTCACATATATATTTTTAATGTAATATTATTACAAAGTCAATAAAAAATAAAAAAATTAATTAAAAAAAAAAATAATGCTGTTATGAACAGTTTGTGTACGCGTTTTTGTGTGCACATATGTTTTCAATTCTTTTGTGTATATGCCTGGGAGAGGAGGCAGAGTTTTAAGGCTTAAGAAAGAACTTTTCTGACAATGGGATCCACCCACATTGAAGACTGTTCTGCTAAAATAGTGAGCCAGTCTTTTTATTTTACTTAACAAATGCATAGTGTTTCCTATAGGATAGATACTTGTTCTGAGTGCTTCACAATTATTTTTATATCCTCCGAGGTAGGTACTATTATTAAACCCATTTTAAAACAAGTGGGTTTAGTAACTTGCCCAAAATCACACATCTAATAAACTGTAGAGTTGGAGTTCAAACCCAAGTGGTCTCGTTCTAGGGTCTGTACTCTTAATAGTAGGGACAATAATAACTTCAAGCACTTATTAAAGGCTTACTGTTTGCCAGGGTCCATGATAAATGTTTATATTCAAGTAAAGGCCAATGATTATCTTTTAGGATATTTTCAAAAGAATTTTTTCTTTGGATAGAAATTACCTTAGGGGTCTTGTTTCCCAAGGTGCTGTTATTCCAAGGATAGATTCAAGTGGGGAAAAAACCAGCCACAAAGTGTCTGAAGGCTTTCAAGATGGTCAGATTTATATCAAAAAGGAAATTGTAGAAATGAAGGATAAGTATTGTAGGAATTCAGTTAACAAGACTTTTCAGACATAGCAATAAATTATACATAACTTAAAGGGATTAACCAAAATGATTTTGAGATTACGAATGGAAGGCTTAGAAAAATGGAGGAATTCAAGTTTCATGGGGAAAATGATCCCATTTTTCAAATGTTTAGTTTCATGCATTGGCAGGACATAGTAAAGTAGACAGATGGCTTTTTAAACAACTGAACATATGGGGCTGAAGTGTATTTTGCAATCAATTACATGAAGGTGGGTGTGTAAAACTAAATGAACAATAAATGCATATGAGAGGGACTAGCAGTGTAGCCCAGGCTTAAACTTTAGGATTGCCATAGTTGATAAGGAAGAAGGAGAGGAAATAGCCGTTAGACTAAGAATTTACTGAGCTTTGACATAGAGGCAGTCAGAGAAGCCAGGGGTCAAAAAATTAAAATGGGGTGGTCAGCATGATCTCCTATAGGAGAGCGACTTTTCTTCTGATGAAATCTCAGGTGAGACAATGACCTTTACAAGAAGAAAGTCATTGCCCTTAGCATGTAATTTCTGGTCAGTAATAAGAGCAAAAGATTTGTTGCAAGTAAGAAGTCATGAAAAAGGAAAAGAAAATGTCTGTGAAATTAGGCTACAGGTATGGAAACTTGGTTGTGAAGGAAACGAATTTTGGAAAGGGAATGGGGCTTAGTGAACCTTTTAGGTTACAGGAGATGTGATCAGGCTCCCAGTTATTGCCCTCATCTCATTCCTGCTACTCCTTTTCTTACTTCCTGGGGTAAAGCCACAGAGATTGTACTATTCCTCAAACCTGCCAAGGCTGCTCCCCAGCCTTAGGGCCTTGACACTGGCAGTTTCCTCTGTGTAGAATGCCCCTCCTCTAAATACCTGCATGGCCAGCACCTCACCTCATTCAGGTCTTGATCTTCTCAGGGAGGTCTTCTCTGTTTACTACTGAGCATTGAAATACCACTGTCCCCCACTTCCTCATACATCATCCCCAACTCTCTCCCTTGCTAGCAACTTTTTCTGCCTTAAATTTTTCTTCATAGCACTTCATTCCATCTAACATATTATATGTTTTATTTATTAATTTTGTTGGCTTCCCCTAGAAGAATTTAAACTTGAAGGGGGCAGGGATTTTCCTATAACTACAATGCCTGGCATATGATAGGCACTTAAATGTTTATTGAATTAATGAATACATAAGTATTATGAGTTTAATATTTGTGGAAACTGATATGAGATCATTCTTTATAATCTACGATATTATTTATAAACATAATGGATGTTATTTATAGAATTAGGCTTAATATTTTCTCTTACTCTGGGGTTGGCAAACTTTTTTTATAAAGGGCCAGATAGTATATCTTTTTGCAGACTGTATGGTCTTACCACAGCTATTCAGTTTGCTTGTTGTGACAGCCATAGACTATATATAAATGAATGGGTGTGACTGTGTTCCAGTAAGACTTTATGGACACTGAAATCTGTAATTTACCTAGTTTTCAAATGTTTAGAATGTTTTCAATTACTATCCTCCTTTTGATTTTTTCTAACCATTTGAAAATGTGAAAACCATGTGAAAGCCACACGAAAACAGTGGACCAGATGAGAGCCATGGGCTGTAGTTTGCCACTCCTTGCTTATACTGTGTCCTTAAACGTATCATTGATGAAAATTATTTTTCTCTACTTGGTAGGGAGCACCAATGCACATTAAATGCTAGTACCAGATAATTCAGGAATACTTCTTTGTGGCTCCAGAATCCTTCTTATGGTTTCCTTTTTTGTTTTCCTGGGAAATTTAATGTTTTCATTACATGTATATGATACTAATATTAAAATGAGTTTGTATTCTCTTAGCAGATACCTGTGGTAGTGTGTGTTGGGGGGTAGTGTCATAGTACAGGAGCAAAGCCAGGCAAAGCCCACCCAGGATGAAAAGTTCGCCATTATTTACAAGGTGAATAATTACCATATGGGAAAATAGGAGTCACCAGCCAGGCCTAAGGCCCAGAGGACTGTCGTCGTAAATGAGAATTGTGTTGCAGCTTTTAGCATCAGCATCATCCATAACAGATTTCGTGAATAAGCTGCAAATGCTTATAGTAAAATAGTTCATGGTTAATTTAGCTATGTTGCATTGACAGTATTTGCTCCTCTACTTAAAAAAAAAAGGTATTATCGTGTCAATCTGTGATTTGAATAAGGCATCATCTTTTCCTCACTTAAGCACAAAGAGGAGGGAAAAATGTTTTTTGTAAAGCCTTTTAAGATTTTTCACATACTTGATTTTGTTTCTCACAGCAACTCCATGAGGTAGGCGGTCTTATTAACTTTTTAAAATGTGAGAGAATTGATAGTCGGTGAGGTTAAGTAATTTGGTCAAGGTCAAAGCACCAGGACTCCAAACAACTTTCTGACCTTCTGAAGTGCTGCTTCTGCCGATCTTTGGTATCAGTGCTGTGAACTATCCTTACTGCCCCTTGATCTGGCTTCACCTAGTAATTAAGGTGCTCTGAGCCAAGCTTCTCCTGACCTTGCCACACTCGCCTCCTGCAGCCCTGGGAAAGGGTGAGGAGGTTGTGGCAGTTACATCACTACCACTGTAGCTCTTTACCTGCTCAGTTCCCTCTCCGCCCTCTTATCCACTGCGTAATTCCTCTGGCATGTTCTGTCTCAGTTTCCTATTATCTGGCCCTCCTTCTTTTCTCAATAACTATAACCTCTAAAGACCTCACCTTGCCAATCAAGGGTTAATGAAAGGTCTTCATGTGATTGGCAGAGATGGGAAGGAGTTAAACATGATCAGGTGCTTCAAGCCTGGGTGTCTGGGAGAGTCAGGACCCCAGCAGTAGGGCACAGGAAGCCATGAGAGCAGCTGATTTTGAGAGAGGAAGATAGTTTGCTTTTAAATGTGTTGTCTTTGAGGTAATGGTGGAAGAGCCCTGTAGATTGTTTTCTACCCACCAAAAAGTAAAATGGAGAAATGGGTTGAGACACATACCTGAGTCAGATACCAAATGGCAAAAAGTCTTATGTTCCTTTAAAATCTTCTTGGAGTTCCCATTTAAGCAGTCTCTTCATTGTGAAAATGGAGACTTTCCCTGCTTTTTTGGAGAAAATTATCATAAATGTTACACAAAATTTGGGGTGACTATGCATCTTATAAATCAAGGGATGAAATGTGAAAAGTTTCCTGAAAGCTCTGTGTAGAATATGGAAAATGTTATAAGGTTCTTTTTCTTGAACTGCTTTCCCTGTTTTACTTTGGTGCTTACGTGTTATCTTAGATATTTTAAGTTATTTTAATTATACTCTGTGCCTTTTCGTTTGGTAACAAAAGCTGCCTGCTACGTATATTTTTACAGATTTCAAAATGCCCCCTTCAACCCTTCCCTGTTCTTGTACTTCCTTCCCTGTTCCTTATCGCCATCTCAAACATTTGAACATATCCCAGAAAACTAGATGTTATAGTGGAGACAAGAGAAAGAATGTATTATTTCTCAATGTGTGAGAGGAAACACTATGATATCTTATACTTTAAATTAGAGGGGGTATGAGGATTGGTCCATGGATTATCATGTGTATATTTTGATCCTATCAAATGGCTTAGTCAAAATGAGAATGTTAATGAATTTAAGCAAAGAAGTGCTGTTATACCATACCAGCCTGTACTTCCATGAAAAATGCTATGGTTGATTTTTGCCTTGGATAAGAGTCATGCTGACTGGCCATGGCAGACCATGCTGGATCTTCCCCCTGGATTTGGTACCTGCCAACACGCAACAGGATGTGGAAGTGTGTAGCTAGGTTCTCTAAGCATTTTTTCTTCTCTTAAGTTGGGCAGATTTAACAGTTGTTTCACCAGGTCTCTTGATTCATAGTCTAGTGTTTTCTTGAATGAACTGCATTGTCTTACTGTAGGTTTCTGGACTTAAAAGAAGTTATGTGTTTTCACGAATTCCTGTCTTTTCCATACAGATGTCCAGAAGGCTTCTTGGGGGAATATTGTCAACATCGAGACCCCTGTGAGAAAAACCGCTGCCAGAATGGTGGGACCTGTGTGGCCCAGGCCATGCTGGGGAAAGCCATGTGCCGCTGTGCCACAGGGTTCACGGGCGAGGACTGCCAGTACTCAGCCTCCCACCCCTGCTTCGTGTCTCCCCCCTGCCTGAATGGGGGCACTTGCCACACGCTCAGCCGGGACACCTATGAGTGCACCTGCCAAGTTGGTTTTACAGGTAACAAGTGGAACTTATATCCAAACTTTTCTATTCTCAGCAGGTGCCTTTATATAGCATCTTTTAGATCATGGTGCTTGGTTCTTAAGAGTTCCCAACTCTGGTGGCCATTTAGCATTTTAGTAAGGAATATTGCAGATAACTATCCTCAGTTTCCTTTTGAAGGTTTTAAGGAGCAGAGAAGGAAGACGAAAAAGGGGATTAGTCAGAACTATTTGACTGTATGTGGTATGTTTGTCAGGATTGAGCATCAGAAATTTTCACTGAAACAAATATACAATCACCAAAGCAGACTTTGGATGCTTTTGACTCTCGAAGTCTCCTCTCCCTTGACATGCAGGGCACTGGCTTTCTGGTTTTCTAGATTGATTACTCCTTCTTTGTCAGCATTGCTTTGTCCTCATTCCTTTGCCATCCCTTAAATGTTATGGTTTTGCGGAACTGTTGGAGTTTTCTTGTCAGCTTTAGCATGCCTCTCCCTAGAATCTCACTATCTCTAGTTGTTTCATCTGTTGTTATCTTCATCAGTTGCTTCTGACTCTTGCAGTCATCCTTTTAGCCCTACCTTCACCCTGATATTAGATTCATATTTCCAACTATACACTGCACATTCTTCTTGGAAATTCTATAGGTACCTCACACTCAACATGCTGATATAATAAGTGGCAACAGTATATACACTCCAGGTACCCCCATCTAGATAATCTCTTTCCCTTGTCCTTACCTTACATACACTTGGCCCCTCATCCCAACCTCTGAATTACCTCTCACCTGTCTACTCTTTTCCATTTCCTCTGCAGCTCCGTAGTTGAGGGATGGTTTTCTAACGGGTTCTCTCTCCCCATCCATTCCATTGTTTATTGGTCACATTGGCACATCTTTCTTACAGATGCAGATCTCACAAACTCACCTGCATACAATGCTTAGTGACTTTTCCTCATCCATTGAATAAACTGCAAACTTTTTTACCTGGCTTTCCATGGCTCTTCACAATCCAGCTTTACATCTTTCTGTATTCTTACCTCCCACAAGCCTGTAGCCCTATTCACACCAAAATTCTTGTCCCTTTCTGGAAAGGCCATACTTCCTATTGCTTCCATGACCTCAATATCCCTTTGCCTGGAATGCCCTTTTCTCCAACAGGCAATTCCTAGTGTCATTTAAGACCCTGACCTAATGACCCTTCATGGTTTCTTTAGACATTTAGCTTCCATGTTCCCTTACTTTATGTGTCACCCTTTACTGTAATCAATTTTTTACAATCTCTCAGCTGGTTATGAGTAAATTTGAGCTTTATTCAAAGTGGACCATATGTGTTTATTAAATTAGATGAGAAAAGAAGAACCAGTCTCCATTTTGTCCCCCACTGTAAGCACCAAACCAACAATTCTGTAAATCTTATCAGCAAAAGTGAAAAACATAGTTACAAAACTAGACTGAATCAGTACATGTGGAATGCTTGTTCTACTAATTCATCATCAAAAGGCAGTGTTGGGGTGGAAGGCAGTAAGATGATCCATTATCTTCATCATGCCTGTGACAGCACTGATGCTGTGAGTTACTGAAGAGATTTGATGGTTAAGAGAATGTTTCCTTCCTGAGGTTCAAATTTTGCATTGTTCTGCTACCACAAGGCAAGCTAAGAGTGGGGAGGGCATATCCATGTAAAATATTTTAATCCTTCCTTGAGGAAATGGCAGTAATGCTTTCTTCCTGATTAAAATGCTGCTCTCATAGTTAGGGGATTTGAATCTCTGGACTGATAATGTGATAGCCAGGTCCTGAGCCTCAACAGACTCCAGCACCTACAATCTGATTTATTGGACTTACCACACTCAGCTAAGATGGAGTTGAAGAAGGACAACCACCACACCATGGAGCCTAGAGTGATTACAACTGAAAATGGGAGGATGGCAGCCAGCATCCATGTGGAATCTGAGCCTCCTCTTGACATAGAGGTGCAATGGACACAACCAATCCAATGTCCACATAGAAGAGGTGGCATTGGATTGGGAAAAGTGGACATGGTGGACGATGGGTATGGGGAAGGGCAGGAAGAGATGAGAGGTGGGGGCGTATTTGGGACGTGGAGCTGCCCTGGATGGCGCCTCGGGGGTGATCACCGGACATCGTGGATCCTCACAGGGCCCACTGGATGGAATGGAGGAGAGTATGGGCCATGATGTGGACCATTGTCTATGAGGTGCAGAGGTGCCCAAAGATGTACTTACCAAATCCAATGGATGTGTCATGATGATGGGAACGAGTGTTGTTGGGGGGGGAGAGGGGGGGTGGGGGGGTGGGGTTGAATGGGACCTCACATATATATTTTTAATGTAATATTATTACAAAGTCAATTAAAAAAAAAAATGCTGCTCTCAAATGGCCCCCAAATCTTTCTTTGATGTGAAAAGGCTCTCGTCTGGGTGGTCTGCTTGGTTCTGACCATCTTTACACAGCCACCACGCTTGCCTTTCACTGTAGGAGTCACCGCAGGGCAAGTTCAGCCTTTTGGCTTTTGTGATGCCTCTGTACCTTACCTCATCAGGCCTTATTAGTTCACCCCACTCATGGATGAAGAAACTGAGGCAGCAAGGTAGTACCTATACATGAGACACCTGGGAAGCCGAGTTCAGAGACCTTTTAGTTTCAATTGTGGACAAACACTGTGATACACAGGGTTGCCAGAAGCAAGCATTTCTATCTGTTCTCCATTGTAAGTACTTTCCAGCGGAATGAAGGAAAAAGCAGGATGAAAATTGCAGTTTCTTCATTCTCTCTCTGCTTAGCACCCTAAAATAATTGTCCTCTATCCACATTTTAAATCATTGCACGTTCCCCCTTTGATCTGACATTCCTTGATTGGCAAAGAGCGCATCCACATACTCACATTTCACCACTTTCCCCCTTTTAGAAAAGCTGTCATGACTTTCATTTGCTTTTCTATGGGGTCAAAGATTTGAATGGTTTCTTGCCAACTGATTGGAACGTTAATAAATTCAGAGGGTTATCATCTCTTTAGTTATTTATTTTTTAAGGCTTAGATTAATGAAAACAAAAAGCCACATGAATAACAACACATTTATTAGCATAATGGGAGTCATTCTTTTTCCTCTTCTCATCTCAGAGAGTCTGCTTCCCTTCCACCTGATCCAACACATCTGAGTCTCAGCTTCTGTGGTGCTTTCACACCTGAGGTTTACAAGAGTTACCCTTACAGTCGTTTATCCAATGGCAGCCTCTATTTCTTTTCAGTATACAAGGAGCCAGAAATTCTTCATCTTCTTCAAACACAGCAAGCAGTATTTGAAGACCCCAATTAGTAAAATCAGAATATGTGCAGGCATGCGTTATGTTTAAAGAAACCAGAGGTAGTATTCCCTTGTTTCTACCATCTAAGAAGTCTGTTTAGCAGCTAGATGCTATGGAAAATAGAAATAATTTCATTCATTCTGCAAACATTATTTGAGAACATGCTATGGGGATCCAGTCCCCACTAAGGTCACTGAGGATAAAATCGAAATAAACAGCTTACCAGCTGTGTGTGTGTATGTGTTTATGAGAGATTTGGACTGGTGAGAAGGGTGTTAGGATGATTTATAGGGGTGGTGACTTTTGAGCAGAGTTGTCAAGAAGAGTCAGGAGGAACAGTTTTTGCAGACAAGGAGATGTATAGAGTAGCTCAGTCCGGACCCTAATTTGCTTCAGGGACTGATGGACTCCTGCAGGACTGGGCTTCATGTGGCTAACCTTCAGTCCCCTGCATGTGCTACAGCATCTTTGTGTCTAGGCTCAGGGCCTTGGAGAGTTGCTGGAGAGTGCTCTGTGCCAGACGCTTTTGTGAAGGTCCTGATGTGGACTTCTTGAAGGTGCCATTGGTTGGTTCCTGTTCATTGGAGAGTTTAGGGATTCTCCATGCATTTCTCCACTCCTGTTAGGTGGGAGATGTGGGCTGTTGGGATAGGGCTGACTCCATGTGTGCTGGGTGTCCTGATTTCTTCTATACTTCCTTTAGGTAAGCTGTGCCAGTGGACCGATGCCTGCCTGTCTCATCCCTGTGCAAATGGAAGTACCTGCACCACTATTGCCAACCAGTTCACCTGCAAGTGCCTCTCAGGCTTCACAGGGCAGAAGTGTGAGACTGACATCAATGAGTGTGACACTCTGGGACGCTGCCAGCATGGTGGCACCTGCCTCAACCTGCCAGGTTCCTATCAGTGCCAGTGCCCCCAGGGCTTCACAGGGCAGCATTGTGACAGCCCCTATGTGCCCTGTGCACCCTCCCCCTGTGTCAACGGAGGCACCTGCCGGCAGACTGGTGACTTCAGTTTTGAGTGCAACTGCCTTCCAGGTGAGGAGCCCCTCAGGTCCCCTGGGATTGGGGACACACCAGCAGCATAGGAGGAAGGTGGTGGGTGTAGCTGAATTGCTCCGTTAGGAAGTTTCCTTCCCAGCAGGGAAAAGGGGAAGTGAGCATTTTGTGTGGGGTGGGTGCTGACGAGGGTGGAGTTTTATGGACCCACTGTGGTTCATAAACTGAACATAGGGTAATTTAACATGTCAGGGTTTATGATGATGAGTGGCTAGGAATTTATTTATTATCCTTTTTGGAGAGACAGTGAAAAATAAGAGAAGCAGAACTCTGGGAAAGGGACCCAAAAGAGTGGAAAAGGACAAATGAGAATTAGACATTGAAAAGTATGTATGTGTGATTTATAAAGTGTCTTAAACTGAGTGGCTGATGGTAGTAGGTGGTCAGCTTTCCGTGTTCTGTCAACTCTGGTGGAGTAATTGGTTATTTGTCTATCAACCCAGATGCTTTTTTCTGATTTTCCCTGGACTCCTGGTCCTCCAAGTCCCGTCCTCCAAGTCCCCTCCCACCGTACTCTCTCTGATGTGGGGGAAACCACATCCAGACTTGAAGCTGGGGAATTTTGAAACTGGGTGGAGGTAGAATCCTGTTTTATCAGTGAGCAGTCTTTTTGATGAGCTCTGGCAGATTTGTATGAGAAGCTAGGCATGACACAAGTACTTTGTCTCACTCTGACTGATACAAGTCCTCTATGGCACACACACAACCCCAAGCCGGAAGAAAGGAGAGGAACAATGTATGGAGGTTGGGGCCCATTGTTCCCGTAGTAGATGGAGAGAGTAGCAGTTCTGGCCAGTGCACTGAGCTCATAAAAATGATGAGGAGGTTGAAAACCAAGAATTTTGATTGGGAACAGAACATAAGCAGCTGGAGCAGATGAATTACTAAGCAACAAAGATCTTGTTTTTATACAAATATCCTTAGAATAAAAACAAAAGAAGGGAAACTGTAGGGGAGAACAATGTGGTCAGTAAGCAGAATTGCCTGAAAAAGAGGGAATCTTAGATCCTGATGGTGTGGGTATGGGCCACATATAATAGGACTGCACGTTTTCTTTTGGGGGTCAAGGGCCGTGGGTTGGTCCTCAGTACAAAATCAAGGGTTAATGTATTAATTTCATTTAGTAAAAATGTATTGACTGCCTTGCCTGCTGTGTTCTAGGTACTGTGTGCTAGGTGCTTGGGTTCCAGCACCTTTACATCGTAAAATTGAAAGCTTGGTATTGTTTAACTGGAAGTCAATATTATTTCAGTGCAAGTCACAAGAACATGCTATTTAATTGTATTGCTTTCAGTTTCTCTCTCAATAAAAAAAGTCCTATAATTCTAGATACTAAATAAATGTTTGCTAACATTGTAGTACTATAACCCACATTATCTTGTGTAAGGAATAACTAGAGATAATTTTCTTCAGTCTTTTATGTTTGGATTTTGAGGGTTAAAGAAGGAAATAAAAATGTAATCAGTTTAATTGCACAAATATTCTAATATTGCACATGTTCATATTGTATAATATTCTAATAGTCTAAGTGGCCAGTAATTGAGGTTAGTATGATTTATTGTTGAAGGCTAAATGTGTTTTTCAGTTTTAAGAAAATTACTTTTAATAGTTGTCTAGAACAGTGGGTTGATTTGGCAGCAAGACCCTGACGGGAAGTTGGAGAAGTCAATAAAGGAAGTTTTTAGCTGGGAGAGAGTGATTATTCACTCCCATAGTTTCTGCATTGTTATCCATTAGCCACGATAAGAACCTTAGGGAATTCTGAGAGTGTGTCCAGGAAAGGATCTGTCAAACCAGAATAGAGTCTCCTCCTTGAGAAAGGAAATAACCAGGGATTCCGTAGCACAGAGGCTGCCAGGGCTAGCGGGACAAAGTGAGGAGCTCGTGCTGACTCAGATGCTCTGCTTGTAGTTTAAAAGCAAGACATTTCCTTACTTACTGGTGGCATTATCGGGGGTGCGAAGGGGTGGGGGTAAGGGTACAGCCAGGGAGGATATTTGGGTGAAGGGAAAATGACTATTTGTTCAGTGCCTTTTGTGAGTCAGGCCCTGTGCTGAGTCCTTCTGCATCCTTTAGCTCAATTTCACAAAAATCTTAGGGAGAAGTATTATGTTTCCCCAGGTGAAATAACTGAGGTTTGGCTATGTTAAAGTGATTTACCCAAAGTGGCACAGCTGACAGGTGATGGAGCTGAGGCCTGAAACGTAGGCTCTGTGACCCCGGAGCCCTTAGCTGCACCACACCACTCTGCCAGTCCACTGCTGGGAGGTGCTCTGCAAACATGAGCGCTTCCTGCTGTTAAAAATGGGGTGCTGTGAGAAGAAAAATCTTTGTAATCAAGTAGAATTTGTTACTTATCAGCCGAGGTAGGGCACCATACAGCTAGTTTTTTAAAAGTTGAGTAGACTACTTCTTCTTGCCTTAACAGATGACATCAGCCTGATCAAATGTATAGAAAGAAATTCAAGGAGACTTCACTACCATAGATGATGGAGTAACACTGTGCACACATATGTGTTTACACGATTTGTACAATTTTCTAAGATGTTAGAAGTTCATTGTTCTAACACCCCAAGTAGAGTTTGAAACGTATTCCCTTCATTTCTACATAGGGAAATAGGGCCTGGAGAGGATTTTCTTTTAGAAAGTATTTTGACAATGCAGCCCCATTCTCTTTGCCCCTCCCGCCATTGACTTACACACTATTCAAGAGACGAAAATGTTACTTAAAATGATAGTCGCTCTCTCAGTGTAAGTAATACCCTGATGAAGAGCACCATTATTTCAGTTCTAAGATTGAGGGAAACCAAGTCAGGTGGAGACAAAGTATCTTCTTAAGGTATTATGCAACAACCAAGTGGCTACTTCTACCACATTTTAAGTCTTTGTTCATCTATTTGAGGTTTATTCCAACCATCCTATTTAAAATTATACTTCATCCCCAGCCCCGACTGATCCTGAACTACTTTTTCTCTTCTTTTTCTGTAGTACTTATCTTCTTACTATATAATTTACGTCCTGCAATTGACTTCATTGTGTCTGTTGTTTATTGTCTGTCATTTCTGAATTCTTCTGGCTCTTTCTTTTCTAGAGTGATAGCTGAGATCTTTGTTTTTGTTTAGTGGTGTATCCTAAGCACTTACAAATAACACACAAATATTTTTTGACTGACCGAGTAAATGAATTTAGTACCATATCATAGTTTTGAGAATGCAACTTTGGTCTTCTCATTTTTTTCCTGGTACATGCATCTTAGACTTTGCTTGCCCTTTTGATATATACTGTATATACTGTATACTGTAATAATGGATAAGGGAACTTTTAGTTTTTTTCAACTCAACTCTGAAAGTCTGTGAACCCCACGTAAGTTAGTGATTATGTTTCAGAACTTATAATTCTTTTCTAGCAAAGGACACTATAGTTGCAATGAGTTAATTTGGGTATTATTTTAAGGCTCATGGGGAAGGAATTAGAATGGCAAAAAGGAACCATCTTGTATGACATAGAAATGTTCTCCACAGAGGGGGGTGAAATGAACATATTCAAAGGAGGATTAGTAGAATCTAAGCAAGGAACTGCATTTCATCTTCTTGATCAGCTGCTATTCACTGTCTGACCCTTCCTGAGCTATCATTTTGTAAAGTCTTTAGCAGAAGTCCTGAGGACTGGCACCCAGCCAGAGTTATTTTAACATAAGCACAAAATAGGGCATGGAAGCAAATTATTAAATCATTGACTCCCAGTATTTTTGGGCTAAGGCCAACCAGTGAGGGAGAGAATGAGTGAGGATGACTTTGTGTTTGTGAATATTTTAATAAAGTAGCATAAGTAATCAGGAAACAGTGGGCCGTTTTGAATCTACTGGCTATCCCTCGTGAGCTCATAGTAGGATTGGACGTTCCTTGATGTACTTTTGCTTTTTCTCTTTCTCTTACATTCCTTTATTCCTCTCTGATTATTTTTTAAACTTTCTTAAAAATTGTCTGATCTGTCTTCCCCAAACAATGAAGTCTTATTCTTTGTATGCCATCTCTGCACTCACAGGCTGATTATATTTATTATCCCTGTGTAATTAAAATAAAGCTTAAGCACATTTTGTGGCTTTTGTGTCTGCCTCAGTGTTCCTGAGCTTAAGAACTATTGAAATAATTCTCTCCTGCATGCTTACATACTGGGGCATGGGATGTTCTCTTGGGTATTATGCTACTCAGATTTTGGCAGGTTTCTCTGGAGCAGATGCAGAAATGATCATACTGCTTTCCAGGGTGTATTATTTTAACTCTTTTCACTTAGGCCCCGTGGCCAGTTTTACTTGATGTTCCTGAATCTTTACGTTCTCTCATGCTCGCTGCTTTTGCACCCATGTTAACCCCTCAGCTTTCTATCACCCTCTCCCCTCTCTTGATATAGAACTTACCCATTTTGGTTTATCTGAAGGCATCTATTTCCCTGACATTCTTTTACATTCCCTACCCTCATGTGGATTAGAAATCCTTTAAGATTTCTTGGCACCCTTGTGTACCTCTAGCATGGCACTTACCGAGCTATAACCTGTTCATCTTCTCCAGTAGACATGCTTTCTATCTTTTTCTTCCCAGTACTAAGCATTGTGCTTGGCACAACGTTGTGACTCAATAAATATTTGGACAAATGAATTGAAGGCATTGAATGTGGTAGACAGAGAAGAGAATGCCTATATTCTACTATTCTTTTTTTTTAAAAGATTTATTTTATTTATCCCGTCCCCTGCCCCTAGCCCCCCACCCCCCCGCCTGCCCTCTCTGTCTGCTCTTGTGCCCATTCGCTGTGCGTTCTTCTGTGTCTTCTCGTCTTTCTCTTTAGGAGGCACCAGGAATTGATCCCAGGACCCCTGGTGTGGGAGAGAGGCATCCAATTGCTTGAGCTACCTCAGCTCCCTGGTTTGCTATGTCTCTCATTGTCTTTCTCCGTGCCTGTCTCTTTTTTGTTGCATCGGTTCGCGGAGTTAGGCCAGCCCTCCGCGGCATGGGCCAGCTTTGCCTTCACCAAGAGGCCCCAGGAATCTAACCTGGGATCCCCCATGTGGTAGATGGGAGCCTAATCGCTTGAGCCACATCCACCTCCCTCTACCATTCTTTTTAATGTACTGAATGTATTCTGTTGAATCTTCTTATTCATTTCTTTGACTTCTTTGGTGATAAAGTTAGAAAGGAAAGTGGAAATCATTAGAAGATTTCAGGGGAAGCAGGTAGGAGTAGCAAGCCTGGAAGACTGGTGGAATGGGATGCATTAGCTTTGGGCTTTATGGTTTAAAAGGAGAGATACAGAACTCTTTTTTAAAAATGTCTATCAAATTCTCCCAGAAAAAAAAATAAAGTAGCCTTGCCCCTTTTTGTCCTTTGTCCAGTTCCAGGTGTCCTGGTATTTCCCCTCACTCTTTGACTGCTGGGCAATGGGAGCTTTAGCCTGAGGACTCCAGCCAACCTGGGAGAGGCCTGGCCGTGGCCTCCCTCTTTCCCTTTCTGCTCCCTCCTCCTCTTCTCCACCATGCCTCTCCACCCTCACCCCTGAAAACGAGAAGCTCAGGGCTTCTCCTGAGAGATGCTAGTCTCCGCATGGGTGACAAGTGAAAAGACTTGCTCCCCACCCTCCCAGTCATCATTAATCAGTTAAGTGGCGCACGGTTTTGTAACAGCACAGTCTTAAAATGTTCCTTCTAAGTTTAATATCGCCCCTTTGGCCTTTTAAGGCCGTAAGTTGGCTTTAAGTTGTAGGCGCCTTTTAGCAGGGCGCTGGGAGCCGCTGTGTGAAGCTGCCACACCCACCCCACCCACAGGTCTGGAGACGTGTCTATTTCCTTTTCCCTTAAAACTTAAAATATATTTTTAAGAAGTGACTGCACTGTGACTTATTCATATAACGTTCTTTCCTCTCCTTTGGATAGATTGTTTCTTATAAGAATTTGCTAGCTATTTTCAAAAAGAGTTCTGTATCACTATTTTTAAACCATAAATTTTGTTTTAACTTTGGAGGAGAATTGATTTGGCTTGAGTTTTCTCAGGCATGGGAGCTTTGGACCTTAGGTCAGTGTTTAGTATTATTGAAAGGGAACTGGGGAAATCTGGTTCAGTGCTAACACATCCCTACCAGCTATGTGTACTTGGGTACATCAGCCATGTGGCCCTCAGAATCTTCATCTGTAACACAGAAGTCAGAACAGATCATCTCTAAGGGATGCTGTGAGCTCATTGATACATCTAATAATGTTAGCTGATATATGTACAATACTTTTTTTGTATCAGGCACTATTTTAGAACGGCTAATTGAAACATAAAGCCTAATAGAACGGCTTTATTGAGACATAGTTCATATACTTTATGTATTTATTCACGTAAAGTGTACTTTAAAATGGTTTTAGTATATTCAGAGTTGTGCAGCCATCACCACAATCAATTTTAGAGCATTTTTATCACCTCAAAAAGAAATCCCTACCCATTAGTGATCACTACCCATTTCCTCTAACCATCCTGCAGTGGTTACAGACACTAACCTCCTTTCTGCCTGTAGATTTGCCTATTTTGAATATTTCATATAAATGGAGTCATACAACAGATGGTCTTTTAAAATATATTTTTATTGATGTATATCATTCATAATATTTTTTATTGATGTATATCATTCATACATGAACACTCATGAACAATAAGTGTATAGTAAAAGTTGTGAACTTAAAAAAGAAACATGTGTAACATCATACAGGGGTCCCATACATACCCCCTCCACCAATACCTTGCGTTGTTATGAAACATTTGTTACAGTCTATTGAAGAGCACAACAGATGTTTTTTTGTGATGGTCTTTCACTTAGAATAATGCTTTCAAGGTCATCCATGTTGTAGCATGTATCAGTATTTCATTCCTTTTTTTTTTTTAGTAGGTACCAAGGATTGAATCTGGGACCTCATATGTGCATAGCAGGCGCTCAACCACTGAGCTACATCCACTCCACTCATTTGTTTTTATAACTGAACAAAATTCATTGCATGGATATGGATGTACCACATTTTATTTTTCCATTCATCAGTTGGTGGATATTTGGGTTGTTTCCACTTTTTGGCTATGATGAATATTACTGCTGTGAACATTGGTGTCCATGTTTTTTGTGGATATGTTTTCATTTCTCTTGGGCATATATACCTTGCACCGGAATTACTGGACCATATGCTGTTTAAACTTTTGAAGAACTGCCAGACCATTTTCCAAATGGGCTGCACTATTTTGCATTCCTACCAACAGTGTATGAGGGTTCCAATTTCTTTGCATCCTCAACACTTGTATTATCTGTCTTTTTGATTATAGTCCTACTGGGTGTGAAGTGATATCTTTTTGTTTTGATTTGCATTTTTTTCGTGGCTAATGATATTGGGCATCTTTTCATGTGCCTATTGGCCATTTGTATATCTTTAGAGAAATGTCTATTAAGATCTTTTGTCCATTTTTTAATTGAGCCATTTATCTTTTCATTATTTAGTTGTAAGAGTTCTTTATATATTCTACACACAAGTACTCTCTTACATATTGATTTGCAAATATTTTCTCCCTTTCTTTGAATTGTCTGTTTACTTTTTTAATGGTGTTCCTTGAAGCATAAAAGTTATTTTGGTTTTTTTTTTCCCATAGCATTAATTTCTTTTTTCTTTTTTTAAATTTTTAAAATTAAAGGTAATAGATCACAAGGAATGTTACATTAAAAAAAGTTTTAAATTTTGATAAAGTCCAATTTATCTTTTTTTCTTTTTTGTTTGTATTGTGGTATTATATCTAAGAAGGCTTTTCCAACAAAGTCACAAAGATTTACTCATATGCTTTCTTCTAAGAGTTTTATAGTTTTAACTTTAGTTAGGTCTCTGACCCATTATGAGTTAATTTTTGTGTGTGGTGTGAGCAAGGGGTGCAACCTAATTCTTTTGTGTGTGGATATTTAGTTGTCCTATTACCATTTATTGAAATGAGTGCTTTTCAAATATCTGACTCTTTCAACCTTTCCACAACCTAATGAGATAGTTCCTTTTAATTCCTTGAGGAAAGAAGTTTAAGTATCTTGCCCACAGTCATTCAACTATTACATGGCAGAGCTGAGATTTGAACTTAGGCATTTGGCCCTAGAGGCCATACTTTTAACCATGAAGTAAGTGTCCCCTCTACCTGTCTTCTTAACTACCTACCGATCAAGGGGAAAGAACTACCTTAAAAAATGGCCAGTCATAAAAAAGAAACATTTTATTTTTTTATACGTTGAGGTCATGCTGAAATGCTGCCTTCTTCATTTGTCTGTGGGTGGTAAATTCAGTTAGTTGCAGCACTGGTTAAAAATGTCAGAGTCACAGTCTCTATTTCTCCAACCACCACTCCTCCGCAGCACATGCACTCTGGTCACCGTGAGTAAGTCACAGTCACTAGAGATCGAGTTAGGAGAGGATGAGCCTCACCAGTTCCAGACCACCACTGGGCCTCACCGGCTGGCCCGGATGCCCTGGAGACCCATTTCCACCCACTTTCTTTGACTGTAAGCTTTCTAGATTGTCTCTATTAAGAGCACTGGACTAGGAACAAAGGCCTCGGTTCTAATTCAAGGGCTGTTGCTCTGTAGAGCTGTAGATGACCTCACTTTCTTTATCGTAATTAGGGGTGGAATTAGAAAATGCAACATCTTCTGGCTCATCAGTCTCTTTGAAAAGCTTTCATATAATTAAACAGAAATGAGTAATATGATACATTTTAAAAATCTCAGTCTATAAAATTTCCCCCCGTCTTTCTCAGACTCACTTAGTGATTCATCTGCTTGAAGGGGCTGGGTGTCAAATATGTAGAGAAACATAATTCTCTTCAGTCATGCTTTCAGTTGTTCCCATCTTCCACCAAGTGATTTCCTTTGGTCTTTAGGTATCTTTTTAGTCAGTAGGTTTATACTCATTTACATGACTGCCATTATTTTCAGAAAAACCAGCCAGGTTCTGGTGTAGCAGAGCAAATTTAGAATACTCCAGTAGCTTTCGGTAAGGAAGGAATAAAGTGGAGAGGTCTCTCCCACTCACCAGGCTGTAAATGCCTCTTTTTACTTATGGTTAGGGCCCAGTGCCTAGTGTAAGACTGAGTAAATATTTTGAGGAGACCCAATTCGTGGTCATGTTCTATTTCCAGTAGGACAATGCTCAGTGAGCATTCTCTTTTCCTAAAGCTGGTAGTCTAGTTTTTTGAGCTAAGAGATTTCATAACAGGGAGAGAGAAAGGAAGGAGCCCAGCATATAAATTATAGAGCAATACATTGGGGGCAGTTAGGGTAGAGTTTAGTGTGCTAGTTTCATTTTTCATAAAGAGGAAGGAAGTAAGGTTCTAAATGTAGAGAAGAACATAAAGAATTTGAAGGGTTGGTAAGTTTGTAAATAATGAGTAATAATACTGCCCCATTTTCATATAACTTTTTTATATTTGTATAGCACTTTACTCATGCCAAGGCCCTTATAACAGCCTGGTTGGGTAGGCTGGGCAGGTGGAATCAGCCTCATTTTACAGATGAGGAAACTGACGCAGAGGTTGTGACTTGCACTGTGTTAAGTAGCTTGTCGGTGTGGAGGTCGGGATTTGACCCATATCTTTAGACTTTAAGTTCAGTATTCTTCCTAGGACATCCCCCCTACCCTGCCTTGTTTTTGGAGGCCTTGAGCAGTCATCCCAGGAAATAGAAAGGGACTTAAGTATAATTAAGTCATTTTTTAAAATCTGTTCTTCCCATTACTCTGGCATGGGCTCGAGAAATCTAACACCCTGTTTTTTAAGAACCAACCAAAGAATATCTGTCCTGATTGAACATTTATCTTTGCCTGGATTTTATTTCATGAAAACACTTTGAAATCCTTGTGAGGTAACCATGAAGTTATGCCATTGGTATAATGAGTCATTCACACTGCCTAGCTGTGCTTGAGGCCAGAGAAGATGGGGTGTTGGGGGATTTTTTGTGAGTCCCGGGTTGAGCAGTTGCTAGCTGCTGACCTGAGATCATGAAGCTGTTCTGTCCTGATGACAGTGCCCTTTGGGAGAAGAGCACATCACTTCTCTATGAGAATTCATCATTTTCTGTTCTTCTCTTACCAGGATTTGAAGGCCTCACCTGTGAGCAGAATGTTGATGACTGCCCTAACCACAAGTGTCAGAATGGAGGGGTTTGTGTGGATGGGGTCAATACTTACAACTGCCGCTGCCCCCCTCAGTGGACAGGTAGGTGCACACTGGTGAGTCCACCAGAATGGAGCACGGATTGGTAGCCAGAGGGAGGTTGCGATTGAAGTGGGTGCTTTCTACAGATTCTCTTGGGGCTGCTTTGGAACCAGCATGTGAACTGAGCAGGGGTCTCCATGCTAGGTCATTTGGTGTGGGCCTGTGGTACTAACCCCATGTGTTCTCCTGTGTTCACTTAGCAGGAAGAAACACTCTCACAGGTGTTTATTGGGCAGCTGCTTTGAACGTGGCACTGTGCTAGGTGCTGTGACAAATACAAGGAAAAGCACTGGTGATAGGCAGAGCATATGTTCTGGGAAAAGATGCACATAGCCTGGGGCATAGTGGGTGCTTCATAAATATTTGAGAGGAAAAGGACATACCCAAATGCAGAAATAAGCTGTACAGACTTCAAGAGCTTATTGTTTATTCACGGGCGGGAATCTGTCCCATCTTATTGTCTTGTCCTGTAATTATTCAAAGGGCTGAGCAGTCACTCTTGACAACATTATTTTTAAGCTACCCATTCTACATTTCTTTTTTTCCTTCTTTTATCCCTTTTTGCACAGGAAGAATAGACTTTTTTGCCTCTGACATCAGAAGAGCAGTCTTGCCTGACTTTACAGCTTTTCGGAGGTTTCTCAAGTTGGCGTAGGCAGACTTTTCACTTATTTTTGAAAGTTGAGTGATTTCAGGCAGACATTTAGTTTCAATTTCTATTTAAGAACTTGTTACGTGATTAAGAACTGAGCCTTTGCGAGAGTGATTAGTTGATTTAATGTGGAAATCCAAGAAGCAAATTAATGTTATAAGAAAGAAACCATAGTACCAGCGATAAACTGTGCCCAGCAAAGAGGTCTTGATGTTGGGTTACAACCATTATTACCTGGCATTCTTCAGAGTCTCTGAATTGCTTTCCCTTATCTGTAGTATCTAATTATTTAGAGTACTCTTTAGAGTGGTAGACTGCGAATAGAAAAATATAACAGGGGTTTAAAACTTCAGTAACATGATTTCCTGGAAGGGCATACATTTCTGCTCTTAATCCCCAAACTGTCCTATTTACTATTTTCCCACCGGTTTCCCTGGACTTGGACTTCCCCTAGAATTTCTTCATGGTGTCTTGATGCTAGGACTTCACTCTGTTGTTCCTGTCATATTCTCTCTACTCCTTAGCTTTTGCCATATCTATGGTAGATTTTTCAGAGGCCATATTTTTCAACTTAAAAAGAAGTTAATTATGTGGAAAGATTTGAATTTTCTCTTTTAAATGATCCTCACTGTGGAATTGAGCAGGAGAAGATACTTGTTAGGAACTTGACCCCATCCTAATCTCTCTTTTGCCCTGTGGGAGAGTGGCCCCTGATGGTACTGCATGGTACTAAGGCTTCTAGTGCCAATGAAGATTAAACTGTATTGTTTGTTCACTGCTGAGTTTCCTTGCATACCACACACAGTTTCCTGCTTTGATAGTAATTAGGAAGGCCCTAGCTTGGGGGGAAGCCTTACCAAAATTTCTTACCTTAGAATGTTCAATAAATAACTCTTTCCTATCAAAGTCCTTATAAAATGTTTTCTTCATGTGTTTCTATCTTTTCTAGAAAGGGTGGCAAAGATGACGGATACATTCAGTGCAGCCATATTCATTTCTTCTGACTTGCTATCTGTCATTAGGAGTGACCCTCAGTCTTTGGTTTTCCACCCCAGATTTCCTTCCTCTTTTTCACTCAAGCCATTTCTTTGATGTCTTGTGACAAACCTTGTTATTTTGCCCTCCCATCACCAATAGGATAAAGGTCCTTCCTCTGTCATAAGCCCCGCGTGGCCTCAGCCCTGTCTGCTTCTCCAGTCTGCTCTCCTCTCGCCTCCAGTTAGTTGTACTTTATACTCCAGCAGCAAGAATTGCCTCCAGGTCCTCTTTGTCTACCATGTGGTGTTTCACATCCTGTGCCTTCATTCACACTGTTCCTTTTCTCTAGACCCTCCTTCTCCAGTTCTCCTATTTCCCTTACCATTTTTAAAAAAAATTTTTTATTTGTCCCCCCCCCCACTGTTGCCATGTTGTCTGCTCTCTGTGTCCATTTGCTGTGTGTTCTTCTGTGCCTGCTTGCATTCCCCTCAGTGGCATTGGGAATCTGTGTCTCTTTTTGTTGTGTCATCTTGCTGCATCAACTCTCCATGTATGTGATGCCACTCCTCAGCAGGCTGCACTCTTTTCACTCCTTGCATGTGGGGCTCCCCTACACAGGGGACACCCCTGCATGGCAGGGCACTCCTTGTGTGCATCAGCACTGCACATGGGCCGGCTCATCATGGGTCAGGAGGCCCTGGGTTTGAACCCTGGACTTCCCATGTGGTAGGTGGATGCTCTATCATTTGAGCCAGATCTGCTTCCCTCCCTTACCATTTTGAGCCTGCTCAGTTCAGATCAGGTGCTTACCTTCTTCAGGAAGCCCTTCATGAGCTCTCTCCAGGCTAGGCTAAATGTTCTCCTGGACTTCCTCAGTACCTGATGCATTGCTCTACAATGGTGTGTACCTTGTTATATTGGCATTCGTGTATGCTTTATATGAAGGAGGTACTGCAGTGAGGGCAGTTGAGCTACTGATGACAGCAGTTTACAAACTTGGTTTTGGCAGCGTGGAGCTGAGCTCTTCACCCTCCTGCCCCATCCCCCATTCTGGCAAGAATAGAAGGAAAATTTTGTGACATAGAGTTCCTATTTCTATTGATACTAGGGTTCTAAATGCAGATTCGTATTTTCTACTTTTCACACATCAAAGAAATAAATGAGGTTGGGAGGCTGGGAGTTAATGTTTACTGAGCACCCAAATACTATGTTATACAATATGGTGGGGTTTTTTTTGTGTGTAATCTTTACAATAACCATATGAGGAGTAGAGTTTATTAAGTAACTTTTTATAGATGATGGTGCACATTCAGGAGGGTTAAATAATTTGTCCAAGCTACATAGTGGTTGGTTAGGGTTTGAATCTAGGTCTGTTGAAACTCCAAATCTTGCTCAAATCTGTGCTCTTTTTCTATATTAAAATAACTCTATAAGGGTTTCTTTCTTTCTTTCTTTTTAAGACTTTGGGTCTTTTTAATAAATACCAAAAGTTCAATATATAATTTTATTATTCTAGTTTTTCGTGATTCTTTGTGTTTTTCCTTTTCAAGAATTTGAATGGTTATGTTGAGGTTGGAAGTTACTATTATGTGAACATTTTATGTTCAGTCTGGTGTTGTTTTCACTATACCTGAGCATGAGCCTGCCTCAGTGCAGTTTCATTCAGGATTCCCTTACAGTTGAAGCACCAACTGTTTGGTCCGACTTTTAACAAAACAGAAAAGTAAGAGTGGGAGTAGGGTACTAGGAGAGGAAATGAAATTGCCAGCCATCTGAAAAAGAATGGGTGGGATTATATGGAAGAAAAAACCATGGTATTAATTTGAACTAAATGGAGATTTGGGGATTTGCCACAGTTTTAATGAGAACAGTCTGTTGGGTATGGTTTTGTTTCCTAAGTGCCCATACATGGGAGGCTTGGTCTTTTGTAGCAAGTTCTGGACTTCAAGATGACCAGAAGTTTTTTCCACCTCTATTCATGGTTTGATTTGGAGCAAATAAGTCAGCTTCCTTTTCTTTTCCTCAGAGGCTCTATTTTCCCTCCATGGAACTAATGTCTCTTAGTTACTTTATTGGGGATATTGGGAAAATAAGCGGTACAATAAAAAGCTTTTTGGTCTTTTCCTTTATTCCTACTAAGCACCCTACATCTGTGCTGTCCATCATGGCACCACTAGCCATGTATTGTAGGTAAGCATCTAAAATGTGGTTCGGCCAAATTGAGATGTGCTTGACTATAAAATACTTTACTTTGAAGACTTAGTGTGAACAACATGTAAAACGTCTTATTAATTGTGTTTTAAATATTGATTAAATGTTAAAATGATCATACTTTGAATATATTGGGGTTAAATGACATTAAAATTAATTTCATCTGTTTTCTCCTTTTTTACGCTACTACTAGAAAATCTAAAATCCCATCTGTGGCTCCCATCTTTCTATGGACAGCACTGCTCTAGATTCTAAGATGTTGTTAGGCTTTTGCTGCTACTGTGTGGGAGCATCTTCTCTGACCTGGGTGGTAAAGGGATCAACTTGTATCCATCCAAAAAGGGGTCTTGTGTTGACCTCACTAGAAGAGAGCCTTATGCCACTGCAGTTCTCCCTTCAGGTGTGGCCAGAACTGTGTTGTAGCCCAACTCAAAGTCTTTTTACCCTCTCATGGCTATTTACAGTAGTGTTAGTTTGTGTCTTCAAAACCTACCAATTTTCTGGGCTCATTTAAAGCTCAGATAGAAAAGTGAAAGTGGTGAAGAGCGCGAGTGCATAGATGGTTTGCTTCTTCAAAGGAATGTCATTATAACAAGATAAGGCTGAAGAGCTGGATGTTCCTTTAGGAAATGAAAGCATACCTAAGGATTTGAAGAAGCCTAAGCATAAATGTCTTTAACATGGCTGTATTTGGCCCTAAGCCATCTTATCAGAGAAGTTCTGCTCTGGTAGATATCCATTTGAAAAAAATTTTTTTTTTAAGATTCCAACATTAATTACAGCAGTGTAGATTAATGTTTTGTCTACATGTATTGTTATTTGAATTTTCTTTTTAAAGGTTCATTTCCTTCAGAATTAAAGTTGACTCTAAACTCAACTCACAAATTCCTCTCTCTGGCTGCTTTTGGTTTTGGGTTCATTCCTAGGGCAGATATGATTTATTTTCCTGTGCTTGTTATTAATCCAGAAATGTGATTCAGCTTGGGCTTGGAATAGTGCTTTGGGACTCTAGGCAGAAGTGAACAATGAAAGTTAGGTGGATATGTGTCAAATAAAACTGACCAAATCATCTCCCAGTTCTCCTTTATAGAATGGTGGGTCTAAAGAGTTTGTTAAAATCCCCATTGCTGTTGGTTGCTCCAGTTTCAGTAAAAAAAAAAAAAAAAAAAGACGTAAATCAGTGAGAACCTACCACCAGAGGTGGTACATGGGCTTCTTGTGTCTGGGAATGAAATCTTTTTCACGATTGTGTTTGGATTTTGAACTAGATGTCCCTGTTTCAGCTTATCTTTTAGTTGGTAACAAGCTATTCTCTAGGATGAGTCTTTTTTTTACAGCTGTTTTTCTGTTAGTTTTTCTTTTTTTTTTTCTTTTCTTTTTAATGAAGCTTTGGATTACATAAATGTTGCATCAACAATATAGGGGATTCCCATATGTCCCACACCTCCCCCTCCCTTACTTTCCCACATTAACAACATCTTTCATAAGTGTGGTACATTTGTTACAATTGATGAACTGGGAGTATTCCTGCTTGTTGTTTTTTTTAAAGATTGATTGATTTATTTTTATTTCTTTCTCTCCCCGCCCCCCCCCCCCAATTGTCTGCTCTCTGTGTCCATTTGCTGTGTGCTCTTCTGTGACTGCTTCTATCCTTATCAGCGGCACCAGGAATCTGTGTCTCTTTTTGTTGTGTCATCTTGTTGTATCAGCTGTCTGTGTGTGTGGCGCCATTCTTGGGCAGGCTGCACTTTCTTTTGCACTGGGCAGCTCTCCTTATGGGGCACACTCCTTGCACGTGGGGCTCCCCTAGGCGGGGGACACCCCTGCGTGGCAGGGCACTCCTTGCGCACATCAGCACTGCATGGGCAAGCTCCACACGGGTCAAGGAGGCTCGAGGTTTGAACCGCAGACCTCCCATGTGGTAGGCGGACGCCCTAGCCGTTGGGCCAAGTCGGCTTCCCCTGTTTGTTTTTTAAGATGATAGGGATAGAGGTTTTTTGTTTAGAGAGTGGGAACTCCTTAACTATATCTCTGACTGCAGAAGCATTCTTATATATATTCTTCATGGGGAAAGGGGAAAATACTTCCCACATTCCAGTGTCTCTGCTGTCAACTTGATTGTGAGGCTTTCATAATAAGTCTGTTTTCTGGAATTCTGCTGCCCCTTCCCAGTGGGCAGACTTCCAGAGTGCTAACCTGAAGATCCTCATCCCAGAGATGCCAGAGCTAATCAGTGGTGGTGGTGAGAGAGAGCAGGGCTGTCTCAACAGAGTAGCCCTGCAAGATGCAAGAGGTGAGGGCAGGATGGATGATCTCTGCCCTTGTGGTCCATGACTCAGTGTCTAGCTTTGGCTACGTTCCAGGCAAGCTCCAGTGTAGCTTCATAGCTCCTCAAGCTCCCACAGAATGATTGTATGTAGCTGCAATAACAGATACTTACTAAACTACTCACTATGACATCTAGCCTATTGGAGTAGGTGCTGTAAGAGACACAAGAGTTATTTACTTCCTAGGTATTGAACTTTTGGACCACAAATTAATCTTCCCAAATTCCTAGACATTGTTCCTTTGCTACATTGGTAAGAATTATAGGAAGGATCAATGAGACTGGTGTTTCTTCTTTATTGGTAGGTGCTTCTTTTTTTCCTTCTCTCTTTAAAACCATGTATTCTCTTAATATTATCTTTTTTTCTCCTAGTACTTTTTGAGCTCTTTGAATATGTAGACTTTAGATTTATGTAAGTCTAGCCTCATTTCAGGAAATAGTATCTTTTCCATTTGTTTTGTGTCTTCAGGAACAACTGTTATCTTTGTATTATATTTTAACATTGGCTATTCTTTTCTTCCCCATAGCTAAAAATCTTCTTTCTCAAAATTGTAATCTGCATGTTTTTTCCTTTGCATTTTACAAGAGCTTCTTAAGTTTTCCTTCATAATACTGATTTATTTTTTTGCCTTGTCGGTTCTGTCCTTTATAGGTTCCAGTTCATCTTTTACATTGCAGAGTCTTTTACTAGGCCCCAGGTTGGTCTTTTTTGCTTTACGGATCCTGCACAGAGTTGCCGCTTGCCCATAAATAGGGTAGGCTGATTCGTCTAGGATCCCCTCACTCTCATCCTGGCTGCAGTTAAGAGTTTTTCGTCCCTCGAGGTGAGGGGAAGTTTTTGTAAACTGGTTTAACAGCCTAGCAGCCTGAGGGCAGTGGGGAGAGCGCCAAAGTGTAGGCCTCCTAGCAGGGGCACCGAAGCTTGGCCCTGCTTTTCTTCTGTGTGGAAAAGCGTCTGTGCCAGGGGTCAGCTTCTGAATTCCCAGCATTGGCCCCACCTCCACTGCTCTTTGGTCCATGGCTGAGCCTGGCAGCCTTTTGCTGTTGCTGTACCCAGAATCCGCCCCCATGCACCGCAGACTTTCTCATTGGTACAGCGGCCTCAGGAGCCTTAGAACCCCCTCGTGCTTGAGATTGCGGTTGACCTGTGGGGTGAGGTGGAGGGCAGCCCGTTCTCCCACCGCAGTTGAGTGGGCTTTCTGAAGCACGCCTCTGATCGTGTTTCTTCTTTGCTTAAAACGCCTCATTGGGTCCTTGTTGTCTTTTGGACACAGTCCCAAGGCTCTGCCTGTAACTCCCTCTCCAATCACGTCTTTCTCCACTGCCTTGATGCAGACCTTATAATTGACCCACACTGATAGTTTTTTCATTACCTCAGTGAGCCGTGCCCCCTTTTCAATTCAAGCCTGTACATACACACTTCCCTCTGCCCAAAATACTCCCCCTTCCACCCTTCATCAGCTACCCCAGCTTTCTACACACATGCACACACTCACACAACCTGGCTATGTTTGTATCCTACAGTCTTTTCAAAAAGCTTTCTTCTCTACTTCTTCCCTGTTTTCCCTACTGTGTGCTCCTAAGGCAACATGTATTACCTCTAATTAAAGCGCGTACCACTCTACATTATAATTGATCGTAAAACCCCTATTGGTCTGTCAATTGCTCAAGGTAGAAGTTGTGGTTGTTTTGTTCACCATCATAATCCCAGTGTGATAGGCCAGGACCTGGCATATGGTACATACGTATTTTAGAATAAGTGAGTGAATGCGTGAATTTGGGTACTAGCTTTTCCGGTTGTTCCTGGACTGATGTCACTCCTCCCAACTCAGGACTGTTAGTTGGGGCTTATCAGAGTTTCTTCTCCTTACTTCCCTGAGATGCTTTAGTATTTTTCTTCGGTTCAAACCAAGTCTGTGTTACATCCGTAAAGCTGTACTGAGTGTATGCGAAGATTACATTTGACAGTCTGTGTGAAGTACCTATCATAGTGCCTGGTACCTACAAATACTTAATCGATGTATTTTGAGGGTCTGACTTGACAGTCAGTAGTGAGGATTTAAATAATTGATTTAAAATGCAAAGGAAGAGAAGAGTGGATTGTCCTGCTCAAAGTAGCATTGGGGAAAAAAGGGAAAATTGATCCTTTCTCCCCTTTCATGCAGATGGAGGTGGTTGGAAGAGGAGAATTTGGGGGAGTGCTTAAGCTTCAGTTAAAGTAAGAAGGTGCCCATCAGAACATGGACTACTTGGGACATGGGTGGGGAAAAGGCAAGGTGAATTTGGGTGTGGTAGAAATGAGAAAGAGTTGAGAGTTTAAGGAGGGAGAGTGGGATAAGAAGTTTGTGTGTTGACTGGTGGATGTAGATATGTGCATGATGGAATTTGGGGAATGAACAGATTAGAGACCCTCTTAGAGCTGTGAGAGAGATTGAGCTGGGAGATCATTATTAATTTTGGGTTAGGAGGACTGAATTAAGAGAAGACAGGCACAGATAGATATACATTTATTTAGCAAATATTTATTGAGCATTTCTCATTCAGTATTATTAGCTGGGCATCGTGCTAAGTACTGCTTAGTGGTGAGCTAAATTCCTACCACCCATCTTTGTGGAACTTACAGTCTAGGAACACACATGCTAGTCATGTAATTATCTGTAAAATTTTGAGCTGTAATAAATACCTTAAAGGAAAAGTAGGGGGTGTCATGAAAGTGTATTAATAGGCAAAATTGAATTTAGGGTAGGCAGGTGAGGTCTCCTTAAGAAAGTGACATTTCAGCTGTGGACAATGAGTAAGAAATCCACTATGTATAGAGGAGAAGGTTTTGTAGGAGAGAGGAGTAAGAATACTTGGTTATGATATGGAAATGTATGAGACGACAGAACTCAGAGCTCAGGTGGTTGCCAGTGGGAAGGATATATCAGCGACTGAATTGTCTTGATGCACCCATAGAATGGGGGGTATCAGGGTTAGGGCAAGGACCAGTCAAGCTCTTTTTTTATGTTCTTCATGGGAGCTGAGGACTGCTGTTGCAAGGAGAGTTGACCCTTCACATGGCCATCGATGTGATCAACTTTTGCCCATAGACTTCCCACGTGAGACATGATGAGGTAGGGCAAGGGCTTCTTTAAGGGGTGCTAAAGCTCAGCAATCATTCTTTTTGTTTTGCTTTTTAAATTTTTTTATTTTTAAAGTAGCTTTAGATTACATTAGTGTTACATCAAAAATATAGGGGATTCCCATCAATCCCATCCTTGCCCCTCCCCCACTTTCCCCCATTAACAACATCTTTCATTAGTTTGGTACATTTGTTACAACTGATGAACACATATTGAGGCATTGCCACTAACCATGGACTATAGTTTACATTATAGTTTACACTTTGCACCACACGATTGTGTATGTTTTGGCAAGTTGTATAAGGCCTGTATCCCTCTTCCCTCTTCTAGTCACTCACAACTCCAAATCAGCTTGATGGTTTGCTTCTGGTATCTAAAGAGAGCCATAAGGACCTGCTTGTATTCTGGTGTAGCACACCTCCTAAATGCTGTGTGTTCCATGGTCCACAGCTCACATGGTTTGAGCTTGTTGCTAATGGGCCCAGGTCATGGTTTCCACTTCATTACAGAATTATGAGGTCCACTCTGTTCCTTATAGCTATAGGCTGTGCTCAAAATCTTACCCAGTTGTCCTATGGCTTAAAGACCATAGGACAGGATAATTAGAAAAGTACAGCATGAAACTGACTCTAATTCAGCAAAAACAGCACAGGGTAATGACTTTACTTTAAACGGTGGGTTAGTAGTGTTGTCTTCATCAGTGGCAAAACTGAGCCATCTTCCTCTTTCCCGGCTTTCTCACTCCTGCCCTGTACCTCAATGGTCAGTTCAGAAGCCCTTTTTCTATTTTGAAGATTTACTTGATTTGCAGTGATCTTATACCCATAGGAGCTATCCAGCACTGATTTCCATTTCTAATTCCTCTCTCAACTACCTGTGAAAACTTGGGCAAGATGCTGTACCTCTCTGGTCCTAGTTTCTGCACCTGTAAAATGAGCATATGAGAGTAGATGCTCACTAAGGTCTATTTCACCACTGTATACAGTGTCTGGTACAGCCTGGCATGTATACAGAAGTGAATGACAGACATAGTCCCTGTTCTTATGGAGTTTAGTGTTTATTGGGGATATAAACTATAAAGAGTAAACAAATAAATATAAAATTACAACTTGTCATAAATGCCAGGGTAGGATTGAATGGAATAGATGCAATGGTAGAGAGGTGTATATGGAGATCTACCTGGGTTTTAAGGGAGGTCTGAAAGATGAGAAGTAACTAGCCATATAACAAAGAGGGGGAAGAATGTTCCAGGTGAAGAGAAAAGAATGTGAAGAAGCATTGCTGTGGGAAAGAATTTAACACTTGAGGAATCAACAGGAAGCTATTATGGCTGGACGGGAGAGTAGAGCTGGTTAAGATTAGGGAGAAGGGAAAGTCAAGATCATGCAGGATAATATAAGCCATGAAAAGCAGTTTGATTTTTATTTGAATCTAAGGGGAAGTGATTGGAAAGTTGTAAGAAGAGAACAATATAATCTCATTTGTATCTTAAAAATATTTCTGGATGCCGTGTGGGTAAAGACACGCAAGAGTAGAAATGGGACACCTGATAAGGAGGCTATTGAAGTAGTTGGGGGTGGGGGACCTTGATTGCCCAGACTAATGTGGTGGCAGGTAAGATGGAAAGGAATGAGTGGATTTGAAATATACTGAAGAGCAGAAATGATCATCCAGAAACCCATCAGTAGCCTACGGGTGAGTATCAGTGTTTAAAGTATCAGCTAAGGATTTGGTAGTGTCATAATACATATTGGTTAGTTCAGATTTGTGGTAGCAATATAGAAGGTAATTTTTAAGATCAAGTTTTTATTTCCTTTCTCTTTTGCACATGGGGAATGGGAAGGGCCTAAGTAGCCAATTGCGTTAATCCAGATGTGAAATCATAGTAGCCTGCAATCTCTGGCTGGTGGAAATTACTAAGAGGGATAATTGATGCCCTCAAAAACTTGCCTGCCTGAGCTTTGTATAACTTTGGGAGTTCACCAGCAAAGCTTGTCTATTGACAAAGAGGATGATGCATGCCAAGACTTGTTTAAAATGAAGATTTAGTAGCTTGGTAAGGCATGGAAACAACACAGCTCTCCCTTTTCTCCAGAATTGCTAGGTAGCCCATAATTTAGTTCTCTCTCCTCCTCCCGACCAACAGAAGGTCATTTGCTTTTAGTCCCTCTTATATTTTACCGACAGACTAATCTTCAAATACAACTTTGATCATATCATCTCCCACCCATGAGCCTACAATAAGTCTCCTTTGCTTGTTGTGTCAAGTTCAGAATTCATACTCCAACTCAAAGCTCCCAACCATCTCCACCTTTTCTCCTTTTAAGCACCAAGACAAAGAATACACTAGTCATTTTGATATTTTCAAGATCTAGCCCTCCTTCCATCAGTAAGCCGCCTCCCTGCAACCCAGGCTAGTGCTTTCTTGGCATGGAATAGTAGGAAAAGCCAGATGCTCTTCAATACTTCATCTAACCACTTTAGACAATCACCAAGAACTTTCCCTATCCTAATATCTATGGACCTTCTGCCTTTATTACATTCTAGCACAGGTGTTCTTTAATTGTTTTATGCATTTGTGCCTTCTCATTATGCTTTAAGACCCTAGGATCAGAGCTTTAGTCTGTAAGTCTTGTTTATCAAATCCATGGCTGGCTACTTAACTGTGCTGCAGAAGAAAGAGTATTAGATTTAGAGTCAGACTATCTGGTCTTGAATGACAGCCCTTTCATTTACTAGATTTGTGACCTTGGGAGAGCTATTTAACCTTTCTGAGCCTTATGTTTCTTATTTTTAGGCTTCTGCATCTGTTTCCTTCTGTGCCAAGAGGGTGGTGACATGAAGGAAGTTCAGCATCGTAGCAGACTTTCCACTGAGAAATTTGGAACTAGCAATTAGAGTGGAATCCTGGTTACTATTTTCTGCATTCTGAATTTAAGAACTGGTTGATAGACTTGGAATCAGGAGGGAAAAAAAATCTGGCAGAAATGAGCCTAGGAGGGAAAGCCATTCTCGAGACATGTGTCTGAACCTTAGAGAAATATTATCTGTTCTGTAGAAAATTATAAACCAGTATGTTCTTGACTCTCTAGATTTCATGTCTCTAACAAGCAGTATCTAACAGATTTATGTTCCTAAAGTATTCAATGAGAAACCTAGTCTCGTTTAAAAAATAGTGGACTTTACCCAAATCTTTGTAGTCATAAGTTTCTCTAGTAATCTGATTGTGTGAATCATGATTTCAATCTTCACTTCTCCCCATCTTCATTTCCCCATGATTTTCTGTACTTGGGAAAACAGAACTATGTAGAGATGGTATGATACCGTCAGATTCACATCTCATGTCTTTGTTAAGAATTGTGGAGCCAGGCACCTCCAGTGTTCAAATTCCAGCTCTCCTGCACTCTGCCTCACATTGGGCCAAGGCAGTTTACCTCTCTGAGCCTATTTCCTCAACTATGAGGAAATGAGATTGATTTTGTGACAGCCCCAAGCTCAATGCCTGGCTCAGAGTAGGCAATCAACAACTGAGTTTTCCTTTCCCAAGAGGGCCATGTTTCCATCTGAGGATTGTTTTACCTACCTAGTCTGCCTTACTGCAATACTTAAGTGTCTAGATATTATAAGAAAGGCATATGAAATCTTTTTAAACACACAGTGCGTTTTACTCAGAATTGTCACAGATCCAGTCAAAAAGAAAATGGCATCCAAGCTGCTTCGATTCAGCTCGTCAGTTTGGTTGGGGAAAGCATGGATGCCTTGAGTTAGTGTAAGAACAAGAGACAAGACTCTCAGCAATTTTCCATGTTCGAGCAACTTTTTGTTTATGTTTCCATTTCTAAATCTTACCTGCATCCTAATAACATAGTTGTCTTTAAGCTGAGGAAGCATTTCTGCTAGCACAGTAAGGAATCAAGATTTTCCTCAGCAGCAGCACTTTGGCAATCATCTCCCCCAACCCAGGACAAAGGATATCAATTGTTAATAAAAAACTGAGCAAGTGTTTCTGCTGCTTGGTTGTAACTTGAACTCATAGTCTTGTTCCTTGTCCTAGGCCCAAGAGCCATCTCCTGTTCACTGCATGGGCATTGTATGTCATACTTCACAAATCCACATCCTTGCAGCTTGGGTGCCTTGGGCTGAGCACAGTTTGCTCCACTCTCTTCACATCCATAATTTATCAGGGCTTTGCATAGTCCTTATCTCTTGTCTCTATGCTTGCTTGCTCTGATAATATTTTGATAAACTCCTTATTTTGAGATAATTGTAGGTTCACATGGAGTTGCAAGAAACTGTACCCTTTATCCAGTTTCTCCCAGTGCAAAACTATTGTGCAGTATCACTCAGCATACTGCCGTTGACACAGTCAAGACACAGAATAGTTGCCCTAACATTTTGACATGTAGATAGCCTCTCCTTATTCCTTTCCTCACTCTTCTCCTAGACTCTCTTCTCGTTTTGCTCTTCTCACTTACATATTCATTGCCTTAACTCTGTCAATGACCCCACAGGCTGAGTTCTCCTGTTGTTAGCGTTTCTAGGGGTGGCCACTTCTATTCTTCTTTAAATTACTTTCCTGGAAAAAATCTCATTAGGATGGCTCAAGGTGGCCTCTTTTTCTGGAAGGGCCAGGTCTGCTGTAAGCTCTGCTGTGCCTTAGCTGCAGGCAGGTCACACACTGGTGAGGACTCTGTGGAAAGCGGTGGTCCTAATCCTTGAAACTTCAGAGTCCTAATCAAAGACACTTCCCCCCCCACAGGGCAGTTCTGCACAGAGGATGTGGATGAGTGTCTACTGCAGCCCAATGCCTGTCAGAATGGGGGCACCTGTACCAACCGCAACGGGGGCTACGGCTGCGTGTGTGTTAATGGCTGGAGTGGAGATGACTGCAGTGAGAACATTGACGACTGTGCCTTCGCCTCCTGCACTCCCGGCTCCACCTGCATCGACCGCGTGGCTTCCTTCTCTTGCTTGTGCCCAGAAGGAAAGGCAGGTAAGGACGGCACAAAGGCACAGCTGGCGAGGGGGAAAGGGGAGTGTTCAGGACGCCTGCAAACAACTTTCATCTGACAGCGGTGCTCTTTGAATTACTTATCTTTAGGAACGTGTTGCCCCAGACTGTTCTTCTGGAAATAGGATCACCAGCCAAAGTGCTGTGAGTTAGTCTTCTTCCTTAGGACTTTCGGCACTCAACGCTACACCTCAGGTGGTTCTTTCTAAAAAGGGAAACTTAGTGACTATTGTCTTTGGATATATCTGTTGACTTCCTTGAAGTGTTAGGCTGAAAACACCTCAGAAATAAAGAGGTAAATTTACCAAATGACTAATAAATAGCTTCAGGTACTTCAATGGAAATAATCCATTTACTTAGCAGGCGTTGGCAAGAGAGAAGCATTTACATGTGTTCCAGCCCACCACCGTTGTCTGTGGAAAGGATTCCTTTCTAAGGGTAGATTTTTACAGACCTCAAGGTTAAGGCTGCTTTAGCCTCTGTTAGTTTAACAGCTTCTAATTCTACCAGTAGGAGAGCAATGAAGAAAGAAATGTGATGGGAGAAGATAGCTTAACAGAGAACGTTCTGCCCAGTAGTTTTGAAATAGTCTTACACCTGTGCCTTTTTCCAAAAGCCCCTCCTCCAGTTTTGTAGTTGAAGCCTTCCTTACCTGTTCGTAAGCTATTTGCAGACTGGAAAATCGAGTTCCCATGTGAACTAGGCAGAACATGGAGGCTAGTAATATCTTCAGAGTCCTGAGGGCACCAGCACCAGGAATGTGACTGGAAAAGGCTGCTCTAGGAACAATTGAGTAAGCATTTCTGCTGGCACAGTAAGGAATCCAGGTTTAGCTGTTTTTCTCTTTTGAGGCTGGTGAAATGCTAGTGGCCCCATGCTCATTAGGTAGCATGATTTGGGAGAAATAGGGTTGCCAGATAAAATATAGGATGTATGCTGCATTTAGGACATACTTAGACAAGAATTATTCACTGTTACCTGAAATTCAGTTTGAACTGGGCATCCTCTATTTTTATTTGCTAAACAGTTTCCTGCCTCCCTTTCCTCCCTTTCCGGCCTGTAGGGTCTACCTCTAAGGAGAGGTCTAGCAGAGGACTCAGGGGCACACCCTGAGCTCAGCAGAGCTAGTTGCTTTGCTCGTGGCTGCAGAATGTCCCTAAGGTAGAATCAGGTAAAGGGAAGTTGCACCTAAAACTCCATGTTGGATTTTGATCGACCAATCATGAAGTTTTCCTTCCCCCATGAAAGAGCAAACTCTTCCCTAGATAAGAGACATTTTCTCTTTGTTCTTTGTTCCGCACTCTGACAGGTCTCTTGTGTCATCTGGACGATGCCTGCATCAGCAATCCTTGCCACAAGGGGGCACTGTGTGATACCAACCCACTGAACGGGCAGTATATTTGTACTTGCCCACAAGGCTACAAAGGGGCTGACTGTACCGAAGATGTGGATGAGTGTGCTATGGGTGAGTGCATAGAACCTTTTCATGTTCATCAAGGTGCCTGTCAAGTTCAGCAAGTGTTTATTTTTTTTTAAAGATTTATTTTTTATTTATTTCTCTCCCCTTCCCCCCCCCCCCACACCCCCAGTGGTTTGCTCTCTGTGTCCATTTGCTGTGTGTTCTTCTGTGTCCGCTTCTATTCTTGTCAGCGGCACCCGGAATCTGTGTCTCTTTTTGTTGTGTCATCTTGCTGCGTCAGCTCTCCCTGTGTGTGCGGCACCATTCCTGGGCAGGCTGCGCTTTTTTCGCACTCGGTGGCTCTCCTTACAGGGCGTATTCTTTGTGCATGGGGCTCCCCTATGCAGGGGACACTCCTGCATGGCAGGGCACTCTTTGCGCATATCAGCACTGCGCGTGGCCCAGCTCATCACATGGGTCAGGAAGCCCTGGGTTTGAACCCTGGACCTCCCATGTGGTAGGTGGACACCCTACCCATTGGGATGAATCCGTTTCCCAGCAAGTGTTTTAACTTAAGCACATTCTGCTCCAGGAGCATGGTGCACCCAAACCTCAGATCTGTCTTCTTACATGGCTACTGTTTACAGCTAATCTTTTCAGTGTAACCATATATTTCATTCTGAAAATTGAAATATCTGGGAGGTCTGTACTTGAATCTTAATATAAAGCCCTACGTCAGTGGCAATTTGGGCAAAAGGAGAGCAGAGATGTATAAGAGTTGAAATTGCCCTAGTCTCTTGTGTTAAATTTGAAATTAGGGAAGGAAATAGGAAATTGAGAGCCAAATCATTAAAGGACTGCCCTAGTGCTGTAACCATCAGACCCACTTCTGTATTCACATTTGTACAAACCCTGTCGAGTGCTTTGGTCCTGGTAATGGGCGCTTGTGTTTTCTAGCCAATAGCAACCCGTGTGAGCATGCAGGAAAATGTGTGAATACAGATGGCACCTTCCACTGTGAGTGTCTGAAGGGCTATGCAGGGCCTCGATGTGAGATGGACATCAATGAATGCCACTCTGACCCCTGCCAGAACGACGCCACCTGTTTGGATAAGATTGGAGGATTCACGTGTCTGTGCATGCCAGGTAAATGGGGCCACCGGTGTGTGGGGTCTGTACTATATTTCTCTTGGTATACTATGGCATTCCATTACCTTTGTCAGCATTTGGGTCCCTGCACTGACTGGGGAGTATGTGGAGTCAGGGTTCCCATCCAGAGCGATCCTTACGGTGAAGGCATTGCTGGGATTCTCAGCGCTGTGTAGATAAAATCAAACAGGCCCATTATGTCAAAATCCAGGTACATATAAGTGAAAATTTCAGAAGTATTTGTTTTTACACAAGTGCTCTTTGATTTAATAGGAGATGTACCATAAACATCCTTTTAAGAACAGGCTCTCCTGATACCCTCATATATTACAAATACCATACTATCCAATTTATAGGAATCTATTTTACCATGATTACATAGGAACTTGCTAACTATCCAGACTGAGAAAACTGTTTTAGTTGTACTTTGGAGCTCTTCTGCAGAGACCAGTTCTGGAGTCCTCAAAGGGCTAAAACCAACTTAAAACTGAGGTCTGACTGTGGTCGCTCTGCCTGGTTAAGGCTGCTAGCCCCTGAAGCCTTTGGAAGGCCCTCCTGACCTTGACCTCCACCCTGAGAACAGCAGCAGCTCAGACTCCGTGGTCTTTGGGAACACAGAACAGGGACACTTTGTGGGCTGACCCTGTCCTGAGAGCACGGGCTTGTCACAGAATGGGAGCAGTCTCAGGTTGCATGCTTGGTCTTACCAGTCTCTTTGGAGTCACCCCACCCTCACATCACAGTGGCATGGTTATATCATATTAGTCCTGTTTTTCTGATGCTTACAGTGACTATTTCCCATCATAGCAGAGTCCCTTTTCCCACTGCTAAAATGTTTGTGCTCATAGAAGATGTGGCCATCTTTGAAAATGTGTGCTTTCTTGGCTAGAATACTCCTTTTTCTCTTTCTGAGCCACTTGTGTGGTCCGTTTTGTTCAGGTTTCAAAGGTGTGCATTGTGAATTGGAGATAAATGAATGTCAGAGCAACCCTTGTGTGAACAATGGGCAGTGTGTGGATAAAGTCAATCGCTTCCAGTGTCTGTGTCCGCCTGGTAAGTGCCCACCACCTGCCCCTATTTTCTTTTAAAGCATAAAGCCAACTGACCAGAGAAAAGGGAGGAGGGAGAGAATGTGTGTGGCCTGTACATGAGGAAATCATTAAAGTGAGTACTTCATGATAGGAGTGTGTGGTGTGGGGTGAATTTGTTTTAGCTAGTATATCTTCCAAATCCTTTGTGGCCAGAAGTCCGAGTCTATTCTCAAATGGCCTGCGACCTCTCTTGTCTGCTGTGTATATTCCAGAAAGCTCGTACCTCACAGAAGCCTTAATTATAGGCTATTCAGACAATCTTTCCTCCATGGGTCATGTTCTTGAATCCCCTCTGTGAGACTATTATTTTTAGACATTTCACTCATGGATCCAAAAACAGACAAGTCAGTTTCTTCCAAAGAAAGCTCTGTCTCTCCTCCTCCTTCCCAAAGCTGCTGTTGAAAACCTGCCAGATTGTCTGCCTTAGACTATAGCCTCTTGTTGTTTCTTCAGAGAGAAGATCCCAGTTACCTCTGAAGCTGCACTTACTTGTTTGAGGGTTCCCCCATAATGTTTCAGCCCCTACTTGTTTCAGCTACAAGTGAAATCTGTGCTTGGAAGAAGCCGTGGTCGAGACGCACCACAGGTGCCCTTGACCTGACACCCCTGAGGTCCACCCAATTATGTCAGTTCCCTGTTGGGGAAAATAATTCTAGGTATTGCTCACCCCTTGGTATAAGCTCTGCCACGAAACTACCAACCCTTCTTTGGCATCATCATCATCATAGTAAAGGGAATCCATAGGCTAATCCTTTGAATGGTGGCACCCCTGTGCCTTTTTTAGGTTTCACCGGGCCTGTTTGCCAGATTGATATTGATGACTGTTCCAGTACTCCCTGTCTGAATGGGGCAAAGTGTATCGATCACCCAAATGGGTATGAATGCCAGTGTGCTACAGGTAAGGCTCTTGTCCTTTCCATTCCCCCGATGGGGCCACCTGCACAGAAGTAGGATGACAGTTCTCTGCTCGCTGCTCTCAGGCCAGTCCACTAATAGCAACTGCTATTGTGTGCTCGGGAGACAACTCCTTCCAGCTCACTTTTTGCTCCCTTACTATTTCCTTCTACACCTGCCTACTCCTGCACCACAGTAGCGGCCTGGCCTGGTTATTTCCATTTGGTGCCCGTGTCCTTCTGGGACAGATTTTGGCAGCAGCCAGCTTCCAGCTGGCTTGACTTACTCCTTAGGGAAAGGGAAGAATTCCAGTTAAGAGCTATTTTTCCCTTGGGCTTCTCGGCAGGAGGCTTGTCTGTGTTTCTTGAGGCAAATGACTGAACAAAGGCCCGGAAACCTATGGCCAGTGTTGTGGAAGTGCAGAGGTTTTCTGCAGAAAAGACAACTAATGCTTTTGAGAGTCAGGTGTGTAACTGAACAGGCAAGGAAGCTCTAACTAGGAAAGTTTGGGTCCTCTTCCCTGACTTCTGCTACTAGAGTTAAAAAGATTTGTGCAGAAATATTCATCTATGGCCACATTCCTCACGCGAGGGTGGATTTGAATATGCCCAATGGTCCCCTCACTTGGGGACATACTCACTTCTGCACAGGCCTGTGTTTTAAGTTGACTTAGAAAAAGGGAATTTTCTATTTTTTTATTTTCTCACTGCTTGAGAAAGAAGTTATGGTTATGATTTTCTAAAACATCATATTTTAGAAAACTGGTTTCTTAAAGAATTTCAAGCCTCACATGTGTAATTTCTTTGCGTTCACAGTAAAGCAAACCTAATCACAAAAATCAGGGCAGAGAGTTAATATTTCTGTAGCAGTAGCACACTGTTGTCAAGATCTGCTTAGGATTAAGCCATCTTAGGTGAGCCACTTAACTTCCGTCTCTTTTCAAAAACCATTGGCTCTGATTGGGAAAGTTCCAGCATTTTGCCTTCCGCTTGCCAGATTCCTTTCATAAAGAGTGAGCTTCTCTCGGGAGATTAAAAACCTTGGACCCCTGTTTCAAAGGGAAAAGAGGTCCATTGGAGTCTTTGGGGAAGAGGTTTAATGTTGTTTCCTAAAGCCCAAAGGAAGGACCCCTTATTTGCTCCATTTCATTTTAAATGCTCATAACTGGTTCATTTATTTTGAGGATTCATTCAAAGTCTACTATATCTATGCATCCTCTGTGGGAGAAGCTAAAAGGAATATAGAAAATCTTCCCATTCTCTAATGTCAGAATTGGGAAGATAAGATCCATGACACCATTGATACAGTACCTGTGTATTGTGTTTGGGAGGAAAGGGATAGAGGTAAACATGTAAAGGAAAAATATTGAGAGCTATTACCACCAAAGCCCCATAAGAAATGAAAATGCATTTTAAAGCCTCTCTGCATGAAAGTGTTAATCGGTCGGAGAATATTTGTTTCAGTTCCACAAATTTGATTTGTAAAACCTTTCTCGCAGATCTCCAGACTTGCTTTACCGATTGAGGTAATTAGCAAGTCTCAAGTGCGCATGGCCAGCAGTATCA